>NC_056730.1:221858907-222176407 GCF_019279795.1 Protopterus annectens | reverse complement strand
TATAATATCAGCATACAATATCATGGCACACACAACATCATTTTTTAACATCTAATGATTTTAATTGATGTTTATCTTATATGTATAGACTATTACTACATCTAATTATTAGAAAACCAATGAGAGAGTTGAGTTCATATTTATGATCAATTGTATGATCATGAAGCTATGCAATACTTTTTCGGAGTATAAATTTAGTTAAAGATGCGTTTTTTAGGGAGAACTTATTAGTATGTTTTCTATGTTTTCTATGTTTATTATGTGATCAATGTTGTTAAACGCTGAGACTGAGGCATATTTTAAGTAGATTTGGTGCTGTCACTTTAAAGATTTTGGCGCGGTTTTCAAAAAACCGCAGGTATTGCTGCTATTTATTTTCGGTAGCAAACACTTAATGGTTCTGATGAAGACTGGCATTGCACCAGTTGAAAGCGCTTAACCTTCATGTTAATTATGTTTAAATAAATTTGTTGGTGTTACTAAAGGATTTATTGGATCAGTTTGATTCTTTGATCTTTACCCGCACGAGCAGCGTTTATTCCTCACTTTCCTTCCAAGCCTTTCTGTTGATTTTTGGTCGTGGTTTGATATCTGGATTTGGTTCTTAGAAACTGTCAAAGTTTTCAACTCCCTCATACAATTTTTATGTGGATGTGATGCACACTATAGTGATAGGATATACTGTGGTAATATCTACCAGCCTGCAGGCATTTAACAAGGTTCTCTACAACTGATTTTTGTTCATCTGATGAAGTCTGCTGGTAGTGGATGAAAACATGTTTTACTTTGAAGCGTTAATGCGTTTTGTTTGGTGAATAAAGGGGATTGATTTTCACCTGTGGTTTGCGGACTCTCTTCACCCAGGTTTCAATGGAAGATTTTTATTTAGTCCTTTGCCAATATCGGCTCTTAATCTAATAATCCTTTTGGTTTCTGCTGCCTCTGTTCTATTTTCTGTATCACTTCCTCGTTCGTTTAAACCAAACTGTTCCAATACCATGAATCTAAAGGTATGTGTAGCATCATAATTTAACACATTTGGCTAATGCATTGGTATCATTACCTGTTCTGATATTATATAAGTGTTCCCTGACCCTGTCTTTTCACCTACGATTGGTTTTCCCTACATAGAACATGGCGCATATATTGCAGACTGCTAAATAAACTGTATTTTCAGAATTACAATCCACTCTACCTCTGAATCTATATAGTCTTCCATTTTCAGGATGTCTAAATGTTCCTGCGGGGTCTAAAAATTACATCTCCCACATGCTGTAGTTCTGTAGCCTGTCACCATCCACCAAATTTGCCACCCTGTCTCTTGAATAACATAACAGTCTTTTCAATGACTTTTTATTCTTAAAGAGAAAGGTTGGTCTTTCCCCTGCTGCATGCTTATGCTAGGGTCACTGGTTAGTATAGACCATATTTCTTATGTATTTCAGTCACCATGGCAATATCATTAGTGTAGTAAGCAGATATGCCTATCTTATCCCTGTTGGATCCCCTATTAATTACACCACCTCATAATATATAATTAATATATGGCTGCTTCAGTAAGGTTTAATGCTCCAAGGTAATACAGTGCTGAAGATGTTTTTTCTAATAAGTAATCAGCTGCAATAGTGTGGGTGAACAAATTAAGGAACTGTATTTTGCTTCTAGTTTGTTATTTATTTTTAGGATGCTTTCAGCCCGATGCTTTCTTCCTCAAGCTACCAATGATTGAAGTTGAAGGGAGTTACGATGTATGATGTAGGAAATGGATAGTATAAGAGATTCTGATGGCTTTTTAGAGGGTGCAAGTCATCGCTTGTGTTGCTTTCCACTACATATGGCCTATATTCATCTAATGGAGAAAAGGATTGATAAGTTTCTGATGTGGTGGTGTGACTGACAGAGGCTCCCATTACATTGGGATGATTTTCTTGACTGTAAAGATGAGTGTTTTTGAACTTAGAAGGTTCTTATGAGCCTATAATGTTTTGCTGCAGTTGGACAGCAATGCAGTTCTGCTTCAGTCAAGGATAAGCTCCTGCACAGATGTGAAAAGATTTATCCTTGTGTTTTTGGAATGGAATTTTAAGGATGTAACTCAGACTCGGTAAGTTAAAATATATCATAAATTATCTTTTTGTTTATATTGTTTAGCTATGCAAACTGAAGGCTTCAAATGAATGTTGAATGCAATCAGACTGATTATTTCAGTGGGTGGAATTGGACTGAAGTGCATTCAGTTTTATATATCAAAAAACTCCCTTGGGTAATTAATTGCAGTTGAATGAGAAAGCTGTTATGCTATCAGAATTTTATACATCAACTGACAGAGTTTGTCTTGCATTTTCTGCATTTACTAAATTAAAGATTTGACATTTTAGGTCTCAAAATGTGTAGGTGAACTTACTGGTCTTCACCCTGCTTAGGGATCTGCATGCCTATTTCAGATGAGAATAGAAGGGGCCAACTGACAACAATATGTGGAATTACTGGTAAGTATCTTTATGATTTTAGGAAAGAGTGTTTAAGGGAGATTGACTGAGTTGGGAATGTTTTAAATATTGTACACATATTTTATGGTGTAAGTTATTTGAAAAAACAAAATACAGATTTAAAATATAAATATTGAATATTATTTGACTGCAAGGCTTCCAGTGGTCTGAAACAAACTAAACTATTTGAATTTTCATAATGTTGGTATTTTTTAATTCTTGGCACCGTGTTAAAGAATGAAGAGTTAGCATTATGTAATTAATGAGTTATTTCTTTTAATTGGGAGGATATATATTAGCAAGAATTTTGTGATAGTTATGAGGGCTTCAGCATTATGCATCACATCATTTTTCTTAATATTAAGGACCCCGGTGTATTTATTATTGAAAAATAATATGTCAATATTCATATGCTAACCTGAAGTTTTCTCAGAGACTGTTGTAAGAATATTAAGTCATGATGAACTTTAGCTTTAAATGAGAAAGTAAACAATATATCTGAAGTAGGAAGACTTCATTTGGATGCAGCCTGTGGGATTCGGATCCGACATCGGATCCGAGCCGGCAATTCATAAGCTTTAGGATCCGAGCTCCTAGCTCCTCCCTTTACCCATAATCCCCTGCTAAGCCCTGACTGACCCCAGATTTCATTTGCCGTGTTCAGTACCTGACAGGAATTTCGAGCTCCATAGTGAAAAGCAATTTGGTGATATCTTTTTTACCTATATTTTCTCTTATAGTTTGGCAAAAGTTAAAGTGTGTTTGTTTAGGCTTTCCTCCCTTCTTTAGTTAACCTTCTCAGGTGTTCGTTTAGTGTGTGTTTGTTGTGTGTGTGTTTTTTTTTAGGGCCTGTTAGGGCATAGCTATGTCTGAAGCCACCAAGGCTATATTTTCTAAATGTACCGAGTGTGGCCATAAGCTTTCCCCGGCTGATGGCCACACTCGGTGTGTTAAATGCCTGGGGGTTGAACACCTTTCATCTGGTTGCACCATTTGTGCAGGGTTCAACCCCCGGGCTTTAAGGGAGCAGAGGTCGAAGTTGGTTCTGGCGGGACTTCTCCCTCCTGAATCGGCTTCGCCCTCGGCCTCGGCCCCTGCTACCCCTCCCTACTCAAAAATCGCCAGTGGCTACTTCGGTCTCCCTTCCTCCGGCAGGGACTCAATCTCCCGCTAAGAAACCAGAGGATAGGGAGACCAGGAGGGAAAAGGAGAGGCGCAGAGAGGGGCACCATAAACGGCGGGCCGAGTCCTCTGTCTCGGCCCCACCGCCTAAGTGTGCTTCCCCTCTGGCTTCTAAATCTCCCCCTCCTCTGCTCCGAGCCCCTCGGTTCTCTCCCGGACACAAGGAGGTGGAGACTAGACCTCCGTCGAGGTCATCGAGGTGACACTCTAGATCCGCCTCGGTTGCCTCGTCGAGGTCAACTTTTTCTATGTCGGATGCTGATATGGACCGGATGATGAGGCGATTCATCCAGGCCCAGATGCAGATGGGAGTGCTCCTGGCCCCCCCCATCCGGGATGGGCCTCAACCCCTTTTTTCACCCCCATAGCTCCTTCTCCGACCCGACTCCCGAGTTCGGAGCTTTCGGGGTCAGGCAGCGTCGGACCCGGGGGTGGGTCAGATCCGACTGGTCGGCGCACCTCGGATCCGATCCCTCCCTTGAGTGCTTCGGGTACTTCGGACCCGACCTCTCGGAGCCGTGGGCCTAGCCTCGGATCCGAGGGAGCCGGTGTCTCTTCAACTCCGTCTAGGTCGGAGCGCACCAGTCTCTCAGATCCGATGGTCTCGGCTCCGGTTCTGATCCATTCGTCGGATCCGAGTGGGGGTCGGCTCTCAGATATTAGAGAAGTCGGCTCCCCCTTGGCCTTCGACGTTGTGGAGAGGGTTCTGTCGAGGACATCCGGACCCCCTGTCCCTGTCTTGGCTCCATCCCGCACTCCCTCACAGCTGGGCCAGGCTCCCATCAGCCGGTCTCAGGGACAGCCCGCCTCAATGTCCCAAGTGGTTCCTTTGGAACAACTGGTTGCTGGCGAGGACTCCTCGGACAGTCCCCCTGAGGAAGTGCCTCGTAAGCATAAGTGTAAGAGGAGGCACGTGGACTCCCCCGAGTCTATTACTGAAGACACGGACTTGGAGGAAGGGGAGGGCTCCCCAAGATCACCCCCAGAAGATGTCTCCTTTGGAGACATTATGGAAATGTTAAGGATCGGGGGGGTGGTCTGCTCCCAAGGTCTCCTCAGACGAGTCTGTGTTCTTGGAGGCATTTGAGGCGGGCCCGTCTACCTCTTGGGTGTCCCCTCTTGCCGACCCTCTGGTGGACCTTATTTCCTCCAGAGCGTGGAAGGACCCGGACACCGTAGAGCCTGTTCCCAAATGTCCGGACCGGATTCTTAGTCCCCCATTGGACTGTACACATTGAAGTAAGGGACCCCCAGTAGATGCCATGCTGATGGCTGCAGCCACAAAGAGGGAATTGGCTCAGGAGAGTCCCTCTATGCATCCCCCGAGCAAGGAATCCCACTCGATGGATCACATTGGGAAGTGAGTCTTTAGTTCAGCAACCTTCTCCCTGAGGGCGCTGAACTATATGGCACACGTGATCAAGATGCAGCGAGACCTGATTAAGGAATACGCTGCATCTCCCCTGGAGTCCATATTGGCGGAGGACAAACAAGTGTACTCCACCCGTATGGCCACTCTCAGAGCGGTGTCTAATATTTCTATGCGGCTCTTATCTCACGCAACAGAGGGAGCCGCTAGAGCTAGCGGATCGGGCCTTGTTATGAGACGCCAGGCCTGGCTCTGGCACTGTGACTTTGCGGAGCCCTTCAAAGTGACCTTCGCGAATGCCCCCTTTGATGGTTCTGCCCTTTTTGGCAAAACGGTTCGCGAAATGCTTGTCCAGAGCGAAAATGACGGGAAGACGATGTCTGCCATCGGAGTCCACTTCTCAGCTCCCCAGAGGTCCTTCTCAAAGAACCAAAAGGGACAAAAGAAGATGTGGTTCCGGAAATCGCAGCAATCCCAACCTGCTCCGGACAACCAGTCCTTCTGTGGCAGAGGAGGACAGGGAGGTCACCGTCCTAGAGGCAGAGGGGCTCCTAGGAACTTTGGGTCCAGAGAACCTTTCTCTGACAGACCCACGCAGCAACCCTGAAGGGTTACCTGGCTGCTCCTCTCTGGAGGCAGTCGGGGGGCATTTTTCGAGGCATCTGACATCATGCGAGTCAATCACGTCAGACCGTTGGGTGCTTCGAGTGATATCCAGAGGCTATTCAATCCCCCTTCACAGTATTCCCAGATCCAAAAACCTCCCCGATGTACCACCCAATCAACGGGAGGTAGCAACTGTGGAAATCGCACAGCTGCTAACAAAAAGAGCCATCCAACACGTCCCCCGAGATCAGACCGGATCAGGGTTTTACTCCAGGTTCTTCTTGGTGCCAAAAAAGATGGGGGACTTAAGACCGATCCTAGACCTGTCACAACTGAACCTGTCTGTAACCAAACAAAAATTCCGGATGGTCACCTTACAATCTATCCTCCCCCTTTTGCGGGAGAACGATTGGATGTGCTCTATAGACCTCAAGGACGTGTACTACCACATTCTAATGGACAGACGGTCCAGGAGGTTCCTTCCCTTCCGGCTGGGAGCCAGTCACTACCAGTTCAGGGTCCTTCCCTTTGGTCTCACCTCTGCCCCCAGGGTGTTTACCAAGGTACTTGCAGTGGTAGCGGCCCACCTGAGACTCCAGGGAATTCAGGTGCTTCCATACCTGGACGACTGGCTCCTTACAGCATCATCAAGGCATCTACTGTGCTCAGCCAGGGACTATTTCCTTCATATAGCTCCTCGGCTGGGCATCACCATAAACCAAGAAAAATCTTCCCTGGCCCCCACACAGCTTATAGATTTTATAGGAGGAAGATTGGACACAAGAAACATGTGAGCATTCCTCACTCTAGATCGACTGTCCAACCTGAGGTGTCATATCACGGCCATCTTAGAACCTGCTCCGACTGCAGCTATGGTCCTGAGGGCCCTAGGTTCAATGGCGGCAGCCATCCCACTCCTCCTTCACGCTCGACTACACATGAGGATCCTTCAATGGACCCTCCAGGTCCAATGGTCCCCGCTTTACCTTCCACTCAACAGCCCGATAGCCATCAGCAGAGTATGCAAGAGCTCCCTGTTCTGGTGGCTCCAGTTGATGGACCTCCTGACAGGGAGACCCTTCTGTACTGCATTCCCCCTAGCCACAGTGACCACGGACGCTTCTCACCTTGGGTCGGGGGGACATTCAGTGGGCAGGATTGTCCAAGGCACGTGGAACAGTTCAGAGACCTCCCTGCATATAAATGTTCTGGAGATGAGGGCAGTGCTATTAGCGTTGCAAGCACTACACAGCCTTCTTCTGGTAGGAACTATTGCTATCCAGACAGACAACATGTCGGTAGTCTTGTACATCAACAAACAGGGGGGAACCAGGTCCTACCCCCTTTGTCGAGAGGCCATGAGAGTATGGGAATGGGCAATCTCCACCAACCGCTTTCTTGTGGCAATGCACATTCTGGGAAGGTCCAACATTCTAGCGGACAAGCTCAGTCGCACCATTCTTTCCCCTCACGAATGGTCTCTCAATTCTCTAGTAGCGAAGCAGATTTTTGCCGCCTGGGGGCAACCCTGTTGCGATCTTTTTGCTTCTCCCTCAAATGCCAAATGCGACAATTTCTTCGCTCTACTTCCCCCATTCGGGGAATCCCCGAGAGATGCCCTGGTGCATGCTTGGCCTCCCGGTCTCCTATACACTTATCCTCCTCTTCCTCTAATGCAAAAACTATTACAGAAAGCCAACAGTTTGGGGAGCAGAATGATTCTCATTGCCCCATTCTGGCCTCGTCAACCTTGTTTCCCTTATGTATGGTCTGACCGAGTGAATCCGCCCTGGATTCTAGATCCAATTCCGGATCTCATTTCCCACCCTCAGGGGCTTCCAATCCCGAACCTTCACACTCTGAAATTGACAGCTTGGCTGCTCCAGTTCCATCCCTAATCAGGACTCCCGGTATCTCTTCACCAGTGAAAGCCATCATAGTGGCTGCCCATAAACCTCCTACTAGGAAAGTTTATCAAAGCAAATGGAAGCGGTTCTCTATTTGGGCGGAACATAAAAATCTTGATCCCTTTTCCGCGCCACTTTCTGCGGTACTAGACTTCTTGACAGACCTTTTCCAACAAGGAGCAAGCTCTTCGACGTTAAAGGTACAGATGGCAGCCATTTCTCATTACCATGTGGGTCATGACTCGACACCTCTCATGGCTGCAAACATTTGTAAGACCTTTCTTAAGGGTGCTTTCCTCTTAAGACCTCCTGTTAAGGAAGCCGTACCACCTTGGGATTTATCTTTAGTGCTGCAGTCCCTAACTGCTCCTCCTTTTGAACTTGCAGCCTCTGTGGACTTGAAGTATCTTTCCTGGAAAACTGCTTTCTTAGTGGCCATTACGTCAGCTAGAAGAGTTTCAGAACTCCAAGCTCTGTGCGTCAAACCACCTTATCTCTCCTTTTTTCCTGATAGGGTCTCCCTCAGGACCAATCCTTCCTTTCTTCCAAAGATTGCTTCCGAATCCAATATTAACCAATCTATTAATTTGCCAGTTTTCTTTCCCAAATATAAAAACAAAGGAGAATATAAACTGCATACCTTAGATGTTCATAGACAACTGTGTTTCTACATTCACAGAACAGCTGGTCATAGACAATCCGATCAACTGTTTGTCTCCTTTGCAAAATTCGCACTGGGTAAGGCAGTCTCTAAGGTCACCTTGTCAAAGTGGATTTCTAATTGTATCTTGCAGGCTCATGACACCTCAGGAAGGCCAGCTCCTCAGAGAGGATATATATATATATATATATATATATATATATACATAGTTTTTTTTTATTTCACTCATATTTATTCATAAAATTCATTTCTCAGTACATATTTTTACTGTTTGATAATCCACAAACTATTAATTTTTAAAGAAGTTTAACTAAATGAAAGGTTTTGAAGAACACATGTTTAATATTCATTAAACTAATGAATATTCATGAGCGAACCAGGGATTGGATTTGTCAGTTTGAACAATAGAGTTTGTTTTAATGGGTTAATTATTTAATAAGTTAGTATAAAAGGTGTAATGGATTGTTAGAATTGTATCTGATGAAGTCCTAATTACTGGGACGAAAACGACTTTGTGGTTTACGAAGAGTGTTAATGTTTTTAAAGACTGCATTGGAATAAACTACTCTTTTTGGAGCAACTTCGTGTTGGTACTCGTCTCTTAAGCAACTATTTCGTGGATTACTGGTTTCTGGTTGAGTTGCTACACTTGTTTTATTTGGTTATCTGGTTGTTTTTGCTGTTGAGACGTGACTACATGGAGTTGCACTTGGTCATGGCTTCGGAGGGACAGGAAGAAACGGGCCAAACCAGAAAGCTCATTGGGCAACTCATGGAACTCATTGATTTGCTCACGCCCCTATGTCGAAGTTTACTTCCTGGTAAGGCGACCGAGAACTCAGAAGGTGGACCGTTAGAAGCGGGTAGCGGTCAAGCTACAAAAAGAAAAAGGGAGCTTATAGGCAAAGATATCCATGCCGGCGACCCTGGAGACATCCATTTTAAGTCTTTTGACCCTAGAAGGACACCGAGAGTTCTAAATTTTGACGCAGGAGTAAACACAATGGAAAATGGTGTTTTATCTGATAGAGGGGCTTGACCTAAAACACAAGGTACTGTCAATCCGAACCATAAAACAACACATGAGTGGTTGAAAAAAGAATACCACTTTAATTTGGACTGTAACAATTTTTATAATAAATGTCCAGATGGTGATTCATATGCTATGAAATTAGATAAAATGTATAAATTGATGCTGCAACATAGAACGCTAACCATTGAAAATGGTTACTTACATGAATGTTTAGTTAAAGAGATAGTCCCTAAGGGACTAAGGGTACACAAATACCCTAACAATGTTCAAATAGGGTCTATATTTCATCAAAGTCTGGTTAAAGTGTTCAATAGATGTGGATTAGACATTGTACAATTAATTATTGAGGAAAATGATAGAAAACAAACAATGCTTGATAATGAAATCAATTAACTCGATTTATGTATTAAAAATGACCTCATTTTTGGTATTACTGAGGAAAGGGAGAAATATTTCAATATAAGACAAGATGTTGATTCAAAGTGTGAAGCTACCTTGCAGCGGAAGATTGGGAAGTTAAACAGAGATCTTAAGGAATACGCTGATAACACCAGTTATCCAAAACCTGCATATTTTAACGATAGAAATAAGTTTTATAATAAGAAGAATTTGGATGTAATAATAAATGAACAAGATTATGAAGAGGAATTCCCACCCTTACAAAAACCAGAATATGAACAACATTTTCAGAATAGGAAAGGAAATTTTCAAAAGAGGGGGAGGAGAAGGGGGAGGGGGAGATTTTATTAACAGATACCCCATTCCCTGGATTTAGTATTGAGGAAAGTGAACAAGAGATTATTGTTGAAAATAGCATCAAAAGTACATATGGTGGGTTCACGATATATAATTTTAGTGATATTGTTTTAGATAAAGAACATTTTAGCCTTTTAAGTAAGGGCTTGAAGTATAACCCAGTGAAAAAGGGTGATGTCACGAGTACTATTTTAGACATTAAATTATTTATGAGAAAAATAAATTTATCTGTGTTGGCATCTAGGGCTGGTTTTAATAGGAATAATTATGGTATAGATCAACTTGCTAGGAGTTCTATTTATAATCCCCCTTTGATTCCACAACTGAAAAACTTTGAAAATGTCTTAGAAAAAGAAATCAGAAAAAAAGGGGAGAAAGTCAATGGTAAAATGAAATACAAACATAACCTGAAAGAGGATGAATTTAAGTTATTGGAAGAACTACAAATGAACCCCACACTAAGGATAATGAAACCGGACAAGGGAGGAGGGATTGTTATCATGGACAAGACTGTATATGAAGCCAAAATGCATGATATAATGAATGATGAAAATAAATACTCAGTTGTATCAAGGAATGAAATGTTAGTGGCATATAAAAAAATGGATTTATTATTGGAAGATTTAGTTATAGAGAAAGTGATTGATAACAAGACACATAAGTATTTGGAAGTAAGGAAACCAAGGGTACCCACAATTTTTGGGATACCCAAAATTCATAAAAAACAGATTGACCCTCCCTTTAGACCCATTGTTACAGCTGAGGGAGCTAAAACAGTATCTTTAGCTAAATATGTGGATTATAAGGCAAAACACATATGGGTCAATAACAAGACGATTTTAAGAGATTCATGGGATTTCCTTAGAGAACTTACACCAGAGGTATATAAGAAAGACTTAATCTTCATTACAATAGATATTATAGATTTATTCACTAGTATTCCCCATAAAGAAGGGATGGAATATTTTGAAGATATGGTATTTTCTGATGAAAAAATGACACATGAAGAGAAAATCACTACAGTAGCATTAATGGATGTAATACTTAAGAATAATTTCCTAACCTTTAATGGGGAATATTGTCAACAAAGATCAGGAGTATCCATGGGAGCTGCATGTGCTCCCACTTTTGCCAACATTGTACTCTCTAAGTGGGAGGAGGAATATGTATTGCACTCCATTTATAAACAATTTTGGATACTTTATCACAGATTTCTTGATGACATTATTATATTTTGGATTGGGGGGAAAAGAAACATTTTTAGAATTTATGAATTATATCAGCTCCACTACCAACTTCTTGAGTTTTACATATGTTATTAATACAGAATTTATTAATTATTTGGATGTGGAAATACTTAAGGGAAACAACCAGTTTGAAACTAGGGTATATAGAAAGAGTACATATTGCAACTCTTATCTCCACTATGATAGTTTTCATCCTACACATTGTAAGAAAAATATTGTAAAAGGGCAGTTTGTGAGAGGCTCCAGGATGACGAGTGGAGAATTGGATTTCATTGAAGAGTGTAATAAGTTAGAATACATGTTCTTAGAGAGAGGATACCCTAAGGAATTTGTTACAGAGATTAGGAAGGAAGTAGAGATTGGGAGACTAACTAAATTTCAACCTATAAAAGGTCAAGTGGAAAGTGGAAATATTGGTGGTTCCAATGGTAATGGTGGTGAGATTGAGGAAGTATATAAAAAAAGATTAGTGGTTGAATTTAATAGTTTCAACAAAAATATAAAAGGTATATTTAAGAAAGAATGGGAGAAATTCCTAGCATTATCTGACATAGGTTCATAGGTTCATAGATTAGTACTAGGCTAACTGCCCTTGCGTGCCATTTTAAGACTAGCCAGTTATCCCTTGTGAGACTCAAACCGTGCACCTTGTGTTTGTAAGGCAAACACCTTAACCATTCGGCCACCCTCCCAACCCCTGGGATCATGGAAGAAATTAAAAAGATAAAACCACATATTACGTTTAGGAATCCACCAAATATCAGAAGTAAATTAGAAAGGACTAGGACTCACAAAAAAGAGTTTAATAATAGAATAGGTACATTTAAATGTGGAAAATGTTCCCAATGTCCGTATGTTATGAACAAACATGAGGTATTTATAGAAAGTAGAAATAAAAATATAAGAAATAAAGATATATATAATTGTAATACTCAAGGAGTGGTTTATATATCTATTTGCCAACTTTGTCAGGCATTTTATGTTGGCAAGACTGAGAGGGTCTTCAGAAGGCGTATTTATGAACATTTATACGAAATTAGTAAGGCTAAGTATACAAACGCACTTTATAAACACTCTAAATGTTGTGTAGGAGCTGAATATTTATTCTTTGTTTTAAAACAAGTAAAACCAGATTTTAGAGGGGGTCCATGGGAAGAAAGGTTGGAAAGTAGAAAATTGTGGTGGCAGGTTTTCCTTGATGCCAGTAGGAAACCTGGTCTAAACGAAACCATTTCTACTGGACCCTTATTAAAGTTAAAATACAATAAAGTATGAATTTAAATAGGGAAAGGTAATTTATTTGTTTATTTATATATTTATATCTACATATGTATATATTTATACACATATACTATTTATTACATTATTTATTAATATTTTCAAAAATTATTCATTATTAATACTCACATTTTTTAATATAGATTATCGTGACATCACCATTAGTAGATTAAATTATTTAAATTATTTAGTATTATTAAGTTTTTAACTTATTTTTTAACTTCAATTTATATAGGTAGTCACACACTTACTTATTGGAATTTGTAAATAGATTAGGTAAGCATTGAATATTTGTTTGGAAGGAAATTCCCGCTTTTTACACTAGAGGGAGCCTTACGTATTGAATACACACCACTATATTGTGATAATGTTAAGGAAAAATATATATACATAGTTTTTTTTATTTCACTCATATTTATTCATAAAATTAATTTCTCAGTACATATTTTTACTGTTTGATAATCCACAAACTATTAATTTTTAAAGAAGTTTAACTAAATGAAAGGTTTTGAAGAACACATGTTTAATATTCATTAAACTAATGAATATTCATGAGCGAACCAGGGATTGGATTTGTCAGTTTGAACAATAGAGTTTGTTTTAATGGGTTAATTATTTAATAAGTTAGTATAAAAGGTGTAATGGATTGTTAGAATTGTATCTGATGAAGTCCTAATTACTGGGACGAAAACACACTGTGTGGTTTACGAAGAGCGTTAATGTTTTTAAAGACTGCATTGGAATAAACTACTCTTTTTGGAGCAACTTCGTGTTGGTACTCATCTCTTAAGCAACTATTTTGTGGATTACTGGTTTTTGGTTGAGTTGCTACACTTGTTTTATTTGGTTATCCAGCTCCTCAGAGAGTTACAGCACATTCCACAAGAGCAGTATCTACTTCTGCTGCCTTTAAATCTAGAGTACCATTAGATGATATCTGTGCAGCAGCCACTTGGACCTCATCTCATACTTTCATTTCACATTACAAAGTGGACGTTGTTTCCAGAGGGAGAGCATCCTTTGGCTCTGCGGTGCTCCGGAACATCCTTCCATGACGGCCGCCCAAGATCCAGGTAGCTGGGGACTCTGTCCCACAGGTTGCAGACAAATGAAGTCTTCCTACTTCAGATTAAGAAGTTATGTACTCACCATAACGTTCCATCTGAGTAGGTGACTTCATTTGGATGCAACCATCCCCCCGTCCATCCCCCTGACCTTTCATGGCGCTATTAGTCCTGGTTTTCCCAGGATTCTGTTATTCTGGTATTCACAGGGCAAACTCAATCTGAGGTCAGTCAGGGCTTAGCAGGGGATTATGGGTAAAGGGAGGAGCTAGGAGCTCGGATCCTAAAGCTTATGAATTGCCAGCTCGGATCCGATGTCGGATCCGAATCCCACAGGTTGCATCCAAATGAAGTCACCTACTCAGATGGAACGTTATGGTGAGTACATAACTTCTTATTACTCAATGGATTCATAGTTATTATAGCAATAACCCAAGCCTGGGTGTGGGTAATGCTGGATTTACCCACGGTTGGTGTGGTTTGGTCACGAGGGCAAAGCCCAAGTGGCCAAACAAAGCCAACCGTGGGTAAATCCAGCATTACCCACACCCAGAAGTGGGTTATTACTATTATACAATGACATTATTTAAGAAAAAATAATTACTTTTCTTAAATAATGGCATTGTATAATGCCTCCTTGCTGCCCTTCCGCAGCTGTCTGGTATTCTGCGGCAGTTCTGATGTACTGCGCATGCATATGCCTACGCAGTACATCAGGGCTGTGGGCAAAAGCAATGGAGAAAGCAAGATCTCTGTTGCTTTTTACAAACTGTTTCGCTATGTTAAATGTGTTTAACATAGCGAGACAGCTTTAAAAAAAGCAACGGAGGATCTCCGTTGCTTTTTTTAAAGTTGTCTCGCTGTGTTAAACTCCTTTAACATAGCGAGACAGTATGAAGCAACGGACATCTTGCATTCTCCGTTGCTGTAAAAAAAGAGTTATAGTAATGGAAAAAGTCTGGGCGACCGGACCTTTTTCCATTACTATAACTCTGATTTACAACTTGCACGCTGACCAATCAGCGTGCACATTTTTGAATATTAATGGAGGGTCATTGTATAATAAGCATTTAACAATGAGTAATACAGTTATTTGAATTAAAAGATTAGGAGCAATTAGTTTGAGATGTTGAATGCCTAGTATTTGGGTTATCTTCTTATAGCTGTATGTAAAAGAGCTTGGATATGGATATTTGTTTCTGAAGGATATATGGCTTATTATTGTTGTTTAGAACAGACAGTGTAAGTTAGAGGAAGTTTGTTGTTTCTCCACTGTTTAAAAGATTATGGTTATACTACCTTGGTTTAGCAGCAGAGTGGTAAAACAATATTTCATGTATTACTAAGGGTGTACACCTGTAATGCATTTGCTTTAACCATGATGCTTGTAGGAATGGCTTCCAGTAAATGTTACATTTATGTTTTTTTTTTTTTTGTAAAGATGAATAAAATGTTGATATAAAAAGAATAATAGAAGAGGCTGTGCTATGCTAAAACTAAGCAATTGTCTGTGGTTGACTCTAATTAAGGCTTTGGAGAAATTAAGAATGATATAGCTAATACAAAACATTGCATGCTCAACATTTCTCTGCATAACATAACAAAAAAAAAACATTCCCTGTGATTCATGAACATTCATGTAGGCTTTGTGAGATGTCTACATAATGTTTATGTCTTAGGGTAAAGAGCAGCAGTGCTAATCGCATATGCATGCTGCTCATCACCATAACATGAAAACAAGCATGTTTGCATGACCAGCAAAGGTGCTGTCAGCCATGTAACCATGTTGAGCAGTGCAAACACATACAGTAATCAACCAGGCTTGTCTATGGACAAAGCTGTTAAGCGTTCTCATGTCGATAGCTTGAAGCGCTACATAATGGAAATAATGCATTTGGTACCCAAGCAGGGAAAGTGTTCTTAGTGTACGTGCATGTAAATGAAACATACAAATACAGAAACAAGTAAGAGGGGAAGAGAAATGGCAAGGACAACTACAATACATGGGTACTGAGGACAGTGTGCACAAAATCAAAGAGATGTATACAGAAAGATTTAAGATGGGAGGGTAAATTTTTAAATTCTAGTACAATAATTGACGTGAAGATGTTTAAGTCACAATGACAAATTTGTAATAATAACATTTTGCAATACGTATGTCAGAATAAATAATTGTGGTCAGAACTCCTGGTCAAATGTAGTTAAATAAAATCAATCATGATATTATAGGATGTGACAGTTACACAAATTCACATTGTAACACAGGGGAATTACATGACATATGAATGTCAGTGACATGCTGAGTTGAGACAACAGTTTGCAAGAACAGAACATACATAATGGAATATTTGTATAATGTGCATTTCATCAATATAACATGTTGAAAAATAATAAGGGCTCAGAAGCCACAATCTTCTTTTGCAAGAATCTAATTCATGCTATCAATGTTAACAGTGACCAGGGTATTACATGCCAGAAATAGACCTAACATATGTACGAAGAGGATCCCCCTTGAAGGGAATTATATATCTCAATATTCTAATAGTTATGTATCCCATATGTAAATGTGTGTATGGTGCTGCAAACACAGAAGCAGAGTGTGACATGGGTCTACCCGATAAGACCAAAAGCTCAAAAGGCCGACAACAAGATCGCCGACACCACAAGAATGAAAGTGCAAAAACACGAAAGTTGACATGTCCGACAAAGCACAATCCCGACAGTTAACAAAACAAAAACAATTCGCTGTTCCGAAAAACACACACACAACACAAGCACATAAAAAGCCTCATAAACCTACACTAAACCTTACATACATAACTATCTATGCACTAACCTTAACCCAAACCCAAACCCTAAGGTCCATCACTATCACACACTTACCTTACCTGAACCCTAACCCTAAAGTCCGTCACTATTGCACACTTACCTTACCTGAACCCTAACCCTAAAGTCCGTCACTATTGTACACTTACCTTACCCGCATCCTAACCCTAAAGTCCATCACTATTGCACACTTACCTTACCCGCACCCTAACCCTAAAGTCTGTCACTATTGCACACTTACACAGTTGCACTTGAATGCAAGCACACATGTTTTGCATGTCAGTGTTTTCAGTGTCAGGATTTCCACTTGTCGGGTTTGTGCTTTGTCGGTCTTTTGGTGTTGGTTATCTCGTTGTTGTTGTTTTGGCTTGTTGGTCTTCTCAGGTAGACCCTGTGACATATGTACTACCCTTGCACAAGGCACTCCTGTCTGACACAGTAACTGTACCAACAGATAAGAACAGATGCAAATACCACATATGATGCAATGTATTCCCAAGAGCTGTGTATTATTGGCATCTGCTTCAAGAGATAGCAATGGGTATTTTCACAAACAAATGTAATTCATGTGTGAGTTAAGAAATAATCCCTGAGAATAATGACCTATTAGCATGTCAGACTGATGGCAATTAAATGAGTATCTCATGTGCACACAGTTGTGATGAGTGCTACATCAATGTTCTGTGGTCAAGGATGGTTTCTCTTCCTGCCTGTACACATACTACCCAAGAACTGGAGCACACTCGTGTACACCATAGTACACAGTGCATGTGCCAAGGTAGCACTGTCACCATGACATTGGCAGAAAAAATGTGTACTTTCTGGAAATCCAAAGCTACACTCACATGTGTTTCTGTAACATATTAAGGGATACCACTGATATGATGCAATGTTTGTTGTCTGATGTCAGCACATTCAAGCAAAATGGATTCCTATGCTACAATTGAGCATCAAGCTTTACAACTCTTTTAAGTAACGAGGTAGCTTGTAATCACATTCACCATAGTGAAACTATCACACCTACTGATCTCCACCTGAAGTCATTCAATCAGCTGTACTTTATCTGCCAATAAATTTTATCTGATAAAAGTTGACGGAGATGGCCTATGCCACTCTATACATACAAAGAATAATTCAGGTGGATGTCTTTCCTGCAGAATAGTTAAGGACACAAATGTGTGCAGTCACTCAGTGCTGGTTTGGAAGACTTGCCCAGCAGTTGGTAAATTCAGCACTATAGTGGGATCAATGTATGTGCCATGGTATAAGTGCATCATGAATTGTAATATTTGTGGTCATGTGAAATCATTACATCATGAGTATGAATCAAGGAATATGTGTCCCTGTAATTACTTAGAAAGATTCTTACAGTATATTAGCAATATTGCCTGATGCTAGGTATACCTAAACGCACCTGAAGACACTGCTGTTGTCACTGTGATGGCTGAACAACAATTATGTACAATAGCGATATAATCCTGTATTGAAGCACATGCCTTACTAAGGCAATAACATACATTACATTGTCTCATGTCCTCAGTCTTGCGGAGGTGTCTCACTACAGCTGTGATGGAAGAACAATCTATTCAAATGACAGCATCATTCTTCAATACAGCCTTAAACCAACACAAATCCAAGGCAAGCAGAACGGTGGATTCGATGTATATTTAATGTCCAGTAAAGTGCAGTAAAAACAAGAACACAGTGTAACACACCAAAGTTTCAGTTAAGCGCGCTTTCACCTAGTGTAATACCAGGCTTCTTCAGAACAAAGAGGCAACTCAATTCCTTTTCTTAAATAGTACATACAACCAATAAAATCTATGACTCAATTAAACTAAACATTTCAAATAAATAAATTCATTAACCCTTTAGAAGCATCCTGAATTCCATAGAAAAAAATAAAAACTTTTTTCAGCTCACAAAATGTTGTAATTCATGCATAAATTGCACCCAGATAGCTTAAAAGTCATACTAACTCTAAATATTAAATATTAAATGTTAAAATGCAATCTTAAAAATAAATGTGCAAAACAGAACATATGCAATTATTAGTAATTCATGTGCAATAAAAATATATAATTATATAAACGTTGCAAAACAATAATTGCAACCTTCATAGCACCAATATAATATTAATAATAATAATAATAATAATAATAATAATAATAATAATAATAACAATAATAACAAACCTTAGGTGCTTTTATTATTTAGCAGCCCTAAGTTTTTGTACATTATTAATACTAATGCAGTCAGTGAGTCCAGGGGTTCTGCCAGCATCCAGCTTCAACTGCCAGAACAATTCCCTGTATTTCAACCAGCACTCCCAACTACCAACTAGGGGGGTCAACTAAAACTTGTTCCAACACAAACAATTTAATTTTCATTCCTTTACAGGATAAGGAATGTCTAAAAAAAGCATTAGATTCCTTTCCTTTAGATACCTCATATAAATGCTCATAGACTCTTCTCCTTAATGGTCTCTCAGTTTTACCGATGTAAAAACTCTGGCAGATTTCACAAATCCCAGTATATACCACACCTTTAGTTCCACAGTTGTAGTACTTAGAAGCCTTCATCCTAAACCCTCTAGATGGAATAAATATCTCACTCTTGTCAAGAATAAACCCACATTGTTGACAAGCTCCACATTTGTGGGTACCACATCTTATGTTACCACCTATCTGCGTGGTAACCACCTTCTTTTCAAAGAGTTCCTTAAGGTTAGTATCTCTCCTTCTAGCAAAGATGGGATAGTTTCGGAGGTATAAACTGGTATCCTCACTGACCATTACAATAGGCCCGTACTTCTTTATAGTGTCCTCCACCTGTGTTGATGTTGGGGAAAAGGTGTGAATAAAGCCCCCCCCCCCCCGTGCTTGGACTCCACTTCTTTTAATGTCTCGACCTCACTAGTACAGTACCTAACAGGAGAAAAAAAATGTTGCCCCTATTCATAATTACCTCCTTAGCTAAGCTATCAATCATTTGTTTGAGATATCCTCTTTCCAGGAATAGTGAAGTCAGAGTCCTAACCTCCTCTAGGAATTCTGAGTTCACACTAGTGTAATTACTGTTTTGCAACTTTTATATGATTGTATGTTTTTATTGAGCATGGATTATTAATAATTGCATATGTTCTGTTTTGCACATTTATTTTTAAGATTGCATTTTAACATTTAATATTTAATATTTATAGTTAGTATGACTTTTAAGCTATCTGGGTGCAATTTATGTATGCATTACAACATTTTGTGAGTTGACATAAAAGTTTTTATTTTTTTTCTATGGAATTCAGGAAGGTTCTAAAGGGTTAATGAATTTATTTATTTGAATTGCTTAGTTTCATTGAGTCATGAATTTTATTGGTTGTATGAACTATTTAAGAAGAGGAACTGAGTTGCCTCTTTGTTCTGAAGAAGCCTGATATTTCACTAGGTAAAAGAGCACTTAACTGAAACTTTGGTGTGTTACACTGTGTTCTTGTTTTTACTGCACTTTATTGGACATTAAATATACATCAAATCCACCACCCTGCTTGCCTTGGATTTGTGTTGGTTTACTGCTTCCTTGGTTCTGTTTTGGTTCAATACAGCCTTTCCAAAAGAAATGCAGAATAAACTCTTGTATCAGTAAACTGCATCTACACGTGAATATGCCACATGTGGGTGACAACACTGTTAACAACATATACACTGACTGTAAGCAGTGATGTAGGGATTGGAAATATATAGCTAACATCACAGGCTAATGAAGATTTGCTGAAACACAAGTGTAAATACAGATTTATTCCATGACTGTGACACTACACATTTCAATGTATGACATCATCATTGTGTATTACCTTTATGTTTCTGCTAAAAAGTATTTGTACACCATAAGTACACTGTATAGATTATACATCATATATGTATTTGCAACCTGTTCTGCACAGTAAGAGGAAGAAACGCACACACAAATGATAGTCAGTGGTGTATTTGACCTCCCTGCCTATGCACTGGCACAACCTACAAACAAATGTATTGTACGCATGTATCACAGGATAAGTCTAATTGCATGTGAGCCATACTGCATCTTTGAAAGGATGACACAAGCTGTATCATGCAAGAATGACTTCTAGAGCTATGTACAATTCTAAATGTAGTCAGTACTAAGAGGTGTAAGATATACCAACATTCACACAGAAACAATCAGGAAAGCCTCATTGCTGTATTCACCCCCCCCCCTACATATCAACTGACATATACTGTATCACATCAGTGTGGTGTTGCAGAGAAGATGATGGTAGTAGAATGGAAATTGATGTGGATTCATCTGCAGAGTAAAATTAACTCCAGGCTATTACTGTATGGTAGGCAGAAGTAGTTAAGGTCATGTTTACACAACTCCATACACACATACAAGTTAACTGCTGTGAGACTAGAACCTCTTAGCAATCTAGTTATGCAACCTAAAGGACACAGTACTTAATGCAGGTACCCCTACAAATGTCTGAATTTTAAACTGTGACAGTGCATTGTATAAAGTATTAGCCTCTTAGTTTGTGTCAGATAAGATATTGTAATGTTGAAGGCTTTGTGCCAATCCATATTTGTTGATGTGAAGAAGTAAGGTTAATGTTATGATCAGTAATACATACATACTGCCGACTTATGTCAGCTATGTTGTCCTAAATGTATACTGCAGAACTGAGAGTGACATGTACCTACCTATCTTGTGCATATCAGACATAGACAATTGTGAAACACAGAATGAACAATGACTCATTCATGGATCATCAGGTTATGATGATGGTATGTAAGTCTTAATGAATGGTACTGATGTTAGCAATGGTATGTCATCATGTGTAGTCAGTGTGGACTGTTAATACCAAACAATACTTAATGTTCCAGTGTAGTATGAATAAAAAATGGTGATTTCTGTGCATCAAGACTGTATGTGGTTGTATATTATATATGAGAGTGCTGCAGTGCACACTCAGCTGTCCACAGTGAAGTGGTCAATTAACCACACAGTTCAGTGCATTTCATATAAGTACATTACACAGTTTCCACATAATGAAGTAATATCATCCATTAGTGATACTTATTTTTGTTCACAATCAGTTCATAAAGTGGAATACTGAGAAAAGTATTTCCAAGGATGTTGGCAAAGTGGTAGTGTATGTGTGTGCAGACTGATGTGTTGAACTCAGACTGTGTAGTACTAGTGATTAGTGGTGTTCAGTGGTGCTCCCTGGCAACGTTTGCACAAATAATCACAAAGGAAATGTTGTGATTCTGATTACACTTACAACAGATCCTTTTTATCTTCACATGCTGCATACATATGCTTAGCATGTTTTGTTACACCTTTCAATGTTAGCTCCAAAACTCAAATCACAGATGAAGAGTTGTGGTGTGTTTGCCTTTCCCATTTGTGTGATGGTATGCTGCAAGCAGAATTCTCTGCTGCAGGAAACAACGAAACATTATATTTGGTGTGCCTTCTACAGCGCAAATAGACTAAACAGCAATGAAAAACTATCAGCTTTGTGGAGAAATTCCACTTGTTAACCTAGCTTTCTCTGTGGCACAAGGTATAAACACTTTGACATAAATGAAAAACCAAGTTGAAGCATGGTTCAACTCCAGTATGCAGATGATTTTACAAATAGTCTCGGCATGTGATTATTATATTAACTTTTTATCATGACTTTAAAAATACCTAGGAATGACTATTATAAATATGTTAATAAAAACAAACAGCAGTAGTTGTTAAGGATTCTTTTACTAGCACCAAAAATTCATCTGGTACCTCGGCCTTTCACCTTCAAGGATACATTGCATAAAACCCATCCACTTTTTATACACCAGGTAAACCCCATCAATTAACTAATTAAATTAAACAAAGTGCATAATTGCATTTAAAGTGCACTATTACAAGTGTATTACTACATTTCAGATATATTCAAAAACAATACTATAATTTCACATTATAAACTACATAATTAACAATCAAACACATTTTAATACATAAAACTACCATTTTGAACACATACTTAGCAAATACATACTTACTTTTTAAATATAATTAATTAATTACAGCATTTCAAAATTTTAAAGGCACAAAAACATCACACCAAATTCACTTCCAGATTAAGCCCCTAGGCGTTAAGAGTACCAAAATTCAAAATGAACTTGCTTTCAAGTACATTTAACCTTTGTTTCAGCCCACCATCTCTTACACAAAAGGGTCTGGCAAGAATACTAAAGAAAAATGTACTAGCATCACCCCCCGCCATGTACCCTACATTTTGGAACATTTAGGGGATATTTGCAGAGGGAATTATAGAAGTCCAGTGGGTGAGCATTTTTGTACGGTACATGGGGGTGATGCTAGTACATTTTTCTTTAGTATTATTGCCAGACTCATTGGTGTAACAGATGGTGGGCTCAAACAAAGATTAAATGTACCTGAAAGCAAGTTAATTTTGAATTTTGGTACTTTAACATCTAGGGGGCTTAATTTGGAAGTGAATTTGGTGTGATGATTTTGTGCCTTTGAAATTTTGAAATTTTGTAATTAATTATATTTAAGAAGTAAGTATGTATTTGCTTAGTATGTGTTCAACATGATAGTTTATGTATTAAAATGCATTTGATTATTTATGTAGTTTATAATGTGAAATTATAGTAATGTTTTTGAATATATCTGAAATGTAGTAATGCGCTTGTAAACTTTAAATGCAATTACGCACTTTAATTGTTTAATTTAATTAGTTAATTGATGGGGTTTACCTGGTGTATAAAAAGTGGATGGGTTTTATGCAATGTATCCTTGAAGGTGAAAGGATGAGGTACCAGGTGAATTTTTGGTGCTAGTAAAAGAATCCTTAACAACTACTGCTGTTTGTTTTTATTTTCATTGGTTTGTGTTTCTCAAAATATTATAAATATGTTGCCTGATAAATTTGTGTATATAGTAGCTTTTGAAATAATATTTTATACCTACTGCATATGAGATGTGCTTAAAGGGAATCACAAATGTGTGTACAATGAGGTGAAAGGTGAATACTCACCGCATTATGCAGTAACACCTGAAGTGCCACTTAGCATCACACACTACAGTTGCTTGTTGCCAGACCTCATGCAACTGCTGAGTACTACAAGTGAAAAAACAGAAGCGGTTAGAGAGATACATAGTCAACTCATTCATCTAATACAGGATATGAACCATTGTCAAGATGAAAAATTAATTTTACAGACTATCATTATCTCTAGGCCTCACCAAGGAAATTCTAATTCATACATATCAAAGTCACACCTTTGAAAAGACAGTGAAACTGATTTAGCCAGTGCAAGATGCTGGTTTTATTCTTCAGCAAAGTAATGCAGACAGAAAATGCCATAACATGACATTTACATCCATCAGCCTGATGAATAGTAAACAGTACTAAGGGGTGGGAGAGATGGGGTGAAGATAGAAGCAGTTATAGAGACACATATGAAAGGGTGGTGTTATGGGTCATTAATGTACATTTTTATGGTGTGTCCTCAGGATTAATCAGTCATGTTCTGTATCAGTAAGTCGTGGCTGTGGAGATGAAGAAGCAGTAGGACAAACAGAAACTGATGATGACGGGGTAGAATAACGGTGGTTTAATAATTCTTTATAAGCATGGATGTGTTTGCAAATGCTTTTAGCAAGTATTCAAAATCTGCTTATGTGAGGTTGTTACTAGGTAAAAATGAAGACATAAGTCATTAAATCTATCATGGAAGTATAACATCACAGTACGAAATAATGTGACACATCTAGACTTGAACTCTTGATACTGTGGCAGAAATAAGCAAACTTCATACAAGTGATTTATGTCAACACTCCACAGAGGAAGTTGCACTTTGTTACATCCAGCTGTTAAAGTACCATTACTATAGCCATTATTGTTTTAATTGTGCCTTTACTCTGTATTTCTGATACAGCAGCTTGTTTAAGCACCTTTGTGTGATAATGACCAGACTACTGTAGGTGATGGCAACAACTGACTAGGTTCTGCCATAGCACATGAGTAGCCATTTCACATCACTCAACCTTGCTGTGTGATGCCAACACCCATGCAAATGCTGAGGCAAAATAATTGAAGGCTTTCTTCTCGGTCATCTCTGGCTATGTGTGATTTGCGTGATTCTAATTTTTGACCAGATTAAGCTGATTAAACTGAGAAAAAGGGGTTGATAGGAGAGTAGTGAAATGGGGGGGCAAGCAAAGGGTAAGACAAAGGGAAAAGAATAGTGAATTTGCAGGAAGGTAGTAGGAGAGAAACATAGCTCTTCACTTCTTCCCAACATAAATATAGAAGTGTAACTAGAATTTGCTTATGAAGACTGAGTTCAAGAGGGTGAGAAACTGTTCAGAGGTGTCAACGGACGGTGTGTAGGTTCATAGGTTCATAGATTAGTACTAGGCTAACTGCCCTTGTGAGCCATTTTAAGCCTAGCCAATCATCCCTTGTGAGAGTCAAACCCTGCACCTTGTGTTTGTAAGGCAAACACCTTAACCATTAGGCTACCCTCCCAACTGTAGCCAGTAACAGCCCCCATGGCACTGGGTCCATGTCTTCTCAGAGTTGGGTTGTTTGTGAATGCAGTCCAAAGCTAGTTGTCCGCTCCATAT
Source organism: Protopterus annectens (assembly GCF_019279795.1). Classification (NCBI taxonomy): domain Eukaryota; kingdom Metazoa; phylum Chordata; order Ceratodontiformes; family Protopteridae; genus Protopterus; species Protopterus annectens. The sequence continues at coordinate 222,151,331 of NC_056730.1, read as the reverse complement.
GAGACTAGACACAGGCACAAGACAAGTACCATAAGGAAAAGTTGAAAAATAACTTTATTTTTTGTGAATTGTAGACTGTCACCACACAAATGGTAGGTGACAACAACAGAATGATGTTGTACAGCCAATGGTCTCAAATGAGGTGTGTAAACAAGGCACATGGTGAAGTGGACAGCTATGCATAGGGCATTATTTTATTTATTTATTTTTTGTGGGACAGGTGCCAAACACAAACAAGAGAGATAAGGATAGTAATGGACATAAAAGATTGGAGGACATAATGATTGTGGATAGTAGGTGGCATCAGAGGAGCACAAACAATGAGAATCTTGTCCTCTCCTTCAGAATTGTCAGCAATGTCTCCTGTCTCAGTTTCCTCTGCCATTGTATGATGTGGCATCCTCTTGGTGATATGAGAAGTGTCTTTTTGAAACAGCCAATGCGGACACTGAGGCCACTTTCCATAATGACCTCCACTAGCCATGTCAGCTCTTGATGAGTGCAAAATCACCACCTCCACTAATACTACTATTGGATAGTACCCATACATCAGCTGCTGGAGCAGAGCTATCTAATGTGGGTATGGCAGGTAGGACAGGGGTTGTGGAGGCAGTGCTGACAGCTTGGGACCCTGAAGTGCTGGGTATCAGTGCTGCAACCTGTGGAGGGATGATGGGCTGATCCACTGTGGTCATTCTACCTCTCTGTGCTGCATGTCAGGTTTTATAAGCAGAAATCTATGAAAACAGAACATTTTAGATCATAGAAAATATGCCCCCAAAAAGAAAGAAAGAAAAAAATGATAGAGAATGGGTGGGGTGGAAAAACAGAGAGAATTAGATCCATGGCATGTCACATGACTTTATAATTTCAGAAAGTAAACAGTTATAATTATCCAGTCTATATACCTCTGTAGCATCCAAGTATGCTGGAAAGGTCCTTGTCTGTTGTACCATTAATCATTTGCACTGCTATGATATCATAAATACAACTATTTATTACAGTATTGCTATATTAGATACAATTACAGTAGATACTAGGCTTACAGTAAGACCTGATACATACGTACCAAGTGCCTCTTTGAGGGGAGTTAACCTCTCTTGGTGCACCTCCCAGTTTGCTGCACTGTCTTCAGTCGCTATATAAAACAAAAGAAGACAAAAAGAGCATGAAGTCATATCAAATAACAGTCTTGCCTGAGTACTTTATTCTATATCATTTAATACAGATGGGTACAGTATACTTACTCAACTGTGTTATGTAAGCATTTCCAAACTTATCCTCCCATCAGCTAAGGAGGTCCGTCTTTTTCTATTTAAGGCCACTATTGTGGTGATGACAATTATTTCCAGTGTGTAGGATGCCAGTTGTACTGGAGACAGCCTTCCCCACTCTGGTCCAAGCCTCAGTCTTATAGTGAGACCCAGTATAGCTCCCCTGCAGCAGCCAACAGCTGTAGCACTTCACAAGAAGTGCCACAAATATTCTGGTCTCCTCAACACCCCACCTTTGTGCTCTAAATTGAGCACTATCATCTCCCACACCCATCATGCCTGCAGAAGTCAAGCACAGCAACTCTAAGGATGAATTGGCACCAAATTCCAGTTTTGCATTTAAAGGCGTGTGTGCCAAAACACACAACCATGCTAAGTGTATTTGTGCAATGGTAAGCACTCAGAGGCATGTGTACACAAAGTGGAAGGTATTTTATTAAACAGCAAAGAAGGTATGAAACATGGCATATGTTACCATGACTAAATCACATCAATATGTATGGATTTATGACAGTTAACCTTAGATGAGCAGCCAATTAAAAATAAAATTTTGATTTTAAATGTCAATCTTCAAATTATTCTATTACACTGGAGATACAGACAACAAAAGCTAAATCCTCGGTAATATTTTCACCAGAAAAAGAGAATCTTTCAAAAAGGCAAAAAACCAACAAACAACAGATGGAACTTAACAAAAATACCACTACCACTAGTGAGGATACTGGCTTTCACATGGATGAATTAAAACAGGCCTTACAACCCATACATGCAGCTATTCAAAACTTTTCGGAACAGCTCTCAACCATTGGTAAATCTGTTACTCAGATTGCAGAAAGAGTGGGCACACTTGAACAAAAAACACAGTCAAATGAGATTCAAATTCAAACCCTCACTGAAGATCTTTGTGCCAAATCAACAGTTATAACAGAATTACAAATGAAAATAATAGATTTAGAGGCAAGAAGTCGGAGAAACAATATTTTAATTAGAGGTATCCCGGAGAGCTATGACAACCAAAACTTAATCACCACTGCAAAACAAATCTTTGAATCATTATTACAACTTGTTGATGAGAAGCCTGAAATTACCATTGAAAGAGCGCACCGAGCACTTCGTAGAAGACAGGACAGCACAGATCCTCGTCAAGTGTATGTTAAACTTCTCAACTATCAAGTAACACAAAAGATACTATATGCAGCCAAAAAACATAAATCTCTTATGTGGAATAACCACAAAATCTCCTTCTCACAAGATCTACCTTCAACCATTAAGGAAAACAGACAAAAACTAGCTCCATTTTGCGCAGATTTAATCAAAAGAAACATCCGGTTTCAAATGCGCTACCCCAACAATCTGATCTTCTACAGCAATGAAGTGAGATACTCAGTGAACACTCAAAATGAAGCTAAAACAGCCTTTATCAAGGCTTTTAACAAAGTTCCTACTCCCTGAAAATATATTACTGCCAGCGACTCTTTGACTAAGACTGTTACAGTACTGTACGTTGCTTTCAATGGTTTGCCGTTAAATCTCCTCTCAAAAAATATAAATATTGAATTCTCACAAGTACATCTCCATTTACTTGCCTTTATTAAAAATCCCAATGGCCTTCTTAACTGTTAGCGCCGACCTCGTGTTGGTAGGTACAGATTTCTCCACAAGCTGTTTCCAAGAGGGTCCCAAATAGTTGGAACACCCTGATGCTACTGTAACATCCTCGGGACTCTTTGAACGGCGCATAGAATGCGTGCTTCAGGAAGTACACGACAATCTAGGCAAATATGTCTAACTGCTTCCCTGGTATTTTGAACCCTGCTTATTACTCATACAACAACTTAGATTGGAATACCCAGGCTGAAGCAGGTAATATGATCTGCGAATCACATCTAAGCGCTGTGTACAGCTAATAACCTTCGTTGTGTAAGGTATATGCATTCATGTGCCTAGCGCAAACAAGCGAGTATATGAGAGAGAGCTGGTTACAGGACACAGACAGACCCGACGAACCTTAAGAGTGTAACAACCTATTTTATGCTTGAGTGGACAATCAGGTTTCTGACTTTGTCGATAAGGGGTGTGTGGTTATTTAGATGGGGTGCGGAGCTAATGCTTAGTTTTTTTTTTTTTTTTCAATTTTACATAGATTGTACTGCCTAGAACAAAACGCTAGCTCTGTCTATTAAACATGTATGTTAGATATGCAACACACTCGTAGTTTGACATGTTTGGACCTCTAACACTATTTATGTCAACTATTAACGCTATGGTGATGTTAGCCATGTAACATAAACTATGTAAGATAACTTCACTTATATCTTGCCGTGTTTCAAATTCTCTAAACAGAAAGATGCCCTTCTTAACTGAACATCACCTGCTAATCTCTCTTAATCAATACTGTGTAAGCTACTTCCCCCAATAGCTCATTAGCAGTATTAGCTACTTCCTATTTCAATATTTGTTTACTGTAGCCTGCCTCTTAATGTGGCTGAGGGGTTGATAATAGTGTTGTGTCATAGGGCAACCAATACAATGTGTCGTATTTGGTACTTGCCAAGACTTATTGCTGACCTTAGAATAGTCTTTGTGATAACTTGTTAAATTCAAGGAATGTAAACTAAATATCCTAAGAGTGCAAGGCTCTAAGGCTGTTGTAAGTGGCTCTATCTCATGTAACTATTCATATTCACATGTCATGTAGCCTGATAGTAGAACAAAGGGCTTTTAACTGGTTTTATTTAACATTTCTTAGTTAAATTGATGGGGTTTTCTCTTCCTTATGTATGGTGGTGGTGTTATGATATGATGTTAACATAGTTAGCTGGTGGTTTGGTGCTAGGCTACCATACATAAATATTTTTTTTCAGAAAAAAAATATCTATATCCTTTTACTATCATAAGCTAAAAGATATTTGAAGTAAGCAGTGACTTACTAACTTGCATACTGCATCATTCAAAACCTTACTTAAATACATAAAATAACTTAGTTACTTAAAATTCAAGTTAAATGTTGGACTTCCGAGAGCGTACACCTTTGAGTAGGCATGTAGATGCATTTACATTGTACACCGCTCTATTTTACTACAGAAACATGCCGCAGGATATTTAAACTGTATTTACATTACATATAATCTTGGAAGCTCAGAGGGTGTTTGTGTAAGTATTCTAGGTTGATGTTCTTTTGGAAGACATATATTTTGTACATATGTATAGGAGTTTTTTGGTTTTTGTTTGTGTGTTTATATACTTCTTCATACAAGGAGTATGGGTGGTTAGGCACTGGGGTTAGTTTGAAGAAGTTGTGGGCTACCTCCTTCTGCAATGCTAATTTCTTCATAAAGACAGTGTTAATGATGTATTGTGCTCTCTTCTTTTCCTTAAGCCCTAAGGCAACTCCCCCTAAACAAACATTATCACGTACAGGTATAATAACAATCTCACATTCTTATAATATCTCAATATATCCAATTAAACTAAGGAATTCAGTAGCTGGCATTTAGACTGCTGGAATGTTAAAGGTCTACAAAATGCTGTGAAAAAGAACTTAATTCTACATCTTTTTTTTAAATCTCAGGCTAGTATTTGCTTTTTACAGGAGACGCACTTACCCAAAGAGGGCTGGGAAAAAACATCCAACAGAAAATGGATCAGGACTATAATAGCGGGGGGTGATAGTTCAAATTCTAAGGGTGTAGCCATTATAATTAAGAAACAATTCCAGGGTGCTATTATGGAATGTAAGTCTGATAAATATGGTAGGTGGTGTTATTTTACTTCCATATTACCGGACTCTACCAAACCTGTTTTATTTTTGAACGTATATGGTCCATGTACTCTACAACATTTTTTCATCTTAGAAATTTATAATATCCTTAGCTCATTCCCAAACCACCTTTTTATAATCGGAGGGGACTGGAATGCAGTGATAAATCCCAGCTTAGATCGTACCAGCAACTCTCCCTCATATAATTTTCAAGCTTCTATTGCCCTTGAGGAACTAATGTCTGACTTTAATCTCATGGATACTATTGCCTTCAGCACTGACTCACGTAAGGACAGCATGTACACTTTCTACTCTAATTGTCATAAATCATGGTCACGTCTAGACTTCTTCTTAATCTCTAAATTTTTCTCCAAATTCAAGAACACACTAAGATGTGAGCCTAGGCTATTATCTGACCATGCAAAAATCTCCCTTATGATTTCTTTCACATATGTTGCATCTCCTCATACAAATTGGTCCTTTAATAATAACCTACTAAAATACAAAGAGATTCTAGAGAGAATCAATAAGTCACTGTCTGAATTATATGCTAACTTTGGTAAATCTCAAATAGCGCTTGATATACAATGGGCGGCTTGCAAGGCTGAACTAAGAGGTTATTTGATCAGCAAAGCCACTTTCTTTAACAAGCTTAATAAAGAAAAAAAAACTAGTCTAGTTCTAAAATTAGCTTCCTTGGAGAGAGAACTAAAAATCCATCCCAACCCCAAGTTAGAGAACTTGATCAATACGACACATAAAGAACTATGTGAGCTACACCTATATAATTATTCATTACAGGAACAAAAACAAATTGCAACTTACTCTGAATGGGCACAAATCCCATCTAGAACCCTATCTAGAATACTCAAAAACAATAGTGGCGCTCCTACAATCTCCATTTTGCAATACAGAGGGGAAATACATAAATCAGACTCTGAGATAATTATACTTTTTCATGACATTTATACAGATATTTACAGCAAGAATAAACACATTACCTCTAATCCACAGATGGAAACATTTCTCAACTCCATCACCTTCCCATCTCTTAATCAGGATCAAGTATCCCTCTTATCAGCTCCACTTAATATTCAAGAGATTCAAAGTGCCATCAATAAACTTAAAATAGGCAAATCTCCTGACCCGGATGGCTTCACTACTAATTTTTTGAAAACTTTCAGTCCAAAAATTGCCCCTATTCTTCTTGAAGTGTTTAACTTCATTATAAAAAATGGAATCACTGACATACACTGGAACAACTTAAAAACAATTCTTTTACTAAAAAACAACAAAGAAAAAACTGACCCACACAACTACAGACCTATTTCGCTTATAAATGTTGATATCAAAATATTTTCAGCTATCTTAGCTAACAGACTTAAACAGATATTACCACATATAGTATCATCTGATCAAGCTGGGTTTATGTCCAGTAGACATACATGGGATAATACACTAACATTGGACTCTCTTATTCAGTTTACTAAAAAAGAGAAAAACCCGCTGTATGCCTTGACTTTGGATGCGTCGAAAGCATTCGACAGGGTAAATTGGGACTTTCTGTTTTCTACGTTATCACATTTTAATATACCTATAATCTTTTCAGATATGATCAGAATTCTCTATTCAAACTCATACACCTATTTATATATAAATAAAAAAAGATCTAATTCAATCCAGATCACCAATGGTACAAGACAAGGCTGTCCACTTTCTCCCTTTCTCTTCAATCTATTTATTGAATTATTCTTCCTATATATTACTCAAAATACATGTCATACCATACCTAAAATTCTCAACACACAAGTAGCTCTATCGGCCTTTGCTGATGACTTAAACCTTTACTTTAAATTTCCTAACACAGATCTGCCAAAAATTTTAAAAGCAATTACTGTCTTTTCTGAGGCCTCTGGTTACCAAGTCAACAACAAAAAGTTACACATTTTCCCAATAAATCCTGAGGCTCATAAACCTTTTTTTTTCCCTGAATCTTCCTTTCATATCTCATATAGTCTTAAATATCTTGGCATTAACTTTGAACACAATCAAGCTTCATTGCTTCAAAATAATCTGCTTAAATCATGGTCTATCATATGTCAAGACCTTCAAAGATGGAAGTTATTGAATCTATAATTTCTTTCAAAAGTAGCTATTGTGAAAATGAATATTTTACCCAGACTCCTATATCAATTTAGTTCGACCAATGTAATTATATCAAACAACCTTTTTTCACAGTTTGATAAAACCTTGGTCAAATTTCTTTGGTTTCCTAAGAATGTTAGGATTTCTTTTTCCAAATTAAGTCTTCCCAAGGAGAAAGGTGGGGTGGGCCTTCCAAATTTTCATCTTTATTATCTAATTATTTGCTCTAATAAACTATGGTCCATTGCAAACATGAATAGTAAAGCTCAAACTCACTATCCAGCTTGGTTAAAGATGTGGTACGGACATATTCTCTCTAATAAAATTAATCCTAAGTCTATCCCTTTTCTATCTCCTGCCTCTTTGAATAGTTCAAAACTATCACCCCTATTGAAATTTCAAATAAAATCTTTTCAAAAATTGATTAAGGACATTAATCTTCAACTTATTCTTCCTTTTCTTCAACCAATACATCTCAATCCAAATCTAAAGATCAACAACAAGATGATAGATCTTGCTGAATTCCCTCTCATTAAAGACCTTACAGTATGGGATATTCTTAAATATAAACCCCTGTCTATTGCTGAACTACGATTAACTCTTAAGGTTAATAACAAATACACGGTTATTCTCCATCAACTTAGGGAACTTATATCTTCACAAACCAATAATATATTCCCTGATACGCAACTAATTGATAAATTAAACCTAATCATTAATACAGTTGCTAATAACAATAAAACAATATCCTCGTCATACAAATTATTACACCCATTACTTTACAAAGGTAACTGTCTATTCTCCAAATACTGGGATAATCAAAACTCTTCTATTACAGAAGATCAAAAATTACTAGCCATAAAAACTAGTATAGAACTTTCCCCCTTCAAAAAATTCTTATACACTCAACTGATGTTGAATAACAACTCCTACTATACTCCTGTAAGAATTAACAAATTTAACTCTAATAGTTCTCCTTTATGTACATGCTGTCCTGGTGTGAGAGCCGACCTACTACATATTATGTGGCACTGCAATGATTCCCATAAACTATGGTGTTCTCTCAAAGTGCGTCTCAAAAAAATGGGTTACTATAGCTCCACTCTCTCATGGGAAATGGTTATTCTAAACATACCCCCTCCGGGCCTGCCTAAATTTCATCTTCATATCCTAATAACGCTGTGCTCCCTCATAAAACTTTACATCACCTATAATTGGTTAGATCGGACCAAACTATGTTGGCAGTGATTTAAAGACATGGCCATTAAATATATCTCTGCTCAGAAGTTCATCATAAATGGACCTAAGAAGAGAGCCTACTTCAGTAAACTTTGGAAAAGCCTGTTTGAAGTAATCCTGTGTGACTAAACTATGGCTAACCTACAAACTTTCCCTTACATTCTCTATCTTTGTTTGAGGGGCCTCTCCCTCCTACTGCAAGTTACAAGTAGGGCTGCTAATATTTAGTCTTATAATTAGTGACACTGTTGTTTTTTTAGTACCGGTAGCACTGTAAATACTGTTTCTTTTGGGTTATTGTTGTTAATTTGTGTACTATGCATACTTCAAGATGTTGTAGTCTTCTCCTTCGTTCATTATAAATATGCTCTTATGTTCTTCTTTTCCTTATAACAAGGTTGCAAGCTTTCATGTATGTAATACTTGTGTATTTTCATTGCTTGTACCTTTATGTGTATGCATGGTTTTATTTTGAAAAATAAAAAAATATTTTGAAAAAAGAAAACAGTTCTGGTCTGTGTTCCAGATTATCACATAATGAACACACACTACATGCACATCTATGAACAATTTAGGGAATGCCAGTTTACCTACTAAATGTCTTTTGGAGTTGAGATGAAATAAGAGTACCTGAAGGAAACCCAAGTGGGCAGAGGGAGGAAATACAAACTCCATACAGAAAGCATTCAGGACAAACAATCAAACAAAAAAATCAGACTGGAGACGCCTGTGCTCTGAGACATTAGTGTTCATGCTGTACACCCAACTATAATACGTATTCATCTTAAAAACAAATATGACCGTCATGCAGTTTGCATGCTGCCAATTAATTGTTTTATTAAATTAGAACAGTGATAAACAATCTTACTTCTATACACAATCTGACAATTCATCAAATTAACAGACAGTGCTGCTCTCCACATATTAAAAGACCACTCTTTTTGTGCAAGTGAATCTAGGTGAAGTCTGTAGGAAATAGACTGTTACAGATACTTATTTAGAGAGGTTTTAACTCCCTCATACTTCCTTCTTTTAAAAATATATTAAATAAGTAATATGTCCCATCACATGTGCTCCATGCTGCCTTCTCAGACCTTAAGTGAAGGTGCCTTAAATATTTAACTCAGCTAGAAAGATAACATAAGAAATGATACAGACAAGCAGGCAATAGCAGTATATCTGAATTTAAAGATCCATTTTTAATAAAATTATCCATTAACCTTAAAAATAAATGTATTCTGTGTTATGCATGTCACCGGTTTTAGGATTTTTCATAAATGACAAGGATAACTTTTCAAATGACTCTACACAATTTGTCATTTTATCAAATCACCTAAGAATGCCTTTATCCACACATATTCAGCAGTCCTATATTTTAGCAAGAGAAACTCACAGCTAAATGATATATATTCTGTTCTACAGTTGTTATTTAATGAAGATGTAGCTGCCCAGGAGCTACTTTTAAAAACCCGTTAAATACATATTCAGATGGTTCAATTGCTTTTACTCTGCAATCCACTCCCTCACTTCAAATGAGTGCAATCTAAATAAATATGTCTGAAGGCAAAATAATGCAACTGTTTAATTAAATGGTGCATTGTTTCCCTTTTAAACAATTGTGGTGTGCAGCAAAAACTAAGAAAAAGGCATCTGCATGCGTACTGGTTTTAGAAATACAAAGTCTGAGTTGCTGTCTTTCCTCTTCAGTAATCTTAATCTCTTCATATCCACATTTTTAGAAATGAAAAGATTTGAATAATATGTTAAACTGAAAAGGGATAAAGACATTAGAACTGCTTAAAACACTGCTTGCCAGTGTTAGATCAGGAATCCTGAATCAGTGACATGTTACTCAGCCCGACAAGTTTATTGTCAGGTCAGTGCATCGGCCAGTCTATAAACTCTTAATGGGTCAATTAAAAAATGCTTCAAAACCATATTATAAGAGTGTAAAATAATCTCAGACCAGTAAGAAAGACATTGTTTCTCAACAAGTTTCCTAAGTGTAATAGTCTTTTAAAAATAACTTAGAATAAATTACAGCATCCGTCCCAAAAAATAGAAGAAGGCTATTAATATACCCTCTTGTTATTAACTTTTGGGTTCTCCCTGAATTGAAATAATGAAAATTCATTAAAAAGGATGCAGAATGCAGAGAGAGAACCTTATAATCTTCTTTAACCAGTTCCCCACTTATGTAGGGCTCAAATATATCAGGTTCCATTTGCAAACTTTTTCTTCCAAACATTACTGTTATACATCCCTTATATAAATGTTGGGTATAGTCAACAGTCCTGCAAAGAGTTGTTGTTGTTTGTCTTTCAGCTTTTCCCAGTAAGGGGTTGCCACAGCGGAACTCTGGTCCGCTAATGATTGGCAGTAGATCAGTAGATTTTTATGAAATGCCGAGGTGCCATCTCGATGCCCAACCTTCAACGAAGGCATGCCCATTTACGCATGCATGTCTTTCGAACGCTACCCAACTGCGGGGAGGACATGCAGACAACACACAGAAGGCACTCCCAGGCCCAGTCGAGAATTGAACGGGAGAACCTCTTGCTGTGAAATAACAACACTACCGCCGTACCACCGCGGCATAACAGTCCTACAAAGAGTAAATATGTAAATGTATACATATCAAATGTATATCAGCCTATACCTTAGCAAACCTTAGAGAACAGACAAAGGACTAATTCCCTTTACACATTCAAGATAAACTGCTGAAACTGCACTTCTAATCCTGTATATATAAGTGGATATAAAAAGTTTATACCCCCTGTTAAAATGCCAGGTTTTTGTGATATATAAAAAAAATGAGACCACAATAAATCATTTCAAAACTTTTCTCACCTTTAATGTGACCTATAACCTGTACAATTCTATTGGAAAACAACCAAATCTGTTAGGGGAAAAAATCTAAAAAATAAAAAAATGTACAATAAGCTGGTTGCATAAGTGTGCACACTCTAAAACTAATACTTTGTTGAAGCACCTTCTGATTTAATTACAGCATTCAATCTTCTTGGGTAGGAGTCCATCAGCATGGCACATCTTGACTTGACAATATTAGCCCACTCTCCCTTGCAAAAACGCTCCAAATCTGTCAGATTGTGAGGGCATCTCTTGTACACAGCCCTCTTCAGGTCACCCCACAGATTTTCTACTGGATTTAGGTCTGGGCTCTGACTGGGCCATTCCAAAACTTTAATTTTCTTCTGGTGAAGCCATTCTTTTGTTGATTTGGATGCATGCTTGGGGTAATTGCCATGTTGAAAGGTGAAATTCCTCTTCATCTTCAGCTAGCTGACACCTGAAGGTTTTGGGCCAAACATGACTGGTATTTGGAACTGTTCATAATTCGCTCCACCTTGACTAAAGCCCCAGTTCCAACTGAAGCAACCCCAAAGCATGATACTGCCACCTCCATGCTTCACCATGGGGATGGTGTTCTTTTGGTTGATGCAAAGTGCTTTTGCGCCAAATGTACCTTTTGGAATTGCAGCCAAAAAATTCAACCTTGGTCTCATCAGACCCTAAGACATTTTTCCACATGCTTTTGGGAGACTTTATGTATTGTTTTGCAAATTTTAGCCAGGTCTGGGTGTTTTTCTGTATAAGAAAAGGCTTCCGTCTTGCAACCCTACTCCATAGCCCAGACATATGGAAAATACGGAAGATTGTTGTCACATGTAATACACAATCAGTGCTTGCCAGAAATTCCTGCAGCTCCTTCAGTGTTGCTGTAGGTCTCTTGGCTGCCTCCTTGACCAGTTTTCATCTAGTCTTTTCATCAGTTTTGGAGGGACGTCCAGTTCTTTGCAATGTCACTGTTGTCCCAAGTTTTCTCCACTTTTTGATGGCTGTCTTCACTGTGTTCCTTGGTATATCTTTTTTTGTACCCTTCTGACTGATACCTTTCAGCAATGAGATCCCTTTGATGCTTTGTAAGCTCTGTGTGAACCATGACATTTGCTTTAGCAGGCAACTGAGAACATGTCAAGAAAATCCTACTAGGACAGCTGAACTTTATTTGGGGTTAATCAGAATCTCTTTAATTGATGGCAGGTGTGTCCCCAAGAAGAGTGAATGCTGTAATTTAATCAAAAGGTGCTTCAACAAAGTATTAGTTTAAGGGTGTGCACACTTATGCAAGCAGCTTATTGTATGTTTTTTATTTTTTATATTTTTCCCCTAACCGATTTGTTTTTCAGTTGAATTATACAGGTTGTAGGTCACATTAAAGGTGGGAAAAGTTTTGAAATGATTTATTGTGGTCTTATTTTTTTATATCACAAAAAACTTGCATTCTAACAAGGGTGTGTAAACTGTATACACACACATACATATATATATATATATATATATATATATATATATATATATATATATATATATATATATATATATTATATATGTGTGTGTGTGTGTGTGTGTGTGTGTATATATGTGTATATATATATATATATATATATATATATATATATATATATATATATATGTGTGTGTGTGTGTGTGTGTGTGTGTGTGTGTGTGTGTGTGTGTGTGTGTATAAATATATATATATATATATATATATATATATATATATATATATATATATGTATACATGTATGTATATGCTGATGGAATAATGATGTATATTTCCATCAACTTGAGAGGGTCTCACTGCAGTGTTTTAATAGGAGATTCCTAACCTGTATTATCTACTAGACATCTTTTGACTACTCTGATCTAGCTATTTTAACTTCTCAAACTGGAAATTGCATACATTTGTTCCATTGCTTTAAAATAACGTATGCACTTTAAAGCCAAAGAGTTACTCCATTTAAAATCCCCATCTAAATTAATCTCAAGGGAATAGTTTTAACAGATTTTTTTTTTGGTTTGTTTGGTTTTGCACCAGCTACATGTTTTTTAGTACAATTTCATAAAATTTTCGTACAATACTACCAGTGAATGCATGCCAAATTTGCAAACACAAATAAGATAAAAGCCAGAAACATATCTAGGGTGAGGAGAAGGGGACAGACGTCTTGGGTGTAAAGCATTGGGGAAAAACCATCAGGTGCTGATTGATTTTTCAGTCCATTACCAGCTTTCTGAATGCAAGTATTGCATTTAGCAATCAGAAATAGAGTGCGTTGGTGCCCTGTGTGTGACATAGCATAAACTGCAGCAACTGCTTACTAGAAATGTAGCAAGCAGTTCACTGCAGCTTAAAAGAAAAGAAGAGCTTTTCATTAACCTAGAGTTTAGAGAGTTTAGGAGCACAGGCCAGAAAAAAACAGTGTTGGCTTCCTCCTTACAAGAGGAGTGCCAGATCGGGAAAATCTTACCTTTTTTTTTCTCTCCTCAACTAAAAGTTAAAGGGAGTGCCAGATCAGGGGATGACACTGAGTACCAGAACTACTAGCTAAACCTCTTCTTATAGCTTAAACAAATTGCAGGCATTGTATCTTACACTTAGACTTGTGGTTGCATAGATTCTTACTATGCTTACGGTCAAGGCTTCATATTTTACTTTTGAAAGTTTCCAGTCATTCACCCAGTCACCCAGACTGGTTTGAAAGTCAGCCAGGGAAGTATCGTGTTTGATATGTATGACAGTCCTATTCCAGAAACAGGGAATGTTTGAGATATGTACCCGTCATACCAGATAGTGCTTAACGTACACTGGATGTTTGTTTATCACTGGATCTGTTTAGATGTGGAAGTTCAGGGAGTGCAGTATAATTTATAGTGTGGACATTAATGCTGTGATTTCTTCTCAGCAGTTTATGTAAGTCTTTAAATATAGGGGGGGTAAGGCTTTATGTCTGTCAGATTAGCTAAGGGGTTAGCTGCTTAACAAGGTATATGCTGACCCATCCTTAACCCATCTTTTGTAAGTATGAAAAGCTACACACAGATACTACGAGTTATGTGAATAGGCACAAATTCCGACTTTGGAAAATGTTTACTTGCTTCTTTTTCCTATAACTGTGTAGTTTGTTTTGACCTTATTGATCTTTAGTACCAAACTCCACTGCAGAGATCTCTAAGCCAGCAATTATATTCCTAAGAAATCTGACAGCAAGTGCACAGTGGTTAATGTCATCTGTGTAGCCTATCACTCTAACTTATTGCTTCAAAATTTTAGAAGACTCAGTTAGAAGATAATAACAGGTATTAAAAACCATCAATAGTGGACTGATGTATAGACAAAACAATATAGGGGCTAAAAGACCCTTGTTTTACATCTCTTTTTTGGTGTTTTTGTTTCTGTTTTATATTCCCCATGGTACATTACAGTACAGTTGTCCTGATATACAGATTTGATCACACAGATTAAATTTAATGAACTATGATAGTGCATCATAATTTTTCTTGGCCTGTTTCTGTGTACCACATCAAACTTTGAAAACAAATCCACTAAACTGATCAAGGTTTTATTCCTTATTTTTGAGAAAAAAAATTTTTTCATGTCATACATATGTACATACTGTATTGTGTACTAATTGTATTCAGTATACCCTTTTATATTCAACCAGTACTTCTGTTACCATACTAAAGTCTAAATCCCCTATTTACAGCTGATCTTTTTCACACCACTCTTTTTCACTGCACAGCTTAGCTTACACAATATTGTTGCTACCTTGCTATCTTCTCTTACGTTCTTCCTGACAAAATGGGCCAGTTGTCTTCTCATGTCCTATACTGTATACCTTATGCTCTATGCTCAGATTTCACCACAAAGTTAATTTGTCTTGTTTCTAGGACACGCATGAAACATTTTAGCTCAGATTCTATTTAATAACTCTACTTTTTGTATCCCTCTTTAGATATACTCTCTACCTCCTCCACAATTTTGCGTAGCATCTTTATTTTCAGATGCATTTTCTCATCCAGTTTCTCTGATCAGTCAGCTTTTACCTAGTTTAGCTCACCACCTTTCTAAGCTTTTGATACCTCCCTTTTAATCCAAGGTAATGTGATGGAAATCTTTCATCCCTGGAACATGCATTCTTACATAACTGTCTGCAGTCTTGCCATCTTAGCTGACCTTCATGCAATGTCATCACATATAAAAAAGAAGTTTCCCCTGCTTTTTACACTGGGGAACTACCCACTGTTTATTGCCCAGTACAATTTGCATTGACTGATTTGTCTAGGACTTCAAAACTGTTTCCCTTCCAAACTGATCATAAACTTCCAAAATCTGCATCAACATCCAACCCACCTTTTCTAAAATCAGTCTAAACCTACCAAACCATGTAAATGTGTTATTTATTTTCCTCTTTCCAATATCTCTCAAAGTCCTTATTGATTCCTTCATAAAAGGAGAACAGACTGAGTGAAAAGGGACACTCTTGTCATGTTCTTCTTCTTGTATTTACCAACGTAGTCTTACCGCTGTTAAATTCATATTTTCTAGACTGTTGCTAGGTTAATGACCTGGGGGCCTTTCTAAGCCTAGCCAAGTTTTCCCAAAAGGATAATGATGTCCTGTATTCAAATAGGACATCAGGGGCTAGGCATTTATAAGCTACCTCTGTCTGTAATGGACACAGTTGCCAGGCCCAGTGTAAATTTCTTGGGTCTACCTTGACCCATTGAAATTACGTTTCAACAAAGCGTTATCAAGCAAACTCCTTTTCATGAAGGTGCATTTTTTTGTGAAAAGGCAACTAAGTGAACAGCAATGGGGGCTGTTGCTTAGATCACAGCGGGGATAAGAGAATATTCACTTTTTCCCACTGTAGTGCGATCTTGGAGTGAGAATATAAAAGTAGCGGGGTGTGGGGGTGCACCCTGCCACATGGAGGGGTGCAAGGGGACTTGCTCCCCAGCATAAGCATGGTTATTGTAGTGGTTTTTTTTTTCAGTTTATTCCTCTTTTGTGAAAGTGCATTTTTGGAAAAAATGCACTTTCGCAAAAAAGAGTTTGCCTGATTACATTTCATTGAGAAGTAATTTTGATGGGTCAAAGTAGACACAAATTTTCTATTCCCCATCCACTGGTCTAGGTTGCATTTAAACTGGGTAGTAGATGAACTCAGTGTAACATGGACATGAAGGCTGTTCTATAGGATGGGCAGTCTTTGGGACACATATCTGTTTCTCCAGTATGTTCTGTTTAAGTTACAGACAAAATTCAGCTCCCTAGACTTTGTAATTCTGGTACTGTTTGACTTACAAGCATGATGGAAATTCATAAATGTTGGGTTTGTGGATGCGTTGTAAGCCAGGCACAGATTACCCTTCGACAATCTGTAGGAGACTAAACAGAGGGAAGGGGCTTTAAGGAGCTCAGCATAAGGCTATTTTGTTATGCCTTGTATTCTTTTTGCAAGGAACCTCTGAGGTTGCTGTAGTTATTGCATATGCCTGGTCAGGTACATACCAAATGTAGCATTGTCCTCTATGATCGGTCTGACAAGGGCAGAGTACAGTGGGATAATGACCTCCTTGGACCTAGATGCTATGCCCTTACTTATAAGTTGTACAACCTAAAAGGATTTCCTTACCACTGTGGCCATGTGGTGGTCAAAGGTAAGGCTACTGTCTACATGTGTACCAAGATCCCTGACCATTGGTTCAGCTCTTAGCGGTGTATTATCAACATGTTACTTAGCTGGGATGGTTGACTTCCCAAAGGTTGCAATTATGTATTTCTTAGCATTGAGATTAAGACCATGTCTTTGTCACCATTTGTTAGTCAGAGACAGACCTTCTTGAAGAAATTTAGTGTTTACGGGGGAATCAATGATAACCTCCAGCTTGTAATCATCTGCAAAGTTAATTGGATGTTAATCTTCAACATTTGTTTCCATTTGAGAGAAATAGATGCCAAAAAGCAGTTGGCCTACTACCGAGCCCTGGTGACTGTCCTTTTGGTGGAGGTGGCCTCACATATTTTGACCACCTGGATCCTATCACTGAGCCATTTGGCTATCCAGCAGGTGACAAAAGGTTTTATACCTAAATTGTTGAGCTTGTCTATAATGCATGAGTGGAGTATTATATCCAAAGCCTTGGCCAGGTCAAGGTAAGCTGTGTGCAAAGTCTTACCTTTATCCAATGCTTCGATGACCTTCTCAAAAAAGTCCACCAGATTTAACAAGCATGACTTTCCTTTAACAAAGCTGAACTGTGATGGGTCCAGCATTTGCAAGTTACCTACGTCTTCATTTATTATATCCATGATGATTCTTTCCACGGACTTACACATGAGGCTGATAAGACTTATGGGCCTGTACTTACCCGGATCAGTGATTGGACCTCTTTTGTGAAGGGGAATGACAGCAGCCATCTTCCATTCATTGGGCACTAAACTTGATGAAGGATCCAGATGAAAAATGATTCAAGTGGACCAGAGAAGTCATGTTTCATACTATTTTTTAAAAATTCTGGGATATCAGGGCAAAACTATGCAGGAATTTTGGCCTTGGAAATTATATTGATCACGTGTTCCCTAGTAATGTTTGTGGGGATTGTGTTATGTGGTATTTCCTTTACACTACTGTGGGAGAGTGGGGGAAAAATTTAAGATGAACCTGTCAGCCAAAAGGTTGGCTATGACCTCTGGTTTTACTCTTTTTTTAATTTCTCCAAGCCTTTTGGGTTTCTAATATCATGAAAAGAATGGACCCCATTCCTAAGTCAAAATATAATTAAAGTTCACAAATTTAGTATTGTTTCAATCTTTAATATTAGCAAGAGATCCACTTCACAGCACCCATAATGTGCCCACTAATGACTCCTTCTGTAATTCATACAGTTACATGTATCAGTAATATATTTAAATACGATTGTAAATTCCTTTTTATAAGACCTGCTGCTTCTACTACTGTTGGAACTGTCTGGGTATCATTCTTCCACATTGCCCTCATTTCTGCCCACAGATCCTGCTATTTTATGACTTTGTGTCTCTCTCTACCTAGAACACTGTAGTCACTGAGAGTAGCAATTTCAATGCTCAGTTCTACTTTTATCTTCTTTTCATGAATTACTATATCCTGTTTTCACAGATCTATTTTTTTACCTGTTGGTAATGGGTGACCCCATGTAATATAGACGTCATCATTTTCTATAAAGCTCTGTGGCTCATGTTTCCAGTGATTTTCAACTACTTCAGTATTATAATGTTTGCACAATCTCAAGTGAAACAGTCTTGCCATATTATTATGCCTTTCAGAATACTGTCATACTGCCATTATTGTATCACAACCAGCAACAAGATGTGCAACTGTTTCCAATTCTGTTTACAAAACCTACATTTATCTGTTTCTCCCACATGTTCAATGGGTTTTGTAAAATATTGTGGATGTACCCCACCATCTTGGGCCAGCAATATTAACCTTTTGTATTTTGGTTTAATGGTTAACCATTCCTACATTTAATCCTGATCAACATGAGGTAGTTACAAGAGATTTCTATACTTGCAACTATATTTATGCATTTTCCACATTTCTTGCCTTCTCATCTGATCCTTCACCTTATATTCTTCCTTTGTTTTGGTGCATTCAGTTGCTACCTGATATTTATCTACTTCTGGTTTAATTTCCATTCTAGCTTGACACCAATATGCTTCTGCTAAAGTAAGCAGAGAAGTCATCTTAGACTTATTCTCCTCATGTTTCAAAACTTTCACTATGTTTGGGTCTTGTGAGGTCAGCAAATGCATATGCAGTTCCACAATTGCAGATCTACACATGTAATCAGTTTTGGGGGAGAAACTTTTCTTCAGAAAGGGGAATATATAGTCTTAAAAGAAGAAAAACAGTTTGCAACGGTATAGGAAAATAGACTTTAATGCTCTAAAAGCAACAGTAGAAAAAAGATAAGTGCTTTCAAGCTTGCACTTGGCGCTTCATCAGATCCAACACAGTCAAGCAAAGATAACATTAAATAGCAAATCAATGAAATTAAAAACAAATTGACTTCACTGCCTCAGCCCATGTGATTTCAATACAGGTTTCAAGCGAACACGATCATTTAACATCTTTCCCATATTAGCCTGTAGTTCAAGTATCCACCTAATCTCTGCACATTCAGTCTTATTATGTCACCATATACCTATTTTCATTCCTTAACAGTTCTAAAACAGAAAACTTAAAACAGTGCAAGATATCATGTTGTAAAACATGTTTACAAAGCACATTCTTTTTCTCATGTCTATTTATATCATAAAGGTGCTCACGTATCAGATCTTTAAAACAGATGTTGGTCTTACCAACATAAAAACAGTGGCACACTGTACAAAACGCAATATATGCTAGATCATGACTTTTGCAGTAAGCAAAGAAACTAAAGGTGTAGACATGCTTAGTGTCAGGATGTGTAAAAGTATTCAAACTACTATTGTGCTTACACATATTACAATTATTACAGGGAAACATACTTGTCCTATTTAGAATATGTGCATCTTTTAAAGGAGGTCTATAACAAAGAAGTTGTTTCAATGAGCTATTCCTCCTATAACAAAATCTTGGAGTATCACCCAGAATTTCCTTGTACCAATTGTTACTTGTTCAGTGCTTCCTGACAACATCACAGATCGAACCAACATTACTGGAATACATAAGAATCACCCTAACCACATTATTACTATTGTTCGTATGAACATTTCGAGTGGAAATAACTTTTTCATAGAACTATCATTGGAAAACAGAGTTTTACAGATAGCCCCCTTTGTTGAAGCACACAACCTCTAGCCAGCCCAATTTCCTTTAAAGAATAAACCCTAGAAAGAAAATGAATTGCTTAATTCTGCAAAGGAGTTCAGCATATTATCATCTTGGGCATTAAATCTAGCATAGTGATAAAATAGGCCCTTAACAACATTGCGAATGGTATGAGGTGGGTGCATGCTATTTCTTTGTAGGATACCATACTTTTTACAGGGTTTTCTGTAGACTTTAGTATCAAGCCCATTAATGGTCTTAAGAACCTGTACATTTAAAAAATCAATAACCCAATCAGATGAGCACATAGTAAAGCATAAAAAGTCAGTAGTCTGTCCCAGGTAAGTTAAAAAATCATTTAAAATGTTGAGTGGACCAGTCCAAATTTAAAACACATCATCCACAAATCACTAATAATAGGGGATATACCTCTTAAAAAATTATCTTCACTAAAGATATATATCAATTCCCAATAAGCAAGTACAGTGTTGAGTAGCTATTTGCACAAGCTGTGAACATAGCTATGCCAACCTTCTGATCATAAAACTTATCATTAAATACAAAGACATTATTATGCAAAATTATTTTCAGAAGGGAACTTATCAACTGCATCTGATCCAAAGATAAATTAGAGCACCTATGCAGAAACATTTCAACATATTCAATACTTATTTCATTGGGTATCACCATAAAGAGTGAAACCACATCCATTGTAACTAGCGTATATGCCACATTATCAGAGTTAGCAGACCATTCATATAAAGATGTCAAAAATTGTTTTGTGTCTTTTGAGAACTATAGTAACCCTATCAAGTATAGGTCAAAACTGCTTCTCAACATGAATAGAAAGGGGCTCTGTGGCCCAGCCACATCCTGAGACTATAGGTCTCATGGGTGGGTTCACATTATCCTTATGTATATTTGGAAGGCCATATATGATAGGAACAATTGGAAATTCAACCATAGAATAATCAGACAAGTTCTTATCAATAGCCCCTTTCATCAATAAAGCATCATGGATAAAAAATTGTACATCTATTATCAACCTGTTGACATAAACTCTACTACATGGTCTATACATATGTTCATCACATAGTAAAGCATTCCTGCTATCAAGATATTTACTAGAATCCATGATTATAATGGCACCACCTTTGTCCGCTGGTCTAATACAAATCTGATCCATTAAGATCAGGACACAAAGGAATTTAAACTGTGCTTGTGTTAAATATATAGTCTTAGTATACACTGATTTTTATAAATCATTTGATGAAGAATCTTTCTTGTTTTTCTGTCCAACCTGTTCAACACCTTTTTGGGACAGACAGTCACTCCAAAACTGTAAGTTAGGACAAGAGCAAACTGGTTATATCTCGGACTTTGTTCCTAGATGTCAGTGCTGTTTTAGGTTCAGAGGTTCATAGGTGTTTACTAGGCTAATGACCACAAGGGCCTTTTTAAGCCTAGCCATGCATCCCAAATCTCTGACAAGTTCTGATACCCTTGATAAGTGTAAGCATGGGCCTGGGAGATGAACTATTTATAGATTGCCTGTTTGCATCATAGACATAGGTGCCAAACCAGGGATGAATTTC
This sequence comes from Protopterus annectens, assembly GCF_019279795.1. Classification (NCBI taxonomy): domain Eukaryota; kingdom Metazoa; phylum Chordata; order Ceratodontiformes; family Protopteridae; genus Protopterus; species Protopterus annectens. The sequence goes on along the minus strand of NC_056730.1, from coordinate 222,129,652 downwards.
TGGTTTCCCATCCAATTGTCCAAGTTGTACTTGAATTGCATTAGGGTGGAACTCCCTTCACATGGATGGGGACCCTGTTCCATAGATGGGGTAGTCTCTGGGATATATACCTATCCTCCAGCAGGTCCTATTTATATCACAGGCAAGGTTTAAGTCTTTAGAATGGGTAATTCTGGTACTGTTCATTTTGTGGACATGCAGGGCATCCATTAGAGTGGAGTCTGATAGTGCCCTGTATGCCAGGCATAGATCTCCCCTCAAATGCCTGTAGGAAAAAGAATGCAGGGATAGGGCCTTGAGGCGGTCTGCATAGACATATTCCTTATGCCCTGTATTCTTTTGTGAGAAACCCCTATGGACATTCCACTGTTGGATATGCCTGGTTAGGTACATACCAAAGGGTACATTGTATCCAATGATATGTCTGATGAATGCCGAATACAGTGGAACAATTACTTCTTTGGACTTAGATGCCATACCTTTGTTCATTAGTTGATCAACATAGAATGATTTCCACACCACTGTAGACACATGAAGATCAAAGGCTAGATTGCTATCTGTGTGTGCCCCTAGGTTCTGGACTACTGGGTCAATTCAAAGAGATGTGTTGTCAATATGATAGTTACCAGGGATGGATGACTTCCCAAAGGATACTATTATGCATTTCTTGGCATTTAGATTTAGTCCATGGCTCTGACACCAGTTATTTGTCTATGTCAGCCCCTCCTGGAGAATATTTGTGTTAGTGTGAGATTCAATGACAGATCCTAATTTGCAATCATGTGCAAATTTAGTCAGCCAAAGACCACTGACATTGGCCTTGACTTCTGAGCAGTAAATGCCAAAAGGGAGTGGTCCAAGGACTGATCCCTGAGGGACTCCAGTTGTGACTGGCCTCTTTGTAGAGGTGGACTCCCCAATTCTAACTTACTGGGTCCTTTCTGTGAGTCAGTTGGCTATTCACCAGGTAACATATGGGTTTGTACCTAACCTCTTGAGTTTGTCAACAATGCCCAAGTGGGGTATTGTGTCAAATGCCTTGGCCAGGTCAAGGTAGGCATTGTTTTCAGTATTCATTTTTGCCTTCTAAAATATTCCTTACTAAGTTTTACATTTTATTGTTGATACTTCATCAGTTCCCAAATATTTACACTGTCCCTCTTGCTAAAGTTCTTTTGGATCATATTCCTGTCCTAAACTGATGTTTTCTTGGTGCTACAACTTTCCTGCTTTAAAGGTTGCTTTTGCACATTTAGCAAGGCCAAATGACATTCTTATCTCGTCTGAAAAAGTTTTGACCACTTGCAGTTGTGCTTTCAGTTCCTCATCTGATGAGCTATACAGTTTTAAATCATCTACAAAAAGAAGATGAAAAGCCTTTACACTTTGTTGTTTTCTAAGAGCCAAATTGTAACCATGAGCTAATCTGTTAAGTAGACAGGCTAATGGGATAAGAGCAAGAGAAAAGAGCAGCAGTGACAGAGATTCACCATGAAATATTCCCCTTTGAATTTTTATCAGCAGAATAATAATTTGTTCTTTACCATGGCTTAACTGCAGAGTGGTTTGCCACTGTTTCAAGGTCACTGTAATGTAGTCAATCAGTGTAGGGTGTATCTTATACATTTTTAAGCACTCTTTTATCCATGAATGAGGAATACCATCAAATGCTTGTTTATAGTCTATCCATGCCATACTTAGATTCTTCCCTGTTCAAAAGGTCTGGTAATGTTTGAAGAAGAAGTGTTCCGAGATGGAATATTGAGCCACAAAGATAAAGTAGCGTGCACTATTTTGATGGACATAGTTTTGAAAAATAATTTCTTAATATTTAATGGGGAATTTTTCCAACAAACCCAAGGCGTAGCTATGGGCGCAGCCTGTGCACCTACATTTGCAAATATAGTCTTGGCCAATTGGGAAGAAACATATATTCTCAATTCTAGGTTCAAGTCTTGTTGGAACCTATATAAGAGGTTCCTGGATGATATAGTTATCTTTTGGACAGGTGGGGAAGAAAAATTAAAGGATTTTTTTACATACATTAAAGAGACTTATGATTTCTTGAGATTCACTTATAATGTTTCAGAAAATAAGCTACAATTTTTTGATATAGAAATTTATAAAAGTAATAATGTCTTTGAATCTAAAGTATATAGGAAATCGACATACTGTAATTCTTATTTGCACTATAATAGTGCACACCCTACACATTGCAAAAAGAATATTGTAAAAGGGCAATTTGTGAGGGGATCAAGAATGACAAGTAAGTCTGAGGATTTTAAATTGGAATGTGATTTGTTGGAGAGAATGTTTTTAGATAAAGGATATAGTAAGGAATTTGTTAGTAATATTAGGCTACAGGTAGAAAGGAAAAGAATAGATACATTTTATCAAATATTAGGAGAAAAAGTAAAAGATGAACAACAACAAAAAATAAAAGAGAAAGTATTTATTAATAATGGAGAATATCAACATGCTTTTACCTTAGAATTTAATGCTTTAAATAATAATATTAGGATCGTCTTTTTTAATGAATGGGAAAGGTTTATGGCACTCACTGACCTGGGGGGACTTCCTAAAGATACACCTAAAGTAGTATATAGAAATCCTTGTAATATAAAAGATCACTTGGAACAAAAAAAGTTTGGCCAAAATAAAATTAATGGTGTCAAAAAGTTAGGTACATATTTTTGTGGAAAATGTAATCAATGTAGTTATATGGTCAATAAGGAGAAAATCTATATAGAAAGTAGAAAGAAATGGATTGGTAGTAAAGGGATGTATAATTGTGAGACAAAGGGTTTAGTATACATTGCCACCTGTGAAAAGTGTGGATCTTTCTATATAGGTAAAACAGAGAGAACTTTAAAAAGAAGAGTGTATGAAGATACCTATGATATAATAAAGGAAAAAGAAACAAATGCATTATATAAACATTCAAAGGTATGTAAAGAATACAAATTTCTTTTTTTAGTAATTGAACATATAAAGGATGGGATTAGAGGAGGTCCATGGGAAGATACTATCAGGTATAGAGAATTGTGGTGGCAAGTGACACTAGAAGCAAGTAAACACCCAGGTCTAAATGAACATGTGTCTATTTTACCCCTTTTAAAATTAAAGGCAGCTAAACTATGTATGTTGGTTTAGTTGTAATATAATTTTGTACCAACAGATGGAGCTATTGTGTTATAAAATGTATTTTCCTTAATAATGAACATTTATATTATAAATATAAGATTTTAGAAATATAATTAAGTATTTATGTATGTATTTATTTATTATTCAATAGTATTTTTAATTATTTATAAGAACATGAAGATGTATGAATTATTTTATTCATTTTATTATAAATAAGGAAAGAAGAACTTATGAATATTTATGAGCCCAAAATGTGAATTGATTTGTGCATTCAAACTTAATTGAAGCTTTTTTATTGGATTATTAGTTTTATTAGAGGTATATAAATATGTGTGTTAAATTAGTATTGGCATCTGATGAAGTCCAGTGAATGTGACGAAAACGCGATTTATTTTGGAAGAGCGTTAATGTGGAAGTGTTTTGTGCGTGTTTGGTGACATTAAAAGTTTATTTTAACTTTTTGGAGATCTTCCTTCCTGGGGCTGCACTCCTTTTGGTATTATTGGTGTTTTGTGGAATGCTGCCACTTTTTTCGTATTTATACATTTTTAAGCACTCTTTTATCCATGAATGAGGAATACCATCAAATGCTTGTTTATAGTCTATCCATGCCATACTTAGATTCTTCCCCTTTTTACTTGCAACAATTCTCCATTTTGACTTTATTTAGCAACAAATGATCCTTTGTTATGTATGACTTTGTTTTGTTACCCTTTGGTTCTACTGCTATGATTGAGTTTTCTTCTAAGTGACTATAAACTCTGTTAACATCACTTCTGGAGTATAGTTTATATGTCACTGTTAGGCAAGTTATTGGTCTACAGTTTTTAGGATAGCTTGCAGGTTCACTCTTATGTATCTGTATTATTTTTTCCTGTTGTTAGCCAGGATGTTGTCTGTTTGGGATGTGCATATAAATAGCTTTTACTCATGGATAAATATTCATGTTGTTGTTGTGTCTTTCGGCTTTTTCCAGTTAGGGGTCGCCGCAGCGGAACTCCAGTCCGCTAATGATTGGCAGTAGATTTTTACGTGCCGAGTTGCCAGCTCTGATGCACAACCTTCAACAAAGGTATGCCCATTCACGCATGTCTCCACACAGAAGATGCTCTAGCTGAGAATCGAACAGGACAACGTCTTACTGTGAGGCAACAATGCTACCGCAGCACCACCACCACAGTTATGGATGAAGATGTTAATACTTTTAGCCAGAAGTAAGGTGAGATAGTCCATCTAGGCCTTGGGATTTCCAAGTAGGAGCTTTTCCTAACTTTCTTTCAATCTGTTTGGCATTTACTTCATCCTATTGCATGTCCTGTACATCTGAACTTCTTATTCTTTCATTTACTTCTTCTGTTCATATAGCATCTTTGTTATGTTCCACTTCTCCAAACTATATCTATTTCTTCTTTTTTTAGTGGTCTTTCAATTGTTTTATCTTGTTTCCTAATTCTCTATAAAACTTTTTTAGGTCATCAATAAATTGCTTATTTTGTACTTTTCTTTATATTTATCTCTGTATCTTCTAAGTTTTTCTACCTGTGCTTATATATTTAGTTTATTATTTGTGATACTGCATAATAAATCCTTATCCATTATAATACTGCATGTTGCTTTTATCATGTCTATCTTTCTGAGTATTTTTGTTGTTCTATTCCCTCTTATAAACTCTTCTAACAGTGATACCGCTGTCTTAATTGGTTTATACTTTTCTCTATTTGATACTTCCATGATGGCATTTGATTTCTCTGTGTCCTTTCCCTTACTGCCCTGTGTTCTTGTGGTAGGACTGTATCGGTTATTAATTTGGCTGCACAATCCTATTTACTTTGTTATATCATATGAATCTCTATGGATAGTCTTAATCACTGTGTTCATTTGTTTTATCAAACTTCTAACTTTTTGGATTTTATTGACCTTCTGCAGTGTATTTCTTTCATTGATATTAATATGTCTAGCCGTCTCTATTAAATCAAGTAACTCTTCTCTTAGATCATTTTCTTCTAAACTGAAGGAACATTCTTTGTTCACCATTTCCTGTGGGCATTCTATAGAAAGTTCCAGAGCTTCTTCCTGTGCCATGTTCTCTTCAGTTTCACCCTGTGTCATCCGTTGCTCTTTCATAGGTTCATAGGTTAGTACTAAGCTAACTGCCTTTGTTAGCCATTTTAAGCCTAACCAATTATCCCTTGTGGGACTCAAACCCTACACCTTGTGTTTGTAAGGCAAACCCCTTAACCATTAGGCCACCCTCCCAACCCCTTTCATATGGGAAACCACTGGCCTATCACTCCACAGCATTGACTGTGTCAGAGCTGCCTCAGTTTCCTGTTCTTTCCCTTGCTGTATAACTCAAACTGAACCATTCTGCTGGATTCCTATGGGAGGCTCCAAAGTATCCGGTTCAGTGTGGGTGATGCCATTTACAATAAGTTCTGCACATTGGTGTGTATTTCCACTGAGATTATGGGCATAGGTGTAAAAATGTTTGTGGTTTTCCTTTGCCTGAAAAGCAATTTTTTCTTCAAATTTAGCCTTTGAAGTATTAATTATCCCTCTTAGCTGCCTGTTTAGATTGGTCAGGAGGCTTTTTGTATGTATGACTTGTTCCTCCTAGGCTTGATTTGTTTTCCTTTTTGTATAACCAATTGATATTGCGATTCCACAAGTGTAGCTAGTCTTTTGAGTTTGTCTTATTCTTAATACAAATATACACAGCTTGCTCCATACAGCTATCACTATGGCTGTACAGATATTCTGTAAATAGCTCAGTGTATGCTGTGGTGTTTACTGGGTTTGGGAGTGCTTGGAATTTAGCCAAAGTGTTCATAGGTGTGTACTAGACTAATGGCTTTGGAATCTTTACAAGCCTAGCCCATAGAAGTGCCCCAGCATCGTGCCGCCAGATGTTGGTTCCCAGTACCTCTATCAAGTAGAGCCACTGGAGTGACCCCAGGGTGAACTTTCTATTTCCCATCCACTCATCAAGATTTCTCTTAAAGAGGGCAAGTGAGGTGCTCTGCTTGACTTGTATGGGAAGTCTATTCCAGAGCATGGGCAGTTTTTATGGGTTGTGAACCTGTCCCTCCAGCACATTCTATTGATTGTGGTAATGAGATTGAGGTCTCTGGAGCATGTGGTGTGGAGAGCTTGGGATTTCTTTAGATGTAGCATTTCTAACAGAGCTGGGTCAGACATGGCTTTCTAAGTCAAGCATAGATCGCCTCTTAGTAAATGATATAAGACAGAGAATAACAGGAGTTTTTTTGAGTCTGTCTATGTAGGACATGTGTTTAAGGCCTAGGATCCTCTTCACGAGGTACTTTTGTGGGCTTTCCAGCTGTTGCATGTGTCTAGTGAGGTACATGCCAAATGGCGCATTATACTCAATGACTGGCCTAATGAGGAAAGAGTAGAGAGAGATGATGACCTCTTTCTTCCTGAATTCAAATCTCTTGGTAATGACGTGCCACATAGAAGGACTTTCTGACTACAGTGGCAATGTGGTGGTCGAAGGAGAGGCTGCTGTCAACCTGTGTCCCCAGATCTCTTATAATGCCTTCAGTGTTCAGTGGACTCACATCGATGTGGTAATTGGTGGGAAATTAGTTTTTTTCCCAAAGGGGATGATGATGTATTTTTTGGCATTAAGCTTAAGGCCATGGTTTTGACACCAGTCATTGGTCTCAGTGAGGCCTTTCTGTAGGATGTCTACATCACTTGGGGAGTTAATAATGTCTCCCAGCTTGCAGTCATCTGTGAACTTGGTCAGCCAAAGTCCCTCCATGTTGGCCTGGACTTCTGAGAAGTAGATGCCAAACAGGACAGGACCCAGGACTGATGAGTGGTTAGCAGTCTGACTTGGAGTCTGCTACTTTCACACTGTGGGTTCTATATGTGAGCCAATTTGCAACCCACCTAGTGATATAGGGATTGATGCCTAATTTGATGAGTTTATCAATAATTCCTGAGTGGGGAATGGTATCATAGGCCTTAGCCACATCGAGGTAGGCTGTATGAACTGCTTTGCCCTCATCCACAGCTCTGGTGACTGACTCAAAGAAGTCAACCAGGTTGACCAGCCATGACCTACCTTTCACAAAACCAAACTGAATGGGATCTAGAGTTTGGAGACTCCCTATATCCTTGTTAATTAGGTTCATGATGATGCGCTCCAAAGCCTTACGTATCAGACTCCTCAGGCTAATGGGGCAATAATTCCCAGGGTCTGTAGTCACTCCCCCTTTATAGAGAGGGATGACTGTAGCAGTGGACCATTCAGTAGAGACAAAGCCTGAGGTGATGCTGTGATTGAACAGGATGCACAGATGTGGTGTCAGTTCACTTTGTAGTTCATTTAGAACACATCCAGGGATATTGTCGAGTACCATGGAAGCTGTATTCTTGGTCTTGGAGAATGCAGCATTAACCTGTGCTGCAGTAATCCTGGGTACCTGGCATTCCTCCGGTATTGTGATTGGTCCTTTAGGGTGAGAGAGAGGGGTAAAGCTGGCACTGAATCTGTTGGCCAGTATGCTGGCAATACCTGTTGACTCAGTATATGAGGTACCATTGTGTAGTAACTCAGAGCAAATTTGGGCATAGCCGTGGAAGTTCTTGATATAACTATAGAAGGATTTGTGGTTGTTTTTAGTATCTGCCACAATTTGGCCTTCATAGCTGGATTTAGAGGTTTTGATGAGGGATCTCAACTTTTTGTTGAAGCTAAATGTTCAATGTGTATTATTATCTTGGAGCTTTTCTCCCCGGGCCTCCGCTGAAAATGGACATATATCCAGTTGGACTATCCCGGTCAACGAATGTAAAATAAAATAAATAAATAAATAAATAATTGTAGTAAAAACTCACTAACTTGATGCTAAAATCAGAGCAGGCAGTATCAGTACACTCAATATTAAGAAATTTTATCAAACATCTTTTAGCCTGGTCAATAGTTTACATGGAGAGACTTTACAAAATGATACTTATATGCTTATTGTCAACAACCAATAAAGAGGGAAGGAGAGGAAATTGTGTTGTCAGGGGCAGGCCACAACAGATACACTGGATTTAAGAACACAAGTACAATAAGGTGCGTGGGAGGGAAAAACTGTTTTAGAAAGAACTACAAGGATTTATTCCACAGTGATCTTGGTGGCAGGGGTGGCAGAGAATGAGAAATCAGGCAGGCAGGTAAAATGATAGGTAAGGTGAAATTTGCACTAAATTTATTGGCTGGGATTAATTTCTTTAGGACAGAACTGGTGGCATCATTGACAATTAATTCTGAGCAATACTGAGTATTATTATTTAAATAATTAATTTTGTTAAAGAAGTATTTATAATTACATTTGGTATCAATATCCATTTTGAGTTCATATCCCATTCTGTATTTCCTGACTGCTACCTTTGTTAGCATCTTTGCTAGCATGTTTGTGTGCACTGTTAGGAGTGGGAGTATGTGACTGCCTGTAAGAACATACCACTTGTGTCATTTTATTGTAGAGGTTATTTATATATATATATATATATATATATATATATATATATATATATATATATATAGGTCCCCTTCAGTAGATCGAACACATAACAGGTTCGAACCTCATATGGCCGAGACCATATGTTCAAACTTGTAAATGTTCAATCGGACTGAATGGAGATCTCCATACAGTGCGGAATGGGAAGATTTCCCTTTTCTGCAATGCAGTGCGATCTCGGAGTTGGTATATTTAAGTAAGGAGGGTGTAGGGGGTGCAGGGGGGCATAGCCCCCTGCTACAGATGTTTATTTTTTTTTTGTTGTTTTTTTCTTTTTTTACCTCAGTGTTTGAACCATTGCAAGTTTGAACATATGGTCTCGACTGTATGTGGTTCAAACTTGTAATATGTTCGATCTACTGAAGTAGTTCCATATATACATATATATATCTATATATATATATATATATATATATATATATATATATATATATATACAGGTTTACAATCACATAGTCGATCGCACTGTGTGCGATCAACGTATGTGCGTAAATCCAGTAGCAGAACCATTACTGCCAGTACTATATTGTCAAACCTTACAATAGCAAACAGCTGCTATAGTAAGGTTTGACAGTGTAGTGCAGATCGCACTATAGTGGGGATTGGGAAATGTACCCTTTCCTCAGTGTAGTGCGATCTCGGAGTTTGTATATATAAGTAGGGATGGTGTGGGGGGCACAGCCCCCCACATAGGGGTGCAGGGGGGCTTGGCCCTCTGCAAAACATGTTAAAATATGTTTTGTGACTAAGAGAATTTCAGTGAAGTTGAAATATTCGACATTCGACTTCACTGAAATGCTCAGATCGGCATTTACTGTGGTCGGTGTTGTGATTTCCGAACATTTTCTTCGGATATATGCACTTTCAGCCACAGTCGAACATGTGATAGTAAACCATATATATATATATATATATATATATATATATATATATATATATATACACACACACACACATATATATATATATATATATTTATATATATATATATATATATATATATATATATATATATATATATATATATATATATATATTTATATATATATATATATATGAATGCTCTCCATAAAAGGGTTTATTTTTAATGTTTCCCATCTGCTTGGTAGGGGCAGTTGCTGCTTTATCAATAAAACTATTTATTTATGTATTTATTTGACATTTGTTGACCGGGATAACCAGACTGAGCTATTGTCCTTTTTCAGCGGAGGCCTGGGGACAAAAGTTCCACAGTACAACTAAGCAAGAAAATTGAATGATTATAGTAAAACACAATAAAATATTTAACCACATTTCCATTACAGTACAAGTAAAGGAAAACAGCAAAAGAGACAATTATACAATGTAGAAATATAAAAACGGGTTATAAAAAATAATTGGCAAGCACAGGTTTGGATTGTCAACATGGGATAACAGTACAATTCAAACAAGTTTGTTTTATAAGCTGCAGGAGGTGCAGATATTGAATATAAAAGTCATATTGCAAACAGGATGCAGGTAGCAATTCAGCAGGACCTTATAGTGAAGGAACATGGAGAGTAGTAAGTGACTGTCTTGTCATAATAGGAGGTTAGTTCTGACAAGATAATTAGAAGAAAGGGAGGAAAGGCTATAATTCATACCACACCTTTCGGCCACCAAACCCAGACTGAAACGCTAAAGGTGGAGGCGTGTCCATATTCATTAAGGAATTTTTACGAGACATTGGTCTGAGCTTCTGAGGGATTGAGGGGGTTTAGAGGGAGACAAGTGAGGAGATGTTATGGCAGTAGGAGGGCTTGTTCAGGATAAAATGAATGATGAAACGTTGAGTAAATAAAAGTTGATTAGGAAAATCTAGCCAGCAGAGTGTCCTAAGAGAGTGACAGTGGTGTGAAGGCAGATTAGCAGGAAATCTAGCAACTTTGTTGTAGGTGGTTTTGAGTTTGGAAAGTAGTGAGGACTGTAATTTAATTAAGATCTGTGAGCTGTAGAAGAGGTTAGGGAGAAGGCATGCTTGGACATGTGAGATTCTGGAGCCAGGATTGAGGAACCTTATGTTTCTGTACAGTAGGCCAAGCTTTTGGTGGGTATTCTTGATACAGTGAAGTACATGGAGTTCAAATTTAAGTTGTTCATCTATGATTGTTCCAAAGAGCTTAGTGTACATTTCAGCTATGATAGTAGTGTTGTTAAGGGAAGAGATGGTGAAAGAGGATTTGAGGTGGTAGAGGGATTTTGGGAAGAAGAGAAGAAGTTTTGTCTTTTGGGATTTAGTATGAACTGGTTGTTAGTAAGCCAGTTTTCAGTGAGGTTGAAAGATGTTTGTGTCAGGGTGAGCAGGTCAGAGGGGTTGTTAGCAATGGAGATGATTGTAGAGTCGTCTGTGTACTGTATGAGGGATGACTGGGGACAGGATGCGTAAAGCTGGTTAGTAAAGATATTAAAAAGAAGGGGGCCTAGAACTGAGCCTTGTGGGACACCCATTTTGATAGGGAGAAAAGCAGAGAGCCATTTGATGGATTGCTGTCTGTCTATGAGGTTGCTGTTAAACCAAGATATAGTTGCTGAGGAGAGGTTGTGTTGAAAATGTTTGGAGAGGAGTATGGGGGTGAGAAACAGTGTCAAAGGCTTTGCAGAGATCTAAAAAGACAGGACACTATTTTATTATTGTCTCGGGCTAAAAAGATGGAGTTAATAAAGGAAATAAGGGCTGTAGTAGTGCTGTGGTGGGGGTGGAAGCCATGCTGGGTAGGGGTGATCAAGTTTTCTTGGGTAAGATAGGCCAGGATTTGTTTATGAACACAGTATTTGAGAATTTTAGAAAGGGGAGAACGTATGGCAATAGGTGGATAATTAGAGAGTTCTCCAGAATTTCTATCTTTGTGGATAGGTATATTATGGAATTTTTTTCTCGAGAGTAGGGACAGTCAATTTACTGACTGAGCAGTTTATCACGATGGAGACAGGATATGATATGGCATTAGCAGCAGCCTTTAAGAATAGTTTACTTATGTGAGTGTAGAATTCAGAGGTAATGTCTTTAGCTCTATTCAAAGAGTCAGACTGGGTAGAGATGCAGTGGAAATTATGTAGTCATTAAGCATTAATTACCTGCAAAAGGTTTGCTTTTGAAAAATCACTAAATATCAGTGTATTTTATTTAGGGGTATACCTGCTGTCTTACTTGTGTACATCACGAATTTGTCTTCTGAAATGACAAAGAAGATGATGCCTGTAGAACCATACAGGAGGAGTATTACTAGTAAGGATAAGACGCAGGGTAATGTGTCCCCAGTTAGTGATGTTTATCATCAGTGCTAAGTAGTTAGCATTTACACAGTGAAGTAATCACTGTGAATAGTCTCCATTTGTATTGTGTAATTGACTCAGTTTATGTGCAGGGTAACTGACGTCATTAAAATATATATATATTAGGGTTTTAAAAAGATAGTGGTTATTAATTTAAGATAGCTATTATTTCTAGTGAGGAACATCTACGGTGATCTATTGGTAGATATAAAGTGGCAGTTGATTTTGATTATGGCGAATTGGATTTCTTGAATTACAAAATTAGAGTCACAGGACTGTTGCACCACACATACTTGCCTGTTGGTTTGAATACATAATAGGCACTAAACCCACGATTAGAACGGGGTGATTTCAATGCACTGAAACCAAGTTTCTGTTAATAAATAAATATGCATGTATTTGAGCTGGAGGAGGGCTTCAAGTTTGCAAATCTTTTTGTTAGGACATCTGGCTTTGAATAAAGACACATTAATGTATTCTGAGTTGGAATTTGCTAGGTAGATTGTCAATTATGTAGATTCTGCCCCCCCAAAATGGCACTACGTGAGCAGTGAATACTTCAACCAGAACATGAAAGCCCTGATAAGAAAGGGCAGACCATCCACTGAAGGCAGGGAGGACTGTCAGCCATCTTTCACAAGCATGCACATACTGGATCTCTCTAAAATGACACAAGTTACTAAACCCGTTATTGAAGCCTATCATCTTGCTCTGACAGTTGGTATCACACTTTTATTTTCTTGTGGCTCCTCAACATGAGTTGATGGTAGGATACCAGATCAGGGAGCTATACTGGGTCCCCCAACTGTTAGCTATGGCTCTGTTTCCAGCTTAAAGTAAATGGGCACAAGTCGGTTTATTTATTTCATTTGTACATTAGAAATGATTGAAATCAGGCAGTTACTGACAACTGTAATTATTTTTATGACATAAGGAAATCGGTGGCTTAGTGTGACCTAAAAAATACTCTGAATGTCAGCAGAAGATCCCCAAAGACAGTGAGGTAAAAGACCTAAAACATTTCTAGTCCTTTGTTTTATCTGACTTTTAAAGTTATACAAAGGACATTGGAATATTTGCACAGACTTACAGTAATAGGATAGTAATGAGCTTCAAAGAGTAATCCTATGTTTGATTCTTTTAGTCCAGACATGCAAATCATGTCTCCTTGACTGAGTCACTTAACAAGATAAGCTAATACATCCCCCTAAAAGAGGCATTAGTCCTAAGTGTACCTACACTAGTTAAAAATTAAAGCCACCTTAATATCTTTCGCAGGAAAATGGTTTTATACATTTCTAAACTTAATTAATTAGTCTTAGCAGATGTTCTTTTTCATAGCCTAATAATAGGCTTTTGAACCTTATGCACTATCTGTCTTAATTGTTCACTTATTTTTCAGAAAACAAAGCAAAGTGTAGGCTTACAATCCAGCTGATGATTCAGGCTGGAAAAACATTTTTATTTTAGTAAGTTGAACACGTGCATAGCTTACCTTGTAAAATTCTCTTTTGGTTATTGTACTGCTTCCATTTCTTTGTGGGTATGATATCTGTGTTCCATTTTCCCAGAGCTGTAGTTTCATATTAAATTACATCTTGCCTCCCTTGTGTAACAAGTGTTCATGTTCTGCTCTGAGTTATGATTAAATTAAACTCTTGCTGCGCCATTTCATTTAACAGAATTGCTTGCTGTTGCTTCTCAAAATTATATGTTTTTCATAACTGTAATAAGATTAAATTACATTTGACTAAAGATTATTATATTTTTAATTTTTTAGATTGCCATTTTGGCTTCAGATTGATTTGAGCAAAGCCTCACAATGTTCTTTAACATGTTCTCACAAGCAATACTAAAAATTGTTGCAACATTTTTAATATGGTAGCATCACTTTCCGAGAGATTAACATGAGCTCAATACACTTTTGATTGATATTTTATTAAATGCTAAGATTTGGATGTTTATTCTATGTGGTAACAGGCTGCATGCCACAAAGGATAGCTAATTAATTATACACAGATGATTGCAAATTAATGCTAAGCAATTAACTCAAAGCTAGTATTTTTCATTTGTTGTTGTGTGTGTATGTTATTATGTTTTATATGTGTGGGTATTTGCATGCATAAATGTTAGAATACATTGTGTGTGTGTGTGTGTGTGTGTGTGTGTGTGTGTGTGTGTGTGTGTGTGTGTGTGTGTGTGTGCGTGTGTGTGTGTGCGTGTGTGTGTGTGGGGGGGTGGGGGGTTCCAAAAATCATATTTTTGATTTCTATGCATTTTTTAGGATTTTTTTCCCCTTATGGTATTATTTTACCCAGAACCCTCAGAATACACTGCAAAGGCAGAGTGATCCTTTTTTACAATGAAAGCAATTTTTTCACATATTTCACAACCTCAACCTGCTTCTGCGGAAAAACACTATTTAAGAAGTAAAATACGTTTATTTTCATAATCCTTTTATCATTCCACCTTCTTTGTTCTATATTTCCTTTTAGCAGACTCCATGTACCTATTTACAGTTAGTTTAACTAGATTTTTTAATTAGTTAGCATTCATGTGAGCTTTGTCTTATATATACAGTGAGAATAATTTCCCATATGGTGAGCGAATTTCTCCTTACATATTGACACTTTGAAAAGTTCATCTTTATTTGGGATTACTTCAAGAACCACAGTCTCAGCTGCTCTGAGATCACAGTCATCCTGCAACTTGCATGTGCTGGTGATCATGCTTGAATTCAAATAATGTACATAAGTATGATGCGACACCTGTGTGGATATAATGGAGTTGCCCAACCCTACCTGAAGGCATTATTCTAGTCTGAATCTGTAAATGTGGCAGTGGTGTGAAGAGTAGATTAGGTTACTAGGCAGTAATTGGGAGTGGACTTTAGGTTAATGGAGAAGGAAGGGAGTTTATGGTTAGGAATATGAAAGAAGTTTTAGGTTTAGGGAGTTATTGGGGAATTTAGGTTAAGGGTTGGGGGGAATAGAGTTCTAGGTTCTGGAGCAGGAGTTCAGTAAGACTGTGCTGTTACTAGGGCCAGGTAGTGGGAGGGCTTAGTAGTTCACTAGGATTGGACTGTTGGGAGTTGGGACACTTGCTGTTTAGAACAAGTGGCAGTAAGCACATGTGTTAAAAGCTCATAGAGTTAAAACACTGGTAGTACACCTGCTGCAGTTTCAGTTTTTTTTTTTGTGATGTGAGCATATCTTAGAAGTCAAAGTAATCTGCATATGTATAAACAATAACGTGCAAAAATGTATAAAATTTGTAATTTTATCTAAGTCAAATGTATTCCAATTAGACAGGCATTATTAAGCTGCATACATGCATCTACTATAATGGACTTTAATAAACATTTTAAATAATTGCAAGACATAATAAGAGCAACATCATAACTTTATCCAGCTATTAAAAAATACAAGTCCATATGAAGTAGCTCTAAGAATTGATTCAAAGACAACAAAACAAGGATCGACAAAATGTAGACTGGGACAGAGAAATAACATTTCAAGTGCACTGGACAAAGTTTTAAAACATTTCAAACTAAGTGACAACAGGTGCTCTGATCTTTCCACACAGATTCCAGGCCAGGCACAGTTCAAGATAATTCGAAGCAGAGTAGTAGAACACCTCTGGGAAGTACAAAGATGGCCCCATAAAAATAACCGCAATAGCCCAGCTGTAAATGAAGGAAAATCAGCATGTTCTGCTTGGCTGTAAAATACCAATTAACAAAAAGACAGATGATGAAAACATTAATACTCAGAGTCTCCAGGCCGGGCTGTAAAGTATTCAATAACGTCCTGATACCTTGCCCGAAAAGGCAAAAAAAAAATAAATAAATAAGGCAAGGATCAGCAATGAAGATAGAACTTGGTCTTCTTCAGCCACTGAATGACAGGGCTATCCATGAAGTTGGATTCCCAGAAATGATACTGAAAACAACCTATGCCAGTCGTCAGTAGAAGTAATAGCAACAGGAATGAATCAATAATTACAGGGATAAAACAACAGCAGCATAAAAGGAGCACAGCCTCTTCCAGTCACTAACTGTAGGACTGCATATAGGCAGGAAGTGGAACAGTACAATAATGTGACAGAAACAACAGAAAGAAACAAAGAAAGAAAGAAAGACTGTGGAGAGCAGACATTGTCACCGATCAATGACAAAATAAGGCAAGCAGCACCTTCATAAAGTGGCACTGAGCATGCTTGTTTAAACTTGTTTAAACTTTGGAATATCCTCCATATTGCATGGCTTGAACTGCTCCCCTTCTTGATGTACTTCTGGAATTACAGGGTATTTTTATTCCATTCATTCTTAGTTTATTTAATATCTCGAATGTAGGTTTTCTTCGTTTTTACTGTGTTTCTGAGTAACCCTTGAACAACTTTATGAAAATCTTTACAAATGGGATAACTTTAAGTCTCTTTGCTTGCCTTAGTATTTCTTTTTTTTTTTTTTTACATCATATGAATGGAAACATGCCAAAAACATGCCTGAGTCTGTTTTCTGCTGCTGCCCCTTCTCTGTGCATCCTCTAAATTAGTGTTTCTTGATTTCCTGGTACCAAACATCTTTCGTGTAATACCTGTATTACAAACTGTTCCAGTTCACTGTTGCTCACCCTATTTTTTTATTCCAGTTATCCTGATAATACCCCTTCTTGAGTGATTTACAATAACATTTATCTTTTCAGCCTGCCTTTTTATTATGCATATTAGTTGATGTATTCTGTGAATCTGCTCCTGCAGATCAGCTTTAATTGCTGTTTTATCTTATACTATATTGTATAACTTTCCTTGCATTCTTTCCACTCTTGTCTGCTGCTGTTCTAATATTTGTTCAAGAAGCTGACTATTTGCTTTACTGTAATTATCTGTTCAACGAAGTGCACAGCACCTCCTCCTCATTTGCAGCTTTCCTGAAATCCATCGCTTTCTCCTTTTCTCCATGCTCACTACTCTTTCCTTTTTTTATTGCTTTTTATCCCACAGAACTCTATTTTAGTTCAATTTCTGCAGAGGTTGCCTAGCTTTTTGGGCTCAAGCAGCCATTTTGACTTGGCTGTCGAGCATTCTCCTCCTAGCAGCCATAAGCTTTGAACTAGTTCAAGCCAGATATGTGTCTGTACCAGAACTTCAGCTACAAGAGTTCTAAGTCAGTGATGAACATAGTCATCTCAGGGATATAAGGAGATCTACTGATAAGACAAGTAGTCTTCCACAGGGTACATAGAAACTCAGCTTCTGTAATGAGTACACTCATGTAAGAAGCAATGAGTTAAGATCTACACTCACACACAACAAACTGCACCATTGTATATTATTGTTTAACACAAACAAACATACCAGTGTTAGGGCTACCCTTCTCCTCTTAACCATCCCATTTGCCCTCATCTTACAAGTCACTTCATTCACAATGGATTTTCAATAAGAAATGCAGAGCCAAGTGACATAACTGTGTAGTATTCACCCTCATATTTAAACTGTATTGAAAAAGCCTTCAGTAAGCTGGGTGCTGCTGTCTGGATCTCTCTTCCTTCAGATATATATTTCCAGTAGTATATTATTCAGAAACAACTGTAAGACACAAGTTTTGATTTTAGTCAATGCCACTGCTTTGATAAACCATCCTAGATCTACCAGTTCTTAACTCCTACTATTTAACTAGATATTTAACACTTTTTTTCATTGACTCTATCTCTAAACTTACTTCTTTCTCTAATACCACCACAATCTCCACATCACCTCCTCCCTCCTCTACCATTACTCTTCCCTGTTCTTCCACCACTCCTTTACTCTCCCCCACTAACTCACAATCCTTCACCCCTTCTTCTACTATCACTCACCCCTCTCCATCTCCTTCCCCTACTTCCCAGTGTCCTCCCTTCTCTACTTCCCACACTTCCCAGTGTCCTCCCTTCTCATTAAAACCAATTCGCACTTTTACTATAAAAAAACTCCTCCAGAAATTGAAGCCATGCTCCAATGCTCCAGATGATATCCCTGCTTATTTTCTCAGTCTAGCCGCTAAAGCAGTCACCTACCCCATTAGCATTCTAATTAACCGTTCAATCCAGGAATGCATAGTACCCAAAATTTGGAAAAAGGCCTTCATTATACCAGTACATAAAGGAGGCAACAATAATAATGTTACCAACTTCCGTCCCATTGCTATCCTGTCTCCTATCTCTAAACTCTTAGAAAAATGCATACAACTACAACTCCTTCCACACCTCTTAGATAATCAGCTTCTAACACCCACACAACATGGATTCAGGCCAAATCATAGTACTATGACTGCCCTTCTCTCCTTCCTTGAAACTATTAATAAAGCCCGGGATTCTGGCCTTATTGTTTCCACCCTACTACTAGACCTTTCTAAAGTCTTCGATATTATCTGTCATAGTCTGCTTTTAACTAAACTCTCTAAACTTAACCTATCCCCTTCTTCCTTGAATTGGTTCTCCAGCTACTTATCTAACTGATATCAAGCAGTAAAATGGAAAAAGGCCACCTCCTCATTTCTTAATACCCCAACCGGAGTCCCCCAAGGATCCATATTAGGTCCCCTTCTTTTTAATATATTTATAAATGATTTCCAGAACTCTATTCCTTTCTCAAATATCATCCAATATGCAGATGATTCAACTATCATCTGCTCTGCCACATCTACCCCTGTACTCCTAAAACTTACTCAAGAAGCTTTTTCAACCACTGAGCAATGGATGAAAAGAAACCACCTTGTATTAAATGCCTCTAAAACCAAACTAATGGTATTTACTCCCTCTAAAACTACCTCATTCAACTTTAACTCCTTCACTATCACTAGGCAAAACAATATACCTCAAGAACTGGTATCAGAGACCAAATTACTTGGGGTCCAAATTGACAACCAGCTTAAATTCCATTCCCACTTACAACTTAACATCAAAAAGACCCATCAAAAACTAGGCATGCTCTACCGACAAAATAACTACCTTACCCCTGCCACTAAAGTAACTCTCTCTACGTCCTTTCTTATCCCCTCCCTTCTCTACGGAACTCCTCTTCTCACTAACCTACAATCCTCTCTTAAATCTCAACTTTCCTCCTGCTACAACAAAATTGCCAAATTTGCTACCAGCCAAAAGTCGTCCTACCATCACGGCCCTTCTCTCCAAAAACTAAAATGGCTATAACTACCAAATCAACTCATCTATACACAACTAACTCTTGCACATAAGCTCATTTTTAACCACACCCTCTGTCCTTCACTCTCTTCTACCTTTAAGATGTACCTTCCTGATTGAGTACTAAGGTCCAATAATCAAAATCTAATAGAAGTGCACAAACCATCCCGTCCACCAGGCAAAAATCTTCTATCTTATGGTTTAGCATGTCTCTGGAACTCCCTACCACCTTCCATTCGTACTACTTCTAACCATTACTTTTTTAAAAAATCTCTTCACTCACACCTATTATCCCAATGGGAATGCTCCTGCTCTCTCCCCACATAACAAATGATATCAAACTCCTGTTCCATTCATTCTATGGAAAACAAACCCCTTTTTCACCTCATATAAGGCCTTAGATTCCTTCTTTCTCTCTCTCTCTTCTCTCTCGATCTTATTCTCATCTAAAACTTTCTCCTTCTATTCATCCCTCCATATACTTTTATTCCAGTACTTATATGTTAGTTGTAAATATTGCATCAGACTGCTGCTACTTATATGCGACTTGTAAACAATGAATCAGACTGTAACTATGAACTGTATGTTCCTAAGAAGAAATGCCTCTCAGCTGTACAATGCAATGTTCCATTGCCAGTCAGTTTTAACTCCAACCTCATCACTAGTGTGTATTACTTGCAATGTTTGCTGTATTAATTGTAAAGGTCTTGTTCAAAACTGCAACCTTTGTATAAATATAATCTTTAAACTATTGTAACCTAGAGTGCTATTGGAGCTTTTCTCCCCAGGACTCCATTGAAAACGGGTTCAAATGGCCCAATGGACTATCCTGGTAAACCAACTGCAAATAAATAATAAATAAATAAATATTGACACATATTAATAGCAGAATCATCCAGGAGGATGGTTCAGCCTTCCTGCAGTATAAAATCTATAATTATACACAATTGTTAGCTTGTGAACATTAAAATTGCACATTTCATACACTTTTGTACATAAATTATCCATCTTGCTAACTACATACCTTTCAGATATTTTATATCAACTATAATTCTTCTACTGTGTCTTTACTGAAATTGTTTCATATGTACACTGTTGTGACACCAGTATTTATTATTGAATTTTCACTTGTTTCTTCTTCATGTCTTTGGTATAAGTTTTAGCTGAAAATGATCAACTAACTAACATGGCTGTTAATGAATGGATAAACAAACAGCTCCTGCTTTTGCATTTGTAGAAAGGCAAAGATGCTGTAATAGATCCCGCATTGCAGTTAACTGTTTTCTGCTTAATAAAAGTCCCTTCATACCATCATCCTGACCCCCCCGCAGCAACTAGTCATGTCCCTCTCTCCATTAAAATGTGTACTGTTATACTTGCTGACCTAACTTCCTACTCCTGGACAAATCAACCAACTTGCCTCTCTTAAAGGTGCAACAGAGTCTTCATCTGTAACCAAAAGTGTGTAACAAAACAATGAATATTTAGGAGCTTTGCAGGATTCAAAACATATTTTGTAGGGTATGTATCATAATAAAAGGGTCTGCATTACTCTGATACCACCGGTTGAGCATGTATTTGTGACAATCCTGAAAACATGGAATACCCACCACCTCCATACTATCATAACAGAAAATATTCCAAAATACTGCAGGAAGGCTGAACCATTCACATGGATGATTTTGCTATTAATATGTGACAACACCTAGAAACATGGTCCCAGTTCTTCATGTGGTAGATCAGATATTTTGTCTACCTAAGGACATGCATACACAGAAACACACACACACACATATATATATATATATATATATATATATATATATATATATATATTCCTAAACATGATGCTACTTCCTTAGCAGTTCCACAGGAATCTGACTCCACTGTCTTCTCTTTCCAATGCTGAAAAACTGAAAAACCCATGGGTGGCAATATGATTGGAAAGTAAGTGATTGTACCACCATCCCTAATCATGAGGATGATGAACTATGTGATTCAAATGCATAGTTCTCAGCAAAGCTTGTTAGATGAAGTGTAATGGTTGGCTGATAAAATACCTAATTGTAGCTCATAAAGAAATTATTAAAGTCCAGGCTTCTGTGGCATCTTCTGCTGACAACTTCTTTACTCATAGTGAACAGAAAAAAATCATATGAGAAAGCATATAAACACAAATCAGGATAAAGTATCCCCTTCAAAGAGCAGAAAATCCAAAAGTCACATAAGGAGGATACACCAGGACAATCGAAGCCAACCAATATCCGAATAAAAGCTTTATTACAACAAAATAAAGATGAGTGAGCGCTTTCACGTCTCCTGGACGTTTCATCAGACTTAATTAACCATCACTACAATATAACTTTATATAATAACAGAATAGCTCCTATATATGTTGTAATAAAGCTTTTATTCGGATATTGGTTGGCTTCGATTGTCCTGGTGTATCCTCCTTACGTGACTTTTAGAAAAAAATCATAAACGTATTCATCTTACAGAAACTACAGTGATATATCCCGTTACATTTGGAACAGTAAGACCATTTAATGCACTAGATTTTTTTTTATTTTCTTAACAAATGTTTAATTTACTCGTGCACTTATATGAAAATGAATGCCGTGGTATATTTTTGTTCTCTACTGAATTCCATTCTTGCAAAATTTCATTATTGTTTCTCTGTCATGTGGCCCAGATTGTGGCTGGGAATGACCTTAGACTTGTTTACTTACCACATAATAAATGTAAAATCAAATAAATAAGTAAAAATGTATTCTCCCGAGTTTGTTCAAAGACCACATACGTTCCCAGCATATAGCCTTGTAAAATTAAAGAAAACTTAAAGCATAATTGTTAGGTAAACTAGAACTGAGAGCCTTTAACACAGAAGGGAAGTATTTAGCATCAATGAAACTAACACAATGTGAAAGCCCAGATAAATTACTATTATCAGTACTACATTTTCACTAAAATTTCATCCCTTTTACTTTCGTCATCACAGTTATTTGCCTGCAGTCACATTATTCTTGTTTTGTAAATTATTCCAAAATTCATGTTAACTAACATGCATCATTTTGAAAAAGTATTATATTTGTGTTTAATTTGTTGTCATGCCTATTCAGTACAGTTGTACCAGCACTACTAACATGCTTCAATTTGTTTTTCAAACTGAATTTGTTACCATTGTTGAAATCTAATTCACCCCCTCTCGATTGCTGAGTTTTAATATTTTTAATATTTTTGAGACTCTCGGCTTTACCTTTGACAGTTAGTATAACTGAAATGCTGAGAAAACATTTAATAAATTCTGCTCCACACTGTTTATCACTTGTCTCAAATATCATTTGCCTTTCTCACCATATATGAGTGCCAACTTTTTCTACCTTTTTTTTTTCTTTTCTTTTCCAAATTCGATTGTTACCCATATTAAAAAATAAATTATCTTGTCCAAGTGTTGGTAAGTTATGAATTCTAAAGTTGTGTAGCAATCTCTTTAACTTCAGGCACTCACTAAAAGTATAATTTTGCCTTAGAAGTCTAAGTAACATACATTTATTTGTTTCTTCCCAGTTATGTAAAAGGTCATAGTAATATAATTATAGATCTATCGATCTTAATATATTTAGTACTTTGTATTGGAACCAAAGTTGTGTTGGGAGGGGGATCACTAAAATGTATCTAACACAATCAGCTGCTCAAAGCTGCAGTGTGTTATGTCTTCTGCCATTGCTCTGCTGTGAGACTGGAAAGGATAAATGCTTATTTTCAACTGTATTCTGCACTTCTGATTTAATAAAACATTTGCTGCACATCTGTTTAAACTGTGCAACTGTTTTTTAGACTTAGTAAATTCAGTCCTTACCTCTGTTCTAATTGTTGTTTCCTTTTTGTTTGTCTGTTCTGCTCTTTTTACATGTTGCTGTACTTGAAAAACACTAGCATAGAGCTGAATATCAACTACTGTTTGTAACCTTTGGAGCTTGTAGGGAAATTGTTTGTCTAGAGAGGCCTAGCTGTTTCTTCATGGGAGGGGGAATTCAGTCTGGTCTGATCTAGCTAGAGTCATTACTGCAAGGCTGTTTTTTTTTTTTTTTTTGATTGGATAATTTGGCTGGTTTCTGTTTCTCTGCTTTAAGCAGACATTGTTTAAACCAGTTTGCACTTGTTTGCTCAAAGCTGCAGTGTGTTAGGCCTTCTGCCATTGCTCTGCTGTGAGACTGGAAAAGATAAGTGCTTATCTTCAACTGTTTTCTGCGCTCCTGATTTACTAAAACATTTGCTGCAATTCTGTTTAAACTGTGCAATTGTTTAGACATAGGGAATTCAGTCCTTACCTCTATTCTGATCTTGTTTATCCCACCCACCCAGCTGCTGTTGTGGTATTAAAGCTGGGTGGGTTTGAGCTGCCCTCCTCTAGTATAAATCTGATATTGGACACTCCCCCAGTCTCATTATATCAGCTCATTCTACTGTGTACAGTGAGATAAGTTGTGAAGGCCCACCCCTTTAGCTTCTCAACCTTGAATTATCTTCTGTTTCCTCACTTTCTACTAAAACAATGCCCCTCTTCCTACTTCACTTTGCTGCTTGTGCTTAGGAGTTCAACTGCATTTAGTTTGTCACATTTTTTACTGCTTGTCGGTAGCCTATTAAATTGATGACAACATTCTACTGAATTGCTGCTTTATTTGAGTTGATTTTACTGTTGTGATTGTAAGCTAATTTATCACATATGCACTGTTTTAAAGCAATTTACCGATTAACTATGTTTCATTGCTATCTGCTACAATTCATTGCCGCGTAACTGCATTTTACTGGATTTTGTTACTGTTTAACTATTTTTTCATAGTGTGAAATCTGTTCTTTTGTCTGTAGGTGGTTAATCTGTGCTTCTTTGTGAGTTTTTTATTGTTTTATTAACCTTAAATTGAGTAGCATAGTCTAGATTCAGGTTTGCTGTATCCAGAGCTGCAGAGATGCATGTTTTTTAACCCTTTTTCAGGTATTCTCAGCTACAAATTTTTCCCTTAGTAGCACTTGTGTGATCACCTAGTTGTACTACTCTTAGACCTTCCACCCTTTACCCTCTTAGCGTTCTCTGGCCTCTCTCTCTCAGTTTCTGACAAATATGCATGGACAATTTCCTACATTTTCTCCTGTTAGTCTGAATGATATGGGCATCTCCTGAGACAGTGTAGCAACTGCCTCATATACACAGACAACTCTTTACTGCTGCCATCTAGGAACACAATTTGTGAGAGTTGCAATTATACCAAGCACCTGCAGTCATTATTCTCTCTCCCACAAGTCAGTATAGCTGGCACTGTGAAGGTTGTCAATACAAACACTACACCTGAAACACTACCCACACCTTCACAACACACCCCCACATAAAAAAAACATACCCAAACAAAAGGGACCTCTGGGACAAAAACACATGCAAACTCCTCTGCCCACCACACCACACATAGTCCACACACCTGTGTCTCACAGCCACTAAGGCCTAAACATAAACCCAACATATTACTCATAGGAGATTCCATTGTGAGACACACAGGTGTGCCCCTCACCATTCTGGATAAGGAGAAAGTAACGGTTAGTTGTTTGTTGGGTACCAGAATCCACCATATCACCCATGCACTCAAATCTCTCAACAGGTACTGCTATGACACTGTCACAGTCCATGTTGGTGTGAACGACGTGAGATGTACCTCCCTGGACTATAGGAAGAGAGAAATGATCGAGCTCACTGAATATGTGTCCCAGGCAAGCATGTTCCTAGCCTTAATCAGCATTCTACCATCACCCAGAATAATGCCTCACTACAAACAGAAAATAATTGACTTTAATGATTGACTTAGTTTCTGGTGTCATTCCAAGCGAGAGCCAGTACCTGACAGGCTGGAATGACACGATTAACAAACCACCGTGCTTTGCCAGAGATTACCTGCATATGTCTCCCTTGGGGTTCAGGCTCCTTGCAAAGGCTGTTGCCTCCACCACAGTGCCTTTTTTAGGCAATGTCATGACGTCTAAACTACCAACAGGAAAATTTCATCAAAACGTAAATTAAAGGTCATGCTGCTAAATGTTAGGAGTTTAAACATGAAATTGCACTCATTGCAAGCTTTCTTAACCCTGGAAGATGCTGATGTTTGTGCAGTCACACAAACCTGGTTCAAAGCTGTGGAGAGCACCCATTCAAACCCCAAACTGTGGGCAACAGTGCAAAAGCAGGTGGAGTTGCAATATATATAAAAGGCATACACACCTCCAGGCTGGTCAAACAGTATGATACAGAAAACACTCCAGGTGCAGTTAACAATTAACAAGACCCCTATTCAAATCATCGCTAGCTATAGGCCTCCAACCTTGACTAATGATGCCCACTGCACCTATCTGGACTTCTTTGACTCTATCAAGATTCTTCCATTTACCCTGATCCTGGGTGACCTTAACTATCCAACCATAGATTGGAAGAAATACTCATGCCAAAATACAAATGCCCAGCAATTCCTTGATTTTGTCAACGCAAATGCCTTGGACCAGTTGGTTGACACCTCCACAAGAGGTGAAAATATCTTGGACTTGGCTATTATTTATGATTTGTTCACCATATTGCCTCCATTGTATGGAAAGCTTTCTACATGCCCACCTCATTAGTAAGGGTATCTCCTCCAGGGACAAGGTGGTCATGACATCCCTGTAGTCTTCCCTTATAAGACCCATTATTGAGTACAATGGCCTTTTCAGCATATACTGTATCTCACAAAGCACATGCAGCAGCTGGAGGTACCACAGAGGTTCCTCACCAGGAGAATCCAGGGCCTCAAACATTTACCCTACACAGATAGGCTAAAGGCCCTGTCCCTCTATTCAGTCTCCTAGAGACTCCTCAGAGGTGACCTCTGGCATGCAATGCAATCTTAGACCCCACCTTGATGTGACTGCTGCATATCCGCAGGTCAAGCTCCACTCGAGTAACTCACACACATGACCTCAACCTAGTCTCTGACATCAATAGGACTTGTTGGCGGGATAGATTTGTGTCCCAGAGACTCCTACTTTTGTGGACTACACTCCCTCTTAACATCAAGAAGAATACCTCATTAACCCTTTTTAAGCACAACCTGGATAACTGGATGGGGAACAGAAAATATACCTCTGAGATTCCGCCTGTGTCCCTGCTGAAAAGTGGCATAGGGTGCTGACTTGTTGGAACATGGGCTAAATTCTTCGCTAGGCTTGTAAGGGCCTCAGGGTCAATAGCCTTGTAATTTCCTATGATCCTATGATCACTTCCATGATAACATGATTCAAAGATTACAATCAGGAAAAAATAAATAGCCTATAGAGAGTAGGTTTGAAAAAAGTGAACCACAACTCTTTGAACAAAATTAAAATTTTATTGAACAACAATGACTAGCTTTCAAACCAAATATGTTCTTAGTCAATTAAATTCTTTCTAAAGCAAATGCTTCATTTAAACCAGAATGTTACATAAATGAATAAGTATAGGGACAATCACAAAATAAATAAATACATAAATGAGTATCCATGGCATGAACATATATGCAAATATTTCAAATGTTATGCAAATATAAGCATGCCAATGTTTTTATTCATCCAGAAAATGGTTCCAAATTTTTCTTCAAGGCCATTGTGATTTACATGACTAGAAGAGAGGTTTATTATTGCTGTGTGCAGTCATTTACATTCTTACCTTGGCAAGTCTGAATTGTCCTTCATTACATATAAGAATTCTTGGATACTTAAATGTATTATGAACCACATCCTTAGAAAATGGTTGCTTTAATGTTGTATTGTGTTGACAATGATAAGGTTAAATTTCAGGTATTTTAAATTGTTCAGTACCATAATCAAGGTACTGTCATCAAAAATAAATGTTTTGCTTTCAAAGGGGGCTTCTTGAATAGAAATAGCAGCAAATCTAAAATTTGGCTTTGTGATATTAAGAAGGTTATTTTTTGTGAAATAATTCTTGCTCTAACCATATCAAATAAAACACATCATAAAAAAATAACAGCACGATCACTTATCCCAGATACTAAAACTGTTGATTTCTTTTATGTCCAAGTTTTTATTTAAAGATTTACAAAGTTTGTTACTGTAAAAATGCAGGTCCCTTTCAGTGTCTTCAGGAATGTGCATCCAATATTTGAAGATTATAGCTGAAACCACAGTTTGGATGTGATGTAGACAACCACTTTGCTTTAGTAAAAGATAGCTGTGTTTCACTGGGACAATTATCTAGACTCCAAAAGTTAGTATCAGATAGTGGATAGTGGAAGGGCTGATTTCTTAATAACAAATATAGATGCAGAGTGTGTCTTAACTGAGGGAATAAGGCCAAAGCTTGAGTAAATAATGAACGTTTGCCACCCGACTTCATCAGACTTTGCCATTATCCCATCTTCTCACTTTCTGTTATGTGCTGGTTATGTGCCAGAAGTAGACTGTTTTGAAATAGGTAAACAAAATGCTGGGAAGACTACAAAAACAGATGCTTTAAAGGGGCCCATGACTTAGTGTCAGTTGTAAAATCTTGACCTAAGACATGTTCCCTTTCTGTTTGTCATTGCTAAAAGGTTGGTACTACAGTTATCCAAACTTTGGTTAAAAAAAAACACAAGAGGAAGTTGTTTACTTATAAAATTATTTTGTTTATGCCATACTAACTCAGTTAATAATTAATCCATTTTTAATTAAGTGTTGCATTGACTCATTAGCAGCCAAGAAATTTAAGAGTTCCCACATTTTTGCCTTACATTCTAGATAAATTATAGTATGTTATCTAGATTTGGACAGAGGTCTGTTGAAAACAAGAGGTCTTCATTAAGTCATTATAACTGGGAAAGGGACCTCTTATCTCCATGGGAGCCCACCCTATATGGTGTGTTGAGCTTCATTATAGTGAGGTGTCCAGGCAGGTTATTCATTTAGTTTTGTAAACATCTGGGTCACAAATTTCCCTTTCTCTTTCTGGTGTTAACAAGTTTTGATAATTAAATTGAAGCAAGACTGGTGTTGATTTAACATGATTTATGACTTTTTATGATTTTTTAAACAAGAAGCATCTTTATTAAATTGTTATGTATGACATAGGCAATCTTACATTTATATAAATGAAAACAGACCATACAGACAATTCCAGTTGCAAACATTTTACAATACAAATCGCATTGACATAATTGCAGTTGCAAACATTATACATCAGTTATAATCTATCCAGTCATTGTCAGTCGAACATTACCTAGCTCATTCAAATTCTGCCTTCTTTTAAACGTTGTCCCTCATCTGCATGTATTGTTCCCACAATTCCCATTTTTCCTGTATAATTTGCTCCTACTCTTTTCTAAAAATTACAGTTCCACTTGTTTTTTCTCTGTTGCTATATTCACTACTTCTAGTAAAGCTGGTTTAGACTTTGATTTCCATTTTCTAGTACTTGTTTTTTTGTCAGCCACCACAATTAGACTCAGCAAGGCCTTGCTTGCCTAGGCATTTCCGATTCTATATCATAGCTCAAAAAATCATTTCCTTAGTTACACCAATTTGCTCACCCAGTATCTCTAACAGAGCAATCTGCAGGGAGTCATTAAAGTCTGCCGGCTCACTACACTCCCCGGATATATGTCCCCAGTTACTGCTTTCTTCCCCATCACACCTACAACATTTGCTGACCACCTGAGTAAAAATTCTTTGGAGTCTACTTGGGGTATAAAAATACCTATGTAAACACTTCCAAGCAAGGATTCTAAATCTTCTAGACTTTGTTGCATATTTGAGAGACATGCATATATCTCCCATAGGTTCATAGGTTGGTACTAGACTATCAGCCCTAGAGCCTATACAAGCCTAGCCATAACAATTCCCTGGCTATTTCTTCCCACACTATTTACTTCCCTGGACCCCTGTCTAGCAGGATGACTGACGTGATTCCCGGGGTGAATTTCTTTTCTCCCATCCAATCATCAAGGTTCCTTTTGAAGAGGGCCAAAGAGGCACTCTGCTTGACATGTATGGGCAATCTATTCCAGAGTCTGGGGAGTCTCTGGGTCAGGAACCTATCCCTCCAGCATGTTTTGTTTATTGTGATGACAAGGTTTAGATGCCTGGAGCATGTGGCTCCGAGGGATTGGGATTTCTTTAAGTGTAGCATGTCCAACAGCTCTGGGTTTGACATGGCCTTGTAAGTTAAGCAGAGATTGCCTCTGAGTAAACGATATGCGACAGAGTATAGCTGGAGTTTTTTAAGGCGGTCAGCGTAGGGCATCTGCTTTAGGCCTGTGATTCTTTTATTGAGGTATTTCTGCAGCCTTTCCAGTTGTTGCAGATGTCTTGAGAGGTACATACCAAATGGGGCATTGTATTCTATAATGGGTCTAATGAGGGATGAGTACAGTGAGACAATTACCTCTTTTTTTCTGGATGAAAAGCCCTTAGTGATGAGGTGTGCCAGATAGAATGATTTCCTGACTGTTGTGGTGATGTGGTTATCGAAGGTGAGACCACTGTCCACCTGTGTCCCTAAGTCTCTTATCACACTTTCGGTGTTTAGTGTGCTGCCACCTATGTGGTAATTCATGGGTACATGTTTTTTCCCAAAGGGGATAACTATACATTTCTGGGCATTGAGCTTGAGCCCATGACTCTGGCATCAAGCATCTGTTTCTGTAAGGCCCTTTTGTAGATTATCCACATAATTTGGGGATTCAATAATGGCTCCCAGTCATCTGCAAACTTTGTTAGCCAGAGTCCCTTAGTGTTGGCCTGTACTACAGAGAAGTAGATGCCAAACAAGAGCGGTCCCAGGATTGAACCCTGAGGTACTCCACTTGTCACTTGTCTGGAGTTGGATTTGGAGTCAGCTACTTTTACAGTGTGGGTTCTGTCAGTAAGCCAGTTGGCAACCCATTGGGTGACGTAGGGATTAATGCCCAGCTTAGTAAGTTTATCTATGATTCCAGAGTGGGGGGTGGTGTCAGAGGCCTTGGTGAGGTCTAGATAGGCTGTGTTGACCACCTTACCCTTGTCCATGGCTCTGGAGACTGATTCGAAGAAGTCAATCAAGTTCAAGAGACAAGATCGGCCCTTCACGAACCCAAACTGGGTGGGGTCCAGTGCTTGAAGGTTGCCAATGTCTTTGTTTATAAGTTCCATGATAATACGCTCCATGACCTTGAAGATAAGGCTCGTCAGACTGATGGGATGGTAGTTTCCAGGATCCAAGGTGGATCCCCCCTTGTGGAGTGAGATAACTGTAGCTCTGCACCACTCAGTGGGCACGAAACCTAAGGTGAGGCTATGATTAAACTTGACACTTAGGTGAGGTGCCAGTTCATATTGTAGTTCATGTAGTACACAGCCCAGGATGTCATCTGGTCCCATGGATGCTGTATGCTTAGCTTTGGAGAGTGCGTTTTTACCTGTGTGGCTGTTATTACCGGAATTTGGCAATCTTCTGGTATGGAGATGGGCCATTTAGGGGGAGAGATGGGGGTGAAGTTGGCACTGAATCGATCTGCCAGGATATTGGCAATATCCTTGGGATCAGTATATTTAATGACATTCTGTTTTAGCTCAGAACAGATCTGAGCATTGCCATTTAGATTCTTGACATAGTTATAGATTGCCTTGTGGTTGTCTTTGGGATCTTTGGCAATTTTATTTTCGTAATTAGCTTTGGAGGATTTTATGAGGGATCTCAGTTTCTTACTGAGGCTGGTAAGGGAGTTTTTTGCATCCTGGGATTTTTCTCTTTTCTGTAACATTTTCTTCCTTTTGTTGTAAAGTTTGTTTATGGCAGGGGACCACCAGATTGGCTTCCTTTTTTTTGGAGGAGAGCATCTTGGTTCTATTTGGGATGGCACGATTCCTGCATAAGTGGATGTGCTCGTACAGTGCCTTAGTGTAGGATTCAGCAGTCAAATTTTCAGTTCCGATCCGCATGGGTGTCATGAAGTTTTTCTCTTCTGACTTGAGTAGCATGAAGTTGGCTTTGGAGAAGTTTTTTATGGAGGTTTCCTTACTGAGGGGTGGGGGGTGGGATGTGGATCTTAAGGGTGATTAGCTTATGGTCAGACCTGACTAACGAGGGGTGACCATTGGTGTGGAGCATCGATTTCCTATGTTGGTAATGACCAGGTCTAGGATATTGGAGCCCCTGGTGGAACTATGGATTAGTTGATCCAGGATGTTAGAATTTATGAATTTCAAGAACTGTTGGGCAAAGGTGTTGGTACACAAGTAGTTTTACTAGTTGATGGGAGGGTAGTTAAAATCACCCAGTATTAGGGTGTTTGGTTCTATCTTAATATTTTCCAGTATGTTTAGAAAGGTGTAGTGAGAATCTCGGGGCATGGTGGGGGATCTGAAGCAAGCTACAATTTGGATTGCAGTCTTACCTAGTGTTAGTTGCACCTGGAGAATGTCAGACGCATTGTGTTGGGCAACTAGACTGGTGGTGTGAATATCCTTGGTGAATATGGACACTCCTCCACCTTTAGTGTTTCGGTCCTGGTTTTGTGGCTAAAAAAAGTGTGGCAAGAGTTGTAACCTGGTATTGCAGGGGTGCTCTCTGGAGCCTTGAACCAGGTCTTAGTTACTGCACAGATATGGATGTTCTCAATTTTTAGGAGTGCCTCGAGTGAGTGCATTTTGAGGTTTAGACTTCTAGCATTGAGTAGCAGTACCTTCAGATTTTGCATTCTTGTACCTGTTACGGTGGTGGTTTTGTCCTTTGAACTTTGCCTAAAAAAAGGCACTATAGGGGTGGCAAGAGCCTTAGCCAGTAACCTGAATCCCAGGGATGGCAGGTGCAGACAATCTCTGGCAAAGCATTGAGATCTGTCGATCATGTCGTCCCAGGCAGACAGATTCTGGATCCCCTTTGAATGACACCAGATGCTTAGCCAATTGTTGAAGTCAGTAATTTTGTCCTTATATTGTGGTATAATTCTGGGCGAAGGCAGGATGCTACTCAGGGCTAGGGTCATACCTGCTTGGGCCACATGATCCAAGAGCTCTTCCATGTCTCTTTTCATGTAGTCCAGGGAGGTACCTCTCAAGTCATTCACTCCAACATGGACAATGACAGAGTCATATTTGTACTTGTTGTGGAGTGACTTGAGTGCATGCGTTATCCGGTGGATCCTGGCACCCGACAGGCAGCTGACTGTAATTTTCTCCTTGTTCAACCTGGTGAGTGGGACATCAGTGTGCCAGACTATAGAGTCACCTATTACTAAAGTGTTAGGTATGTTGTCTTGCCTTAGGGGCTGTTGCTCAGTGGCACACTGGTGTGAGCTATGTGACACTTTGGTTGTGATTTTTGTTTGTTTCCATTTCAGCTTTAGAAGTCCTTGTTGCTTGGGCAGGTTACAATTAAAGGCCTCCGCATATGTGGATTTAGTGTTGCTATATGTGGGTGTTGGTGGTGTGAGTTTAGAAAGGCTATGTGTTACTTGAGGTGTAGTGTGGGTGTTAACCTTCTCCTCTTGACTGTCTAGCACAATCTTGGGTGGAGAGAGCTTTGCTTCCAGTTTGGCTATGTAAGTGTACCTTTCACAGGTTGTAGTGTTGGGTGGTAGGAGGAGAGGGTTGTCTGTGTACATTAGGCAACTGCTGCATTGGCCCAGTATGCCCATATTCACCAGGTGGACAGGAGAAATCACCAGAAGCTGACCCTTGGACATGCGTGGTTTGGTGCTTTTTTTTTTTTTTTTTTTTTTTTTTTTTGCAAAGTACAGGAGCTGTTTTCCCTTACCTTAGCAAAGTACTTTGCAATTATAGGCTGTTTAGTGCCTACGATTAATTTCTCCTTATTAACAAGGAGACTCGAGTGCTTGTATCAGTTTAAGGCTTCTTAGTGTTTCTTTGTGAATTGTTAATCCAATCTCTCTTCCCAATCCTTTCTAACCCTTCTGATTGATTTTTATAATTATCATGCAATATTTTATGTGCTCTACTAATTATTCCTTTGAATCTGATAGTTATCATGCAATATTTTATATGCTCTACTAATTATTCCTTTTTTGACAGCAGATTCTGTTTTAGATTCTACTAAAAAACTCTACCAGTACTGGTCTTTCATTTAGGGCTCCCCTATTTCTCTTTGCCTATACTCTGATATCAGTCTTTGATAGGGAAGGCAATTTCTACCCTGTAGACCAAATACATTTTTGGCATCTTCCTATTCTATTACCTTTCCCTCTCTAGTTATCTGTTCTCAATACCTGGTACCTTTGTTAGTTTTCTCCAATAAATTCCAACCCCCCTCATACCTATTGTCTGTATCCCTAATTGCCATCATCCGTATTGGCAGAATCTCCTTTCTTCATTCCTGTGTTGGCTTAATTCTTAGAATACTTTCTGCTACTTTATGAATATAATAATCTGCATGATTATTGTTATTCTCAATGGTCTGCATCCAACATTCCGCTCTTTCCTTGTTTCTTGAGCCCCCCTCCCCATTTCATCATCATACCTTTCCACTTTGAATTATAGTTTTCTGCTCGTGCTATGTATAAAAGCCCTAACTGTGTTGCTCTGAAATACCCCTTCACATCTGGTGATCCCTATCTGCCTTGACATCTGGTAATCCCAATCTGCCTTGTTCTATTGGAAGAATCAGCTTATCCCACTTGACTCTTGCCGTATTCACCTCACAGA
The DNA here is from genome assembly GCF_019279795.1 of Protopterus annectens. Taxonomy (NCBI): domain Eukaryota; kingdom Metazoa; phylum Chordata; order Ceratodontiformes; family Protopteridae; genus Protopterus; species Protopterus annectens. Next base: position 222,095,805 of record NC_056730.1, on the reverse strand, counting down.
TAAAATCTTCCAGATCTTTATTAATAACTATCCACAACTTTTCCTCTGGTTGATAAAAATATGCCTGACCTGTGTATAAGACTGAAGGGACTAAAAACAATTTAATTGCTTGTATCTTCCTATCAATATCCATATAACGGAGCTTCTATTTTCTCAGTTTTTGTATTATCTTTTGTTTAGTCTCTTTCCACATATCCTTAGCTGACACACTAAAGTCATTTTTAATCCATACTGCTAAATACTTCATTTTATCATATCTCTTATGATTTTTTTATGAAAGGATACTTTCTGAGGTTTTTATAATAAATATTTTTGAAACTAAAATGGCACAAAGCAGTACAGTCTTTACAAAGCAGCATCCACTTGAGTACATTAGTATGAAAAGGGTGTTACTGTTTGACAGAGTAATTCATATTTTTGAACACAGCTGGCTAAGAAGTGCATGACTTTGTGAGAGTAATAAGATATACTGATGTAATATTTATGGCCTTTATGCATGATAAAATATTAAACACATTATAGACCTCTTAGTAGGCTGCTCCTCCATTTATTACCTGTTTTAATTAAAAAAAAAGCTTTGATCTATCTTTTCTTGTTCTTACTTATATGTAATTTTTGTGCAAAGGCTGAGTTTAGGATTATACATCATATATAGATCTTGGGTTTTGTGCCTTCTGTGGAAGGTTGGGCGCCGGGCTGGCAACTTGACACTGTAAAACTCCACTGCCAATCATGAGCGGACAGGTGATCCGCTGTGGCGACCCCTAACTGGGAAAAGCCAAAAGAAGAAGAAGAATATAGATCTTGGGTTTTGAACACTGCAGTGTAATCTTGTCTTTATAATTTAATTGCTGAATAAGGAAAACAAGATCAAATTTTAGTTGCTGACTTTTTTTCTGTTATGCCTTTTTTATGTTTTATCTCTCAGCTATGTGACACTATGCTATACTAAAGTATACATCATAATTTAGCACAATGACTACCTCAACTAACAGGTCCTACTGGGTACAAATTCAGTTGCATTATGAGTTTAGCTTTGCTGATCAGTTTATTCTTCTGATAAGGAATGCGGTGTGAATGTGATAGTATTGTTATTAAGTGTGTAAAAGTTAAATCACAGGTATTAATTTCCTTAATGACAGTATTTTCAGTCACATGACTGTATTTAATAATATGTTTTAGAGTTTTGTATCCCTTCGAGGTTACCCCAATCAAACAACAAGGTACAGCAGTCAAACATTAATGAATGTGTTAAGAAATGTTCTTAGCCTTCAGTGGTATACCATTCAGATGTGGAAAAACAGTAGTCATTGTTGTTAATAAGTATATTAAGTATATTAAGTGCATATGTTGATCTTTTCTATGTATCCATTATGTGAAATTAAGACTAGGATTCATAGAGCAGTACTTCAGCGTGATGAAAGCTAGACTTTTTATTGTTTTATAAAAGGGTGTGGAAAGGAAAGTACAGGACAGCCAATGAAGGGGTATAGCAAGCAGAGGTGAACACGGTAAGAACACTATAAGGTAAAGTAGGTCTAAGGGATGAGAACGGCTTTTTTCTAGGGAAAGTATTCCATTTTGTAAATAGAGAGAGAGAGAGAGAGAGAGAGAGAGAGAGAAGTGAAGAATGGAAAGTTGAAATTAAAAATGGGAGGAATGAATGGGTGGGTGATCAGCAGATACATACAGAGATACATAGAAGAGAACAGATAAATCAGTGAATGTGGTCACAGAAGAGTGGGAGAGGGTAATCATTTGAAATGCTGGGACCCACTATAACCAGACCTGAAATGCAGAGACTGAATGGCTGAAAGATTGGACTTGTATATACCAAGTCTAAGATGTCATTTCTCAGAATACTCCCTTTTCTCTGATGTATGTCAATTTTGGAGTTGGTATATAAAAGTTTGTGGGGTGCTTGGGGTTTGCTACCCCGGCAAAAAGAAGTTTTAAGGAGAACAGTGATTTTTAAGATACACTCTTCTCCAAGTTTTCAGTTTCTATGAAACCATGTGTGGGGACACAGTGATGTTTGATGTAAATGGTATCAGTAAGAGGAACTACACAACAATGTTGGAAACCTGTAAATATTATACTATAATGGCCCTGGCAATAGAGACATTGTTAGAAAAATATGTACTCGTAATATGCATGCTTAGTGCATTCGAGGTTTAAAAAGGTTAATACATTTATTCTGGTCACACTGCATGAATCTGCACAGCTACGAGAGACATTCCAATCCTGTTTATGTCATGAAAATATGCGCAGCTATGATCTGCTTATGCCATGGAAATTAACAAGAAGCATTTGATTTCTGCTAATGTCATGAAGATAATAAGAAGTGTTTCTACTAGTGTCATGAGACTTAACAAAGAGTTATTGATTTTCTGCTTATGCCATGAGAAAGTACACAGCTACTAGAAGCTATTGATTATGAAAACAAAGGCTGCTTGAAAGTATAAACCATAGTCAGCATTACTTGTACCTAAGCTAGAAATGTACCTTGAATCTAGGTAAAACGTAACACATATATTAGAACTGCACAATTGAAAAATAGAAAGATTGTAGTGGGCTAAAAATAAGCCCCAAGGCCAGGTTGTTTTTCTCAAATGTTTTTGTAAATCAACAATAATCCAGTCATGTCAGCAGGAAATCTAAGTAACATTTTCTATGTAACACATAGTGAGTTTTAAATCTGAACATGTCAGCAGGAAATCTAAGTAACATTTTCTGTAGAGTAATACAGAAAGCTGTGTCTAACTACGTCAACAATAGAATAGTAACATTTCATAGAACTGTATAAAAGTAGCATACTGCTCACTAGTAAATCAGACAAATCCTGTATCTGCATGCTTTGTCTCCTTGCTGCAAGTAATAAAGGGTGCCATACTTGAACCTTACGTGAATTGGTCTTTGAAGTTTTTTCCTTTGACAGACATAATATAGCACCAGGAAGGTAGAGTGGCAGAGGATAGACCTCCGTCATGCACAACACTCACTTAGGGAAAAGGCACTCCTGGCGTCCTCACATGGGGATGATGAGGTGATATGCCATCATATAGAGAGATGTGAATGCAGGTTCAGAGACTGACAAGACACAAATTGCCTTTCATGGAGACCAGCCCATTTAGTACCTTTACTACATGAGCTGTTCCAAAAAACTGTGATCTGACTGTTGCCAGACAGGTCACATTCCTCACTACCTATATGCTCCATTCTTGCATCCAGCATGCAGAACAAGGCGACTGCAAGAAAAGGTAGATGTTTAATATTTTCCTGCAAGAATCTAGCTGTTATTATCCTGTATACCACAGTGCATGAGGGATTTCAGTGTGAGCACTACCAGACAGGTTTGCACTGTATCCAGCATCCAGTGTGAAATCCAGCACTGGGGTGACATATGTAGAAGCTACACCAAAAAAACAAGATGAGATCTGTCTCTAGTTGTGATTTGGTGATGAATCCAACATGCATATCAAATCAGTACCTGAATACCTACTACTCTCTCTTCAAATTGCTTATTCATACTGCCCAAGATGACCCTGTAGCATCCCTCCACATTTGTCCAACAGGATGCATAAATATGACATAACCTAGTGCCACCCCTCGGCGGGGGGGGGGGGGGGTGCTTCACTGAGTGGCAACTCCAGCACTGCTAGTGGTGGGCTTGCAGTGGCAGAGCAGCACACTACATCTGACATACATTTAATATTCTGTAGTGTGGTTGTTATCATGGCTCCTTTACATGGCAGAAGGTCTTGGGTTTGATCCCCAGATAAGCCATTAGATTAGTGAAGGATAAGTATGGCTAGGGGAAGGTGAGTTTTCTGTTCTGTATGAAAGAAAATGTCCAAATTCACTACAGAAGTGAAATGCATGAGAAATGATGGTGTCTGCTGGCGGCACACAGATAGAAAGTCTCAGTTCAAGAGCTATACATGAGTGCCGAGGGTTGAAGGCTTGTTTAGCAGTTAGCACAAAGAACTCAAGCTTTTACATGTGAATGAGCTGCTTCCCATTCTAAAGGCACAGGGGTTTAATCTTTTCACCTTTGTTTGCCTACTGAGTGGCCTTGAGCAAGTCACTTAACTAGACAGTGCCTTAGGACAATTTCATACCTGAGCTAGACTTTGTAATGGTTTCCTGGACTGCATGCCTAGTAGCTACCTGATACTATGCAGTTACACTCTCTATGGCAGGCTAACAATCTTAAAGAAAACCCAAAGCCGTCCGAGGTGCAAGAATGAAACTGCCGCAAAGTATGTTAAGCTGCTTTACTTCAATACACACTTTTCAATCGATACTAGGATTAAACTTCAGACAATGAAAAATAAGTAAAAGACATTTCATTTAAAATGTACTCTAAAAATCACATGATGCTCACTTCCCTATCAATGGGAAAGTAATTAATAATTAATTAATTACATCATATATCCCTGCCCATTGACTTCATTCACAGACTCTAAAACAAATTAAATTAAGAAATGAGTTACTAAACACCCCAAAACATTGCATTACAACAAGCAAGCTTGACTAAATGTCCATGCTATGATTGCCGTTGCATAAAAGACATTTAGTAATAAAATTTAACATACCAATCTTTTTATCTTAACACAACGAGCAAAAGGTAAATATATATGAACCACAATAACACTCTCCGTTATCTGACTTTTTTCCTAAGTCCCCACCCATTGTCTTCATTCACAAACTCCAAAGTGAATGGATTGAAAATACAGATTGACAAACTCAACTAATATATTATAAATACAGCAAATGAACTTGACTGAACATCAGCTAATGTGGTTGCCTTATTATGAAGGCTTTAAACCATAAAACTGTAACATACCGGACTTTTCATCTTTAAGCCAAGAAGCTGTAACATGCTGAACTTTTCATCCGGACACAGCAGTCGCAGGATGTGAATACAAAAACCATGAGTGCTCTCTACACTGTCTAACTCGTTTATGCATCTTAAAGTTGTGGTCTAAACTGGATACTGTGAAGTGACACAATCTAAACTGGATGCTGTGAAGGGATTATGAAAAGCTCAATATCCCACTGACCTTGAAAGTAATTCTCCTTTCCATTTAGACTTAATAAAACTATTCGACAAGCAGGGAATAGAACTTATGGAGTTAATGGTGAAACATTATATCTTATGGATAGAAGCAATTTCCAAGGAAGTTGCACTACTGGATAATGAAATTAAAATGGACCTGGCCTTTGTAAGGTACAAATTTGACTATACCAGAATTTTCAGTAGTATTGACCAATTGTTGGTTAAACTAAAGGCCACTAAGGTTAAAAAACTACAACGTGATAGACTAACTTACAATGCTGGTACTGCCTATCCATTGCCACCACCTTCACAATTGTGGCTACCTAATAACAATCATCAGTATAATGAACGAGCCACCCATGAAGAGAATGAATTGCTGGATACTGGGTTGATTACTGAATCAGATGACAACCTAGGATCTAATGTGGTTAGAAGAAGTGATAGATTCAGGAATCAAGAACGTAATACAAATCGCCCAAATCAATCACATTTTCGGCAACCCAATCAGATGGGGGGCTGTCCCCAAACAGCAGAACAAAACACAGACCAGGAAGAACAAATGGAAGTTCTACAAACAGAAATGGTAGAACTGGATCCAAATGCCAACTTGGATATACTAACTAATGTTACAGGAGACTTTAAAATCTTTAATTTTTCCTTGGTCTGTGTAGCACCTGAATTGATAGAGTTGCTGGCTAAAGTCATCCCTAGGCGCCATATGAATTTACCTAGAACAATTTTAGATTTTAAGTGCTTTATAAGGAAACTCAATCTGAAAGCTCTTCTAGGTAACAATTCCAAAGTCGAAGATAACCCTTTACATATAGCCAGCGCATTTAATCCACCCAACCATCCAACTTTAGACATTTGAGCAACTGTGCAAATTAGATTTGCGTTCTGATCATACTAGAATCAATAAGGGACATATACATATTACTAGTGGCCAATCGAATGTCACTAAAGAGGAATGGGAAGCCCTCAGTTTGTTAAGAGCAGCAGATGTGAGGGTCAGCAATCCAGATAAGGGTGGGGGATTAACCATCATGGATAATTGGGATCATACAGCTCACATGCAGAAGATCCTGACCACTGAAGCATACCAAAAAGCTTCACTGAATGAGCTTAATGTGGCCCAACAATGGATCAGGGGCCAGATTGAGGAATTATTTATAGAAGGTAGGATCATTGTAACAGTATATAATTATTTAAGCATGCCTTTTCCTCGAATAACAGTACTATTCGGGATCCCGAAAATCCATAAAAATGTGGCTGACCCTCCAATGAGACGTTTGGTGGATTCCAGGAATTCGATCACTTACCCCTGTGCCAAATTAGTGGATTCCATCCTCAAAAATACCTGTCCCTTGAAAAGCAGATCTGTAAGGACTCATGGTCCTTCTTACAGAAAATTCATCAGTTACACTTTGATAAGGACCATGGGTTCCTCACAATTGATGTGAAAGATTTGTATACCTCGATCCCACATGAGGAGGCGATAGAGTGGATTAGGATTATCTTAAGTAGAAGGGGTGCAAAAAGCAGTGAGATTGATTTGGTGATGGAATTATTAGATTTAATACTAGCTAATAATTATTTCCTCTTTGACAAAGAATATTAGCTGTGGCCATGGGTTCACCATGTGGTGCCAGTGTAGCTAACCTAGTTATGGCCCACTGGGAATCTGAATTTATGTTCAAAATGGATAGTATTAGGAAGGCTATCCTTTTTTACACCCAATTCTTGGATGATATTTTTATCATCATTAAGGGTGAAATAGGGAAAGCAGAGGCCTTGGTTGACTACTTTAAGAACACAAGATGATTCCTAAAATTCACATTCAATTTTAGTAAGGAAGAGATTAGTTATCTTGACATCAACCTAAGGAAAGTTGTACCACACCAGGGATATGTAGTGAAGGTGTACAGAACAGTACATATTCCAACTCCTTTCTGCACTTCACAAGTAGCCACCCCTATCATCAAAAATGTTCAGTTGTCAAAGTACAGCTGGTAAGAGCAGCGAGGATAGTCACCTTGGAAGATGACTTTCACATGGAATGTCTGACCCTTAACGGAATGTTCCTTAGCAGTGGCTACCCGAGTAAATTGATTGATTCCCTGATCACTGAGGTTAAATTGAAGAGAAATAATGGGATATATTCCCCCATTTTCAGTATCACCAGTAACACTACTTCTAACAGTGCTCACGTGGTGCCCATCAATGGAATAGAACCCAGGATGGATGGGTCAGATGGTTTCACACTGAGTTTAATTACCACATTTAGTGCAGATAGCCACTTCTTTAGGTACATTTTGAATAAGAATTGGGATTTGATCAAGAGTGATATGGATTTATCACAAAAAGTGGGAAGCACACCCAACATCATCTATAAAAGGGGCCCAAATTTGAAAAGCCTGCTGGAACTCAAAATTACTAGGAAATCAAATTTATTGGGGATGTCCAAATGTGAAGCATGTAGATTCTGTAAATACATAGAGGTAGCGACTTCTTTCAGTATTAATGACACCCGTTATAGAATCAGGAGTAAATATAGTTGCAATTCGAAGTCTGTCATGTACCTTGCCAAATGCCAGCAATGTCCTGCCTATTACATAGGCAAAATGGAGCATAAGTTCTGAGAAAGCATCTATAAACATCAGGATGCAATCAGTAAGGGAAAGCTGGATAATGCTCTAGCAAAACATATAATGACAGAAAAAGAACATACAGTTAAAAACCTGGTGATAGATCATGTCCCATATGACATCAGAGGGGGCCCAGAGGGTTTAAGGTTGGAAGAAATGGAATTACATTGGCAGATCAAACTGGATGCATACAAATTCCCAGGTCTGAATGACTATTGTTCAGTCAAATGCATTTTAAAGTTAAAGAGTTTGGCAAGGTAAATCCAAAGTTTTTAAATGCACGTTGAATGCTTATAGAAATTAATGGACATATTATTTCCCCTAAAAATTATATATGCAATATTAAAGGATCATCAAATTCAGTTTCTAGGAGCCACCAGCTAGTGTAATTTGGGCACAATAATTTAGAAAAGTATGTGACATTAGGTTATGTACCTTTAGATTGATTAAAATGACTTCAGTGGTTTTTAATTGTCATTTAATTGTCATTTTAAACAGAAATCTTGAGCTAAATATCAAAAAGGTCTGGTATATTGATTGGGAATTTGAACTAAGGTATTAGTCATTTATTACTTTTGGAACAATCAGTGGCTTAATAGCTTACAATTTTTTTTTTTAAATTATATTATATGTAATTGTGTCACTTCACAGCATCCAGTTTAGATTGTGTTACTTTACACCATCCAGTTTAGACTGCCACTTTAAGACGTATAAACGATTTAGACAGTGTAGAGAGAACACTCATGGTTTTTGTATTCACATCCTGCGACTGATGTGTCCTGATGAAAAGTTTGGCATGTTACAGCTTCTTGTTTTAAAGATGAAAAGTCCAGTATCCTACAGTTTTATGGTGTAAAGCCTTCATAAGAAGGCAACCACGCTAGTTAGTAAATCATTTCTTAATTTAATTTGTTTTACAGTCTGCGAATGAAGATAATGGGTGGGGATATATGAAGAAATTAATTAATTATTGATTACTTTCCCATTGATAGGGAAGTGAATATCATGTGATTTTTATAGTACATTTTAAATTAAATGTATTTTACTTATTTTTCATTGTCTGAATATGTTTGATCCTAGTACTGAATGAAAAGTGTGCATTGAAGTAAAGCAGCTTAACATACTTTGTGGCAGTTTCGTTTTTGCATCTTGGACAGCTTTGGGTTTTCTTTCAGTGGTCTAGTTTTGTGTTTTTTCTTAGGCTAACAATCTTACTTGGCAAAAACCATTGTCTCAGCCTGTCTCACATGTATCAGCAGCTCCTGACCTTGACAAACAGATGTATAGGATTGTAGTGAGGATAAAATTCCAAAGCTACCCATGCTGAACCAAATACATTGTGCATGCCTCCAGAAGGGTGTATCCAAACACTGTCAGGGCACCCATAAGGTTGTGAAGTTTAGAGATGATGGTATGAGCTGCCCATGTTGAACTGGATGCAATTTCCATTATGCATGCCTCCAGGAGGATGCATTCAAACACTGTCAGAGGCCCCATGAGACCATGAACTTTAGGGACGATGGTATGATTGGCCTTATGTGCTGTATGGTAAGACATGTAACATCCATAGCCACCTCAATGTGCATGCTAGATAGTGTACTGCACTGCAGTGTTGCCTGTTCTTTTGGGTTTGTGTTTCTCCATGTTGACCACATTAGAACACCACAGGAAATATAAACCACAGCTGCCACAGTTGAGGTAGCAAAAAACTCACACCAATGTCAGGGCAGGCTTCATCACATGTCTGCTCAGGATGGGTTGATTTATGTGCAACCCCACCACCCATAAGACCTGTTCTACAGCCTCAATTATTTCTGAGAGCCATCTGGCTTGCACTATAATCACAGCATTTGGGATCATACTCCTTGGTCCCATAGTGCTTTTAACTTAGCTTCCCATCATAGTTGTCCCACTGCACAGTAACACACAGGCATCCTTACCCACTCAATAGAGGAGGTAAGCTTTGAATCCAGTACCTCCTCTCCTTGTGACCCTCATTTCTGCCTCCGTTGGTCAGTAGGCCTGCACATTGTATCCAGTGTTACATGACTATATTATTTCTACAAAGTAGCAAATACTGGACACAGCTAATGTTATTTCCTTAACAGTAAATCCTATATTGTATCTGCTGTTACACCGCTCTCTTTCCCTTCAAAGTAGTTAATAATGGACATAGGACACAGCTACTGTTATAACATTACAGCCTACATTGTATCCCCTGTTATTTGATTCTGTTATCCTACAAAGTAGTAAATACTGAACACACCTGCTGTTATTTCCTTTAACAGTAAGTTCTACACTGTATCTCCTTTTTCAATGATTCTGTTAGCCATACAACGTAGTAAATACTGGACACAGCTACTGTTATTTTCATAACAGTACATCCTACAATGTATCCTCAATTACATGATTCAGTTATTCCTACAACATTGTAACTACTGGATGTAATATATCCTACATTGTTTCCAGGGGTACATAATTCAGTTATTTCTGCAAAGTAATTGCCTCCTTCCATTAGTATCACATACTGCTGATTTCACTTTATTCTGTAGATGTCTGGTCAATCTGTCTTGAAATCCCCTCCCACTCTTCTTCCGTTCTGTCTGTCTAATAGCCTTTCGTTCCCTTCATTTACATTCTACTTCCTTTCCTCTTAACCTGTTAACAAGAACCTTGCCACCACGCACCACTTTCTAACTTTTCTGAGCAATAACCTGTCTTTCTTCAGCAGCTGTTTTATTTATTAATTCTGTAAAAGTCAACATTCATACCACCCATGCTTAATATTTAGATTTCTTTTCAGCATTCCACCAGTCCAAGCCATTCTGCCTGCACTTATTCCTCTGTTTAGTTTTGTTTTTCATGAAGTGGTTTATGGCATAACAAGTTAAAACAATTTTAAAGGATGCTATTGATAATATTACCCCTTTCTGCAAGCTAGCCACACATTCAGCTCTTTCTATTACCACTTGTAATGGATTGTAGCTGCTGTAGCTTAATGTAATGACTTTTTTGCCATTGATGACTAGACATTTTACTTTATTGCAAAGTTGTCTGTACTGTTGGATATCGGTGAGATTTGTAGTTCTCTGCCATTTTCCAGGCTTTGTCTCTAGTGACCGTGGCCTGCTTGGTACTTTTAGACAGCCAGATGGTATGATTTGATTTTACTCTTTTGCGGTAGAGAGGACCATGGCAATTTAGAACTTCTAGGAAGGTTGAATTAAAAAATTCATCTGCTTCATCTAGTGGAAGGGTTTTTAGAATATTCCAGTTAATAGATGGTCATTAAAGGTATTTTGGTTAAAATTAGTAAGGGTTTTCCATAATATGTACTGATGTTGGTTGGGTAGTTGGGAAGTTTTATGTATGGCGTAGACTGGCTGATGGTTGCTGATTTGTAGGGAAGGGTGCCTGTTTCGAAGAACTTGTTGGGGTCCAAAGCTAGGATCCAGTCTATGATTGAGCCACCAATATTGTTTTTTGCTGGTCTGGTTATATCTGTGATTAGTTGGGTAAAGTTGTAGAGGTTGATACTAGGGGGTATTGAGCTATCTGGTTGATTGAACCAGTTTATATTTTGTCGCCAAGTATGATTCTTTGTTAATTTTTGTGGAGATCCAAGCTAATATTTCCTCAAGAAGGGGAGTATTGTTCCCTGGGGGTAGGTATATTGTTGTTATGCATATGTTTTTGCAATCATTTAGTTTTAAAAAGGCGATTAGTATTTCGGCATTTGAGAATTGAGGACTAGGGGAAGAGTAGGGAATAATGGAGAGGCTGTGTGGGAAGGGAAGGGCAATGGCTCCTTCTTTTTTGTGGGGTCTGTCTGCTCTAAGGAATGAGTACCCTGGAGGAAGGAATTCAGAGTCCTTGATATATGGTTTTAGCCAGGTTTCGGTAGTGGCAAGTATATCGGGTTTAGTTTGGGATATCCTAGCATGGAATTCAGGAATTTTGTTCCTGATAATTTGGAAGTTGATAGCAGTAAATTTTAGTGATCTGTGGGGATAGGTATGGTTCTGGGTGGAAGAACTGGGTCCGGGGTTAGGGTGAATATCTCCACATAGACAGAGAAAGAGTTTAGTGAGTGGGGATATAACTACAGATCGTTTGCATGTCACATTAGACTGGTTCCTGTTTGCTAATGGGAAGGGGGTTGGGTGATCATGAAAGAAGAATTTGGGTTTTGAGAATAAGAGTGGGTTGGTTTGGAAAAGGCTAGAGCATATGTCAGAATAGGAGGTTAGTGTATGGGGAGTGTATATCAGTGACTGTTGAGGTCCTAGGGGATAGATAAGGTGTTTTAAGAGATGTTAGATTTATCAGTATGGTTAGTATTAGAGAGAGTGTAAGGTGATATAGAGAGGAGTGGAGGAGTGGCATAGTGATGACATGGCTGTATGATTATATGGGTGTTGTGTATGGGTGGATACAGGAATGTGAGGGAAAAAGATATGTATTGAAAAGGGAGTGAAGTGGGTTGGGCTTAGGGGAAAGGAATAGAGGTCAGAGTGGGAGGAAAGGGGTGTGGTTTATGTAGATATAAATGTAATTTGTGGAAATTTTCAATTCTTAAAGAACTGGATTTGGCAAAAGTGGAAATACAAAGGCTAAAATTATATTCTGTTAATAGGAAATAAGAATTGTCATTTTCTTTTTGCACTGAAGTTCTGTACATAAATGATGCAACTATTATTTTATTAAATAAAATCAGTCATATACAGTCTACTAACATGTAAGCCCAGAGATTTCTGGACTTTATAAATACAGACTAGTTAGTCTGCATCCATCTAGCAGAGATAAAATCCTGGACTTGGTCCTCAACAATATGGGACAGATCTGTTCCATCCCAGTTGTAAATTCCTCCCTCTTTAAATCAGACTATAAATCAGTCAGACTTACCATAAGACTGAAGCAGAAACATCCTTAAATACCTTAGTATTTAGCCAAAAGGGTAAACTGTGAGAAATGTGTGATGACGGGACTAAACTCAACATCATGCCCCGAGCCTGATAACTCCATTGTGTATGTCAAATCATTTGTTACCAAATTCTACACATGTGTAAATAACTGGATAGCTGCATCGATCCCACACTGAAGCAAATACATTGTCAAATGTAAAAATAAACCTCTGTGGTGGAACCCAGATATAAACAGGCTGTACAATAAAAGAAAAAATCTGCAACAATAAATGGAACTAACAAGTTGTCAAAAAAAGCTCATGCTAAATTTAACAAGGAATCCTGATTCCCTAATCCAATCAACCAAACTAAGTATGAGGTACAAATAGCTACCCAGGCAAAAGACAAGCATAAAACATCCTTTATGTTGGACACCTCAGAAAAAATGCCCAACACTGCATAAGGCTAATTGTGAATGACATTAGATAGTCAGACCCTGAGGACATAGCCTCTTTACTAGTGGAGAAATTTAGCTCTAACATCACCACTCATTTCCCCTTGTATTCCCAAATCACATACCTGCATCTACAACCCCCCAAATCTCCCAAGAACAAGTCCTCCGTGCAATTTCCAAGCCCAAGAATAGTGCTTCTAGGGCCTGGAAAACATACCATGCTGCTTACTGGCAAACATAAAGCAGGACATGTCAATCCCCCCTCTACAGAGACAATTCAGTATCAGTCTCCAACCATGCTTTGTGCCAGATGAATGAGCATCAAAGTCCCAAGGTAATTATAGACCCATAAGTCCCACCAGCTTCATCTGTAAGACTACGGAAAGGATCATTATGGCATTAAAAATAAGGACATAGGTAACCTACCAACTCTTGACCAAAACCAGTTAGTTAGTTTGTTTTTTCAATGACAGATCTTTGTTTGCTTAACCTGGTTGACTTCTTTTCAGGAAGGCTAATGAAGCAATGGATGAGGGAAAATCAGAACACACTAAATATATAGATCTTGCAAAGGCATTCAATACCATCCCACAATCAGGAATTGTGGATAAACTCTCCCAGTTAAATATTAATCCATAAACCAGAACATTAGGACAGAAGGCTCTTCCTTCTTCTAAAAACCTGTCCGTAGTAGTATACCCCAGGGGTCAGTCCTTGGGCCACCCCTCTTTAACATTTACTTCTTGGAGGTCAAAGCTAATGTAAAGGGTTTGTAGCTAATCAAGTCTATAGATGATTACAAACTTTATGTCATCATAAACTCTCCAAAGGACTCCAAAAAACAAAAAAATAATCCTTGTTTTCCCGCCTCTCCTCGACTAGTTTAGACCAGTTTACAGGCATTGCTGTATTCTGGGCTGTGGTGTAGTTCCTGTGTTGTCCATTACCTTACTTGGATAGAAGGAAGTTTCTTTGCTCACCAGTGGGAGTGGGGAGCCTTGAGCAGCCTACCTGTCCCTGTAGGAAGTGACGTCAGCACAAGAAGCTGTAGTAATTGGTTGTTTTGGACCATTTCTAGCTCTTTTGTAGTTCACTGTTTAAAATCCGCGTTTGCACGGCTTTGCGTGGTTGTGCGCATAGCGCCGGTTAAACAAGGTTAAATGTTTTCTGGCTCCGCCAAGTGTGCTCTTCAAATTTTCCCTTAAGGAAGCTCTACTCTTAGTATAACCAGACTACTCACTATATTATAAGCCTAGCACTTGTTCTCAATACTTCTCTACTAAGTAAGCACTCTCGTACTAAGTAAAGCACTACATCTACTTACCACCCCTGTGAATATCCACTTCCCTTAAAGGTACAGCACTCCCTTATACTGTTCTAGCATGTCAAGTGGTAGATTACTGGCGTCGTCTCCAATTCAGCTGGTCAATCTGGGTATCTTGAGACAATGCTACAATTGTCTCATGTACACAGACAACCCTCTCCTCCTCCCAACAAACACAAATACATGTGAGAGATGCAACTATATAGCCAAACTGGAGGCTGAACTCTCTCAAGTCAGGGCTGGCATGACCAGACAGGAGGAGATGGCAACCACACACACAACAATCCCAGTCCCACATAGACCTACCACAACTGCAAACCAAACACATAAAAACACAAAGACATACTCGGAGGCTCTAATAAAAAATTTACCAAAACAACAGAGGCTCCCAAAGCAGACATCCAAAAATCCACCACCTCAAAACAAAACACATGCAACACATACTTCAATAAATCAGTGTGTCAACCAATCACAGCCCTTAAGGCCAAACACCTTGCCTGATACACTAGTAATAGGTGACTCTATAGTCAGACACACTGATGTCCCGCTGACCAGGCTGAACAAGGAGAAGGTGACTGTGAGCTGTCTATCGGGAGCTAGGATCCGCCACATAACACACGCACTCAAGTCACTCCAAAGCAAGTACAAATATGACTCCATCATTGTCCATGCTGGTGTGAATGACCTGAGACGTACCTCCCTGGACTACATGAAAAGAGAAATAGAGGAGCTCTCCGATTATGTAGCCCAGGCTGGTATGACCCTGACCCTGAGCAGCATCTTGCCCTCACCAAGAATGATACCACAATACAAAGACAAGATGATCAGCTTTAACAATTGGCTCAAGTACTGGTGTCATTCTAAGGGGATCCAATGACTGTCTGCCTGGGATGACATGTTGGACAAGCCATGCTGCTTCGCAAGGGATGGCTTACACCTGTCACCACTGGGCTTCCAGATATTGGCTAAGGCTCTTGCCACCCCCATAGTGCCTTTTTTAGGCAAGGCTCAAAAGACAAACCCACCTCCTTAGAAAACAAAAATGGAAAAAAACTAAGGGTAATGCTGCTCAATGCCAGAAGTCTAAATCTCAAGATGCAGGCACTTGATGCACTCCTCAGCATGGAGAACATCGACGTCTGTGCAGTAACTGAAACCTGGTTCAAGGCTCCTGAGAGCACCCCAGCGCTACCAGGCTATACCTCGTATCATGCTTTTCAGCCCCAAAACCCGGGCCAAACCACAAAGGGAGGGGGAGTGTCCATATTCATCAAGGACACCCACACCTCCAGGTTAGTAGCAACACATGAAGCATCAGAGACCATACAGGTGCAACTAACCATAGGCAAAACTGCTATACAACTGGTAGCATGTTACAGACCACCCTCCCAATCTCAAGAACCCCACTCAGCCTTCCTGAAGACATTGGAGGATATGAATGTATCACAAAATACCATCATACTGGGAGACTTCAACTACCCAAGCATAGATTGGGTACATTATTCTAGCCCTAATACCCTAGCCCAAAGGTTCCTGGAATTCATAAATTCAAATGCACTGGAACAACTAGTCACCTCTCCCACTAGGGAGATAATATACTAGACCTAATCATCACAAACATGGGGACAAAATGCTCCACACCGGAAGTATACCCCTCACTAGTGAGATCTGACCACAAACTAATCACCCTGGATATGCATATCCCACCTCCACCCCCAGCACAAAAGACCACAGTGAAAAACTTCTCAAAAGCAGACTTCACTCTTCTTAAGACTGAGATGGTATCCTTTAAGCCCACTGTGCCAGTGGATACCACATCCCACAATGCCGAATCCTTCACAAATGCTTTCTATGGACATCTCCAAGAATGCATGGATCATGCAATCCCAAACAAATCCAAGTCCCTCTCCACCAAAGGTAATCATCCTGTCTGGTGGACCTCAGCCATAAAAAAATTGTATAACAAAAGAAGGAAGCTACTGCACGTCAGAGCAAAATCCCATGAAGGGAAGACATCTCTGATCAACATTAGCAGAAAACTACGTTCTCTCATAAAAACACCCAAGGCCAACTTTGAGAGAAAAATTGCTAAGGACACTAAAGATAACCACAAAGCCTTTTTCAGCTATGTTACGAAACATGGGCGGAAGCCCTCAGATATGCTCAGAGTTGGTTCAAAACAACAAAAAATGCACTGAACCCACAGATATTGCCAACATTCTGGCTGACAGGTTCAGTGCAAATTTCTCCCCTCCTTCACCCCCAAAAGAAGAAATACTTATCCCAGCTGAATGTAATCTCCCTGTCATCTCAGATGTCCAAGTGAGAACCACCCTAAACAAAGCAAAAAACACAGCATCAATGGGACCTGACGGTATCCCGGGTTGCGTGTTACGTGAACTCCAAGAGGAGCTAAACCCACACATAAAAATGCTATTTAACCTTAGCCTTACTTCGGATATGTACCTGAACACTGGCGTACAGCAACAGTGGTCCCACTCCACAAGGGGTGCCTCTACAGACCCTGGAAACTACCGCCCCATAAGCTTAACCAGCCTGGTCTGCAAAGCTATGGAAAGAATCATTATGGAACTCATAAACATAGACATAGGGGACCTACAGACACTTGACCCCACCCAGTTCGGCTTTGTAAAGGGCAGATCCTGCCTTTTAAACCTGGTTGACTTTTTTGAAACAGTCACTAGAGCCATTGATGAGGGCAAAGCAGTCCATACAGCATACCTGGACTTGGCTAAGGCCTTCGACACAATACCCACTCAGGCATCATAGATAAGCTCAACAGCTTAAAAGTAAACCCTTATGTCACTAGATGGGTTGCAAACTGGCTAAAGGACAGAACCCATAAAGTTAAAATCGCTGGAGCAATGTCAGACTCAAAGCCAGTCACAAGTGGTGTCCCACAGGGATCTGTCCTGGGACCCCTCTAGTTCGGCATTTATTTCTCAGATGTTAAAGCAAACATGGGAGGGCTGTGGCTGACAAAGTTCGCAGATGACTGCAAACTAGGCGCCATAGTCGATACACCAGCAGACACACACATCCTACAAAAAGGCCTCACAGAAATGCACAACTGGTGCCGGAGTCACGGCCCTAAACTAAATGCCAAAAAATGTATAGTCATCCGCTTTGGGAAAAACAAAGTACCCACAAATTATCACATAGACAGCAACCCACTGAGTATGGAAAAAGTAATCAGAGACATAGGGACCCAAGTCGACAGCGACCTCTCATTTGACACCCACATTGCCAAAGTGGTTAGAAAAACATTCTACCTTGCACACCTCATCATGAAGGGATTCACATCCAGATCCAAGGATGTCATTGTACCCCTATATTCCTCCCTCATCAGGCCCATGATTGAGTACAGTGCCCCATTTGGTATGTACCTCACCCGGCATTTGCAACAGCTGGAGAGACCACAAAAGTACCTCACCAAGAGGATCAAGGGTCTCCAACATATGTCTTATTCTGCCAGACTAAAGAAACTTCAGCTCTATTCAGTAGCATACCGCCTGATCAGAGGTGATCTCTGCCTGACGTACAAGGCCATGTCCAATCAGGATCTGATGGACATGCTCCACCTCAAAAAATCCAAATCCATCAGGACCACGAGAGCTAAAGACTTAAACCTTGGCACAAGTATGAATAGGACATGCTGGAGGGATAGATTCATAACCCAGAGGCTTCCCATGCTTTGGAACAAGATCCCAGTTCGTATTAGGTAGAGCCCCTCACTGACTCTCTTCAAGAGAAATTTTGATGAGTGGATGGGAGATCGTAAGTTTACCCCAGGGGTCACATCTGTGTCACTGCTAGACTGGGGCACAGTAAACTAATTCTATTATATAAGGGGACCTTCATTGTGTCACTACTAGACAAAGGCACGGTATTCTAAATTTATTCTGTACATTTTTTGTACCATTTCATGGGGTGGCAAAAGCCACATCACTATGGCTAGGCTTACAAATGCCCCAGGGCAGATAGCCTAGTACTATACTATGAAACTATGAAACTATGATCCTCCAAGAAGGCATTTCTGAAACAAATTAGTGATCTTGTTACCATGGACTAAAGCTAAATGTCAAAAAATGTATAAAGTCTTTTTGGCTTACATGATATCCCCTGTAGCTAATAGATAAACAGCACACAGAAGCATAGCTAGGGCAGGGTGATGGGGTAATGGGGGGAGCCACCCTGGGCACAATTTGTTAGAAGGGCATGATTGGCAGAGACATTTTTTAAGTTAATCTGCACATTAAATGTCTATGACAGTAGTGAGTAAGCATGCTAAGATCTAGTACTTCTCATGCTAGTAGGCAGCACCAGGTTAGCTTTATTTCTTGAGCGTAGAAATAGGGCATTAGGACCTGACACAAATACTTGATCACAGTTGAGATTTTTATTGATGGTGCACTGGTAACATTGTCACCTCATAGCAAGAGGTTCTCTGGTTTGATTCTTGGCTGGGGTGCCTTCTGTGTGGAGTCTGCATGCCCTCACTGTATTTGTGTGGATTTTCTCTGGGTGCTCCGGTTTCCTCCAACATTACATAGACATGTGTCTAGAGCATTTCTCCCTGGGCCTCTGCTGAAAATTGGCTTTGTTCCAAGTCGAACTTTCTCTGTTAATAAATGTTAAATAAAAAAGATTGACTGATTTTTTTTTTTGTTCTTCAAGTTACTGTTGAGGGGTGCAATGATTTGATAGTTGCACCAGCCACCTGCAGGTCTGACAGCATACCCATGAAAATTGATTCAGTAGTTTCGGACCTGGGAACCTGTGTGGATAACAGTGTCCTTTGATCATCACATATCCACTGTTGTAAGAAATTCCTTTTTCAATGCATAACTTGTTAGTAAGGCTATCATGTCTATATCCAGGGATACGATCATTCCAATGTATTTATCACTTATTAGGCTGATCATTGAGTGTATTGCCCTCTTATATGTACCTTTCCAAACACTTAACATAATTTGAATGAGGCAATGCTTTCTTACCAAGAAAATCAAGGGTCTAATATAATCACCATCTCAAAGCCATGTTCCTTTTCTCAGTATCATACAGGCTTTATTGGGTTGATATTATAGAATAAAACTCCCAAAATGATAAAACAACCAGGGATAAAAAAAAATGTATTAAGAAAAACAATAACACCAGTTGTAACAAGGCTGAAAACAAAAGCATTTAATGGAGTAAGCGCTTTCACGGATACACCGCTTCTTCAGACTACAGTCAGACAAACAGCATCACATTTAAATGCTAAAACAATAAACTAATTATGACATCATACAATTAAAGCATACCTTACTTAAAGGAACACTGTATAGCAACTCTTAAAAACAATAAAAAAGCAATGCTTCAGTGGCTTTGCCTTAAGAAATGGTTTAAATGAAACCATGCTGTTCAAGCCTGAAGGCTTGTCAGCATGGAATCGCAAAATCCATTCTTGTTCAACTAGTTCAGTAGCATTTTTAAAATCTCCCCCTCTCTTCTTAGCAGCTGCAATCTGAAGTACTAAACACTTAAATGTGTGGTCCATGCCTTCCTTCATGTTATGAATAACTAGTGCACTGTTTTCTTTCATATTCCTGATGTCCCTAAAATGTTCTAATATCCCATCCTTAAGGCAATGATTCGTTTTACCTACATAGAAAGAAAAACATATCACACAGTAGATAAAATAAATAACAGTACAGGTCCTACAGTCAGCATAGATATTGGGGTCAATCTTAAAACCTAAACTGGGATGTGTAAAAGGTCCCCCAGTGTGTATATGTCGGCATGCCATACAGTTTCTGCATGCATAAGTACCTATTCTCTCTGAGCTAGGAAACTAATAAAATCAGCAGTTCTATAACACAAATGGCTTTTCAAGGACCTGTTATTGTGAAAGGTAAAATTTGTTTTTTCACCTATCACCCCTTTAAGCCCTTCAACTGTAGACAGAATGTCCCAGTTCTTTTTAATAACCTCACATACCACATTAATGTCACTGGCAAAGGTTAAAGGCATCCATAGCACATTATTGGTGCTACGTCCAACATCATTCCTGCTAACTTCCATCTGTAAGGGAACAATATTCTCATTATAATAAGGTTTACATCTGTCATGCCTTGTACTCCAGGCCTCAAGTATACATTTATCAATGTCATACCCTTTATATCCTCTCTCAATTAATTCTGATTTAAGTTGGTCCAAAGCAAGTTGCAGCTGGTTGTCATTATTATGTAGATGCATCATCCTAAAAACTTGTCCTTGTATAATATTCTGTTTAGTGTGTTCCAGATGCATACTTTTATTGTGCAACAGGTTGTTCTTCCTCACTGGCTTCCTATACAGACTAGTCCTAATAGAGTCTAACCGATGCTTGCTGACATTAACATTAAGAACATCTATTTCATTAGGAAAATATCTGTGTGTAAACCTCAGAAAACTTGTAGTCCCATTCAGATATACAATGAAATTAGTAAGAGCTTGTTCAGAACCCTGCCACAACAAAAAATATCATCCACAACTCTTGTGTACCAGGCAATGGGTACACTAAACAATTCACTGGAAAGTATATACTCATGTTCTCATTTGAGCAAAGAAACGTTGGCATAGCTATTGGCACACGCAGTGCCCATAGCCATGCCAACCTTCTGTAAATAACGTGTCCCCAAAACAAAAACATTGTTATCCAATACAATGTCAAGCAATGTACAAATCAACAGCACTTTATTATTCTCCATCCCATTGTCACAAAGCAACTCTCTCACCTTGTCTATACCCCATTCATTGGGAATGACAGTAAACAATGACTCAATATCTAGTCAAAAAATAGCAACCATGCTCAACGTCTCTCCATTTAGAGCTGAGCATATTCAAAAAGGTCTTAGTATCTTTCAAAACTGTTGAGCAACTATCCAAAATTGGATGTAAATTTTTTTCGATATATATGGAAAGGGGTTCTGTAGCCCATTATTTACTAGAAACAATAGGGCGCATTGGCAGATTTCTCAAGCCCTTATGTATTTTTGGTAACCCATATACTACGGGTATCACAGGATGGATGTGCTACATGACAGTATTCAGATGTATGAAAAAAGTTTTTAGCCACTTAAACACGTAAGCTCCATAGGGACTTAAATGACTTTAAGGTCAGTAATGTTTTTTCCTGCAACAGGGAGAGATCTAATTTTAATTCTCTGCAACGTGAAACTGCCAGAGGATCTACAGCTGCCGGTATTGCAGGGGCAGCAGATGTGATTGGTCGAGTGAGCTTGACGTCATTCATTCAACCTGAAGTAACAGCTGAGAGGAATGGAAAAGTATTTGAACAGACTGCAGACGCTAGAATGATTAACAAGATCATTTTAAGCCAAACTAGAGGTGAAGACCATCGTATTACAAATTTGCAACCACTAGATGGTCAAGTGTTTAGACAAAAATAACCAAAACTGTTACAACCAGCGCCGAATATTACAAGTGATGGAATTACATCAGTGGGGAACAATATGGAGCGTTTTTTACTCCGCAATCCACTACCAATAAGCTGTTGCTCTGGAACTCTCACCAGGAATGGGAAAATTAGGAGAATGCACAGCACAGATGAGCACTACAAGGATGGCAAGAGACCCAAGCAGGTTTAGTCTTTAATATTTCAGCATATACGATTACTGACACACAATTGTCATTGCTTAATAAAGGACTGAGCTTTGTTCTAGCTCAGAAACAGATCTAGTTGAAGTACTGAAAGACCTGAGACTCTTTGGGAGAACTTTATCGTTGAAAGCCATGTTTGAGAAAGATATGACTGCCCAGTGCTTGTTTAAAAAGCCTAGTCTGTATATTCCACCGAATAATGCTACTATAGACACCTTTGTAGAAATCTGTGATAAACAGATAAGGGAAGTGTTTGTTAGTAATGTTAAACCTCAGTTTTTTAACATATCCTACCATGAACATCAGGCACTACAAGAGCTGAAACAACTACCTTCTATAGAGATACGACCTGCAGAAAAAGGAGGTGGTATAGTGTTGTTAGATAAGGAATTGTATATCAAACAGTTGTTGGTTTTACTTGATGATCATAATACCTACAAATGCATGTCCGTTAATATGGTCAAAGGGATTATAGATAGAGTATCCTTTTTAGTATTTGATCTTTTGATCACTGGTATGATATCTGAGTCCATCTTTAATTATTTTTCTGTTGAACATCCTGTGATACCCATAATATATGGGTTACCAAAAATACATAAGGTCTTGAGAAATACGCCAATGCGCTCTATTGTTTCTAGTAAAGGATGGGCTACAAAACCCCTTTCCATGTATATCGAGAAAAATTTACATCCAATTTTGGATAGTTGTTCAACAGTTTTGAAAGATACTAAGACCTTTTTGAATATGCTCATCTCTAAATGGAGAGACGTTGAGCATGGTTGCTATTTTGTGACTCTAGATATTGAGTCATTGTTTACTGTCATTCCCAATGAATGGGGTATAGAGAAGATGAGAGAGTTGATTTGTGACAATGGGATGGAGAATAACAAAGTGCTGTTGATTTGTACATTGCTTGACATTGTATTGGATAACAATGTTTTTGTTTTGGGGACACGTTATTTACAGAAGGTTGGCATGGCTATGGGCACTGCATGTGCCAATAGCTATGCCAACGTTTCTTTGATCAAATGGGAACATGAGTATATACTTTCCAGTGAATTGTTTAGTGTATTTATTGCCTGGTACACAAGATTTGTGGATGATATTTTTTTGTTGCGGCAGGGTTTTGAACAAGCTCTTACTAATTTCATTGCATATCTCTGAATGGGACTACGAGTTTTCTGAGGTTTACACACAGATACTCTCCTAATGAAATAGATTTTCTTGATGTTAAAGTCAGTAAGCATTGGTTAGACTCTATTAGGACTAGTCTGTATAGGAAGCCAGTGAGGAAGAACAACCTGTTGCACAATAAAAATATGCATCCGAAACACATTAAACAGAATATTATACAAGGACAAGTTTTTAGGATAATGCGTCTACATAATGATAACAACCAACTGCAGCTTGCGTTGGACCAACTTAAATCAGAAGTAATTGAGAGAGGATATAAAGGGTATGACATTGATACATATATACTTGAGGCCTGGTTTACCAGGCATGATAGACGTAAACCTTATTATAATGAAAATGTTGTTCCCTTACAGATGGAAGTTAGCAGGAATGATGTTGGACGTAGCACCAATAATGTGCTATGGATGCCTTTAACCTTTGTCAGTGACATTAATGTGGTATGTGAGGTTATTAAAAAGAACTTTGAAATTCTGTCTACAGTTGAAGGGCTTAAAGGGGTGATAGGTGAAAAACCAAATTTTACCTTTCGCAATAATAGGTCCTTGAAAAGCCATTTATGCTATAGAACTGCTGATTTTATTAAGTTTCCTAGGTCAGAGAGAATATTTACCTGTGCATGCAGAAACTATATGGCGTGCAGACATATACACACTGAAGGACCTTTTACACATCCCAGTTTAGGTTTTAAGATTGACCCCAATATCTATGCTGACTGTAGGACCTGTAATGTTATTTATTTTATCTACTGTGTTATATGTTTTTCTTTCTATGTAGGCAAAACGAATCATTGCCTTAAGGATGGGATATTAGAACATTTTAGGGACATCAGGAATATGAAAGAAAATAGTGCACTAGCTATGCATAACATGAAGGAAGGCATGGACCACACATTTAAGTTTTTAGTACTTTAGATTGTAGCTGCTAAAAAGAGAAGGGGGAGATTTTAAAAATGCTACTGAACTAGTTGAACAAGAATGGATTTTGCGATTCCATGCTGATAAGCCTTCGGGCGTGAACAGCATGGTTTCACTTAAACCTTTTCTCAAGGCAAAGCCACGGAAGCACTGATTTTTTTATTGTTTTTAAGAGTTGCTATACAGTGTTCCTTTAAGTAAGCTATGTTTTAATTGTATGATGTCATAATTAGTTTGATTATTTTAGCATTTAAATGTGATGCTGTTTGACTGTATTCTGAAGAAGCGGTGTATCCGTGAAAACACTTACTCCATTAAATGCTTTTGTTTTTAGCCTTGTTACAACCAGTATTATTGTTTCTCTTAGTACATTTTGTTGGGCTGATCTCTCCCTCATATCCAGAGCTTCAACACACCCTATTCCCTCTGATCTACTGCACACATACAAGTCCAGTGTTGGAATAAACACCTGATGAAGAGGTTTTAATCTCTTCTGCAGTTTAAATAGAACATGTAGGAGGGATAGATATATAGCACAAAGAAAACTACTTCTTTGAAATTATCTTCCTCTATCAAAACACAAAGTACTACTATTACCCTATTCGAATGTAACCTAGAAGAATGGATGGGAAACTACAAATTCACCCCAGATTAACACCCTTTTAATTTTTAGATAGAGGTAACATGTAGATTCTCTGACTGAGTCTGGATTATTCATACTAAAATTATAAGGACTAAAAACCTTCTTGGGAATACAGGGCTGGGCTTCTAGGGATTATCACAGAACAACTGCCTTGTAACTATGAATTTCTAAGGACATTGCTGTTTTTGTCTGTGCAAAAATGAAATCCATGTATGGCAGACAGTGCCATAATTTCTAAAAATTTTAATATGAATATACAAGGGTTTAATTCTTCAGAAGCATGGAATATGGTAGATGCCTGATGGCATCTAGAATACAAAGTACTTGTGCAGTTGTTGTACAACTACACAACTGCACAAGTAGTCATGCAGTTATTTTTGGAAATAAACTTGTATCCTAAATTGAAACTGTTTGGCAGTAGGAATTGAGAAATTTTAAGTTTGCTTGTTTAGAGTGGAAATGTTCTAAGATTCTGGATAGAAGTAATGTGCAAAATGTAGTTTTATCAGATATTTAAGAAGAAACTTGAGTAAGTTGGAAGCTAAGATAAAAGAACTGAATACAAACAGAAGCAGACAGCTGGGGTGGAATCCATACAGAATTAGTATAATAGACAGTGCACGTTTTCCTGTAGATTAGTCTCAAACAGAAAAGAGCAAACTGGTAGTGATTCACATTCTCATGTTGTTTTCTAAAGCAATGAATACATATATGTAACAGAAGATGGATGCAAATGACCACATAACAACATGTAGCTGTAATACGGGAGGAAAATGAAGTGATAATGATGCACAAATATCTGCAAAGTTAGCATAGTCATACTTCATAGTTGCAGGGAACTGTACCTCAGTGCATGCCTAAATAAAAAAGGTGCAATGTATACAGGAAATGTAGCTGCAGATAGCGAGAATGGTTGGAGTGGAACAGAGGTCATGTAGCAGCAAAAAGTATTAATCAGCACTACTGGTTCTCTTTAGTATGCACAAGCTTCTTCTAATAATACCAATGGAAACGGTCAGTGGGTGACTCACCATAACTTCATTAGTCAAGAAAATACTGGTCACTTTACAGTTTGGTACATTGTACAAGCCATTGGTGACATGTGTTACTCACACAGAACTGATACGAATGCATAGTCTTCTTTTACTGTGGAGAACAAGTTATGTATAGAGCTTTCTGTTCTAGCCATAGTAAGCTTTCATAGATCAAAAAAGGAGATTTGAGCATTTCACAGGCCTACATCTCTGGAAAACAAAACAAGCTTCTCAGTGAAATTCTTTTTACATGTGAAGAACAAATACTGTTTCTTTACACACCACAGGATAGAGCTAACATTATGTGTACATTCTGTAATATGCTTGAACTTGTTGAGATATTGGATGGCATAGCCTGCACACATATACTAATAAAGATCTCATTTAGCCCACAATCACAACTGTCTGTGATTGGCCAGACCTACATTTCAGTGATCTGCCATGTTGTGTGTGTAGTACATGGAATTATAACCAATGTGTCTGCATAGTACAAAAGAAGTTTCCTTTATTCCTGTAATTGATATATACCATAAGTTGGCTACTAATTTCTGCATACTGAAGTTCCACAGGGCCAAATGGCACTGTAGCTAATGTTAACTTATATAGCAACATTTGTATTGTGAGCAAATAGAGTAATGGTCCCTACATGTCGATATGCAACCACAGGTGTTGCCGGATACCCAGTGGAACCATAGTTTATGATGCCTATATAGAACCCACAAAGCTTGGCTAAATATAATTATGAAATCCCACATGCCCAGACACCCAGTATTGTAGAACGTGTGTTCAACTTGCTCATATCTTACTTCCACTGTCAGTGAGACACTCCGCTCTGACCGTGACACACACGATGATCCTCAATTGTTTCATTTCACAATATACTGGTGAGATGACAGGTTATGCAGCCCCAGGTTAATGGTACATTCAGATCACAAACACACACACACACACTTACACACACACACACACACACACACACACACACACACACACACACACACACACACATGGACACCCACCAACAGGCACACAAATACACATGCACACATGCACACACTTACACACACACACACACGCACACACACACACACACACACACACACACACACACACACACAAAAGCACATGCACACACTCAAACACAAATACATATACACACACACACACACACACACACACACACACACACACACACACACAAATACATGCACACACACACACACACACACACACACACACAAGCACATGCACACACTCAAACACAAATACATATACACACACACACGCACACACACACACACACACACACACACACACACACACACACACACACACACACACACACACACACACACACACACACACAAATACATGCACACACACACACACGGGAACAACACAGAATGTGCATCAACACCATCATCTGCTGACACTGTGGCAACTGACTGCTGTGCAACCTCCTGTCAAACAAAGATGTCCATGGTACATAGAGCAGGCAAAGTGACAATGTCTGGTTCAGAACTATGGGCTCTAACCAGCACACAGTGACAGTCTGTTGTCATACAGAGTAAACATGATACATGCAATGTTAATATCATGATATGTGGATCAGAGCATGGTTGAACCACAGCCAACATTTACCAGACGGGGAAATTGGAGTGATTCATCATCATGTGCACAAGTGAACAGGGCACAAATTAACATATCCACCTTCACATACTGGGTGTGAGTCATATCACAAGAGGTGGAGACAGGAGTCTAAAGGCAGCAGATACTCTGCTTCACAGACAATTTCCTCCTGTGATGTGGAGGTATTCCCCTGTGTGATCAGAGCCTAAGGCAAGGGCAGGAGTTTTTAGGCCCACAGGAATTCACACAAGGTGAAATAATGTCCAAACTGAAAAATAAAAATAAAAATAAAATAAAAAAATCACCACCATGTCAAATTCCAAGTGAAATGGATGTTTATTAAAACACAGTTCTCAACAAGACTTAGCGCTTAATGCTTTATTCATGATGTTCTTATTTTCTGCATGGCAAGAAGGAAATAATTAATGATTTTGCGATGTACCCAATGGGTACAAACTGACTTCTTAAGATTTACTTGTAATGTTGGCCTGAATGAAATACACTACTTAGATATACTGTTATATAAGCATACCCAGACTGGTTAATTATGTTTCAGTATTTACAGGAAAGAAACTTTCTCCAATATGGCATTCCTTCCCTTTATGTACCCTCAAAAGGGCCATACTTAGTACCTCATTACACCTCTCTCTCCAATGTGTCTACTATGCATTTGCATAATTTTATACAAACAAAATGTTTTATTGTTGACCTATTGAACTATATAAATGTAAAATTGTTACTTAGCTTCTTTTTAATGCAACTTTAGCTTTATGCATGTAACCCAACATAAGTGAATCTTTTTGCTATAACTGCTATTATATCAATATTGTTTAAAATTGTACTTGTTTAAAAATGTACTACTGGAGCTTTTCTCCTCGAGTCTCCACTGAAAATGGGCCACAAGCCCAGTTGGACAAACCAGGTTAACAAATGTCAATAAATAAATAAATAAATATGCTTCTACATTTTGACAGCTGCAACCCCTTTCACTAGAAGAAAGGGGTTGTGAAGGGACAGATGGTACATCTTTTGAGGCTAGTGAGTGACGGCCACTTGTTTGACACTGAATTGTTCAAGTTAATCGGACTTTTTGTGAATAGGGGCTACCCAATCAGGTTACTAATTAAGATCAGAAATGAAGTCCATAAAAAACAGAAGGACATGTACACCCCAATTTTACTAATGAATATAGGTACAAAAATGAGTGCATGTCAAACTGTACCACAAAATAAAACATTGGTCCTACCCTTTAACCAGAATTCTGAAGTATTAAAAATGCTTATTAACAACTGCTGGGATGCAACTATCAGTAGTGATTTGAAAAGTAAGTTAGTTAGTTGAGCATCCCATGGTAACCTACAGTAGAGGGAGGAATTTGAAAGAATTTTTGGAAAACAATACAATGTTTCTAACAAATTTTATTGCTCCCAGATGATTAAATGCAGTATATGTAGGTTTTGCATGTTTATACATGAAGGTCCATATGTGGTCACGATAGGACAATACAATGTCCTGGATGGGCTAACTGCAATACTAAAATGGTGGTATACATTGCTGTGTGTGGTACTTGTCCTCCATTTTATGTAGGAAAAACCACCCGTAGGTTAGCAAACTGCAATACTAAAATGACGGTATACATTGCTGTGTGTGGTACTTGTACTGCATTTTATGTAGGAAAAAACACCCATAGGCTATGGGATAGAATGGCAGAACATCTTAGAGACGTGAGAAATAGAAAAAACACTAATGCATTATATTGTCACGGTGAAACATGCGACAATTTTATTAAATTTTTCTTTTTTGCTATTGACAGGGTTAAACACGACAGGGGGTGATGAGAAAACTACACTTGAGGTTAGGGAGACACTATGGCAACTAAGACTAAATGCCACAGTGTCCCCAGACATTAATGATAGCTGTTCCATGGCCAGTGTATTGAAACTAAGGGCAACACTGATTTTATTATAGTTTTTATATGTATTGTTATTATTCATTATTTCATTATTTTTTGATGTTTCTATGTATTGTGTGTATTTTAATGATGTGACATGATTAGTCTTTGTACAACTGGTTAAGATTTATAAGTCTGAAGGTAGGCAGCCTGTGTTATGTTTCTTTAAAATAACTGTTTTTAATTGCTTAGTTCTGATTGCTGTCTTGTTACTATATTGAGTAGACTTAATGCCCAGAACAATGACTCTGATGATGCTTGTATGAAACAGGTGAAAGTGCTAAGTCATGTTGGGAACTGTGCTTTAATAAACATCCATTTTGCTTAGAATTTGGCGTGGTGGTGACTTTTTTATTTAGGAGTTTTGAGGTGATGGTACTTAGTTTCACAGATAATTTCCTCCTGCAACTAGATGAGGTGCTACTACATGACTGTAAAATTCATCCACTGTGTTGGTTTATTGTTCTAGGAATGGGATCCTCCCACACCTATCCTGATACTGTGTGACATTTGGGTAGTGACATGGAAGGAGTGCGCTCATGAGATTTCCCACCAGAGAAGGCCAAGTTTTGTGGCTGCCTTGATAAGAGATGACAGAACACTGAATGGTAGCAGATGCGAGTGATGACTATCTACCCTGTAATGACAACCCTGTACCACCAGATGTGGTACATACTCTGCCTGGCATCAGGCAATGTTGCCTTTTGTAGACAATTGTAGTAGTACTGGCAATCCTCTGCATAGTGGTGGAACTGGATGTCACCAGAGACCTCATGAATTCAATAAAGGATGTGTCCCTGGACTGCATGTAGTCATGGATGCCACACAGCACAGTGATTAGCTGCATAATGTAGTGGATTGCAGCAGATTGTTCTTTGATAGTAGTGTGACAATCTTTTTAAGTGATATTGAGTGCTACAAACACATGCCAGGAGCAAGCTGTGACAAAAAAGTGGTGCCAGGTGCCCCTGTGAAGCTGTAAAATGCTGGGTATACCCACCTCAGCTGCAGTGTGCTCATCTGCTGTTGCAACCACAGGGTAACATCTCTGATACACAGAACAGCAGGGGACCACTCCCCAACTGTGGATGACAATAACTCAGACAGTACAGACTGATATTCATCTGTGTATGAGGATTCAGTTTTGTAACATGCTGCAGGTGAATGCCCAATGATAATAGAGGCCATAAGTGTTACTGTGTCATTGGACCATGACTCAAGTGTCTGTGTCTCAAAATGTGTATAGCTTCTGTAAGAGGACTTCATTATCTTGATTATTATTATAGATGGAAGACATTGAAGCTCTACACTATTTAGTACCATTATTAGAGAAGTAAAACAATGTTTATAAAGTTTTAATGAGGAATTCTTGCAAAGTAGTCTTGATTTGGAAAGCTTTATCAGTACAACCCCTTTCTGGTACAAAAAAGAAATCTTTATAATTAAATTACGCTTCACAGAGAAAAAAAATATTCATATCTAACCTAAATAATTCCGTGTATGTAAAACAGATTTTCCTGCTGTATGAACATTTAAAAAAAATTCTCAGTTATGTACGTGGACATAGCCATCTGAGTCAGGTACAAGGTGTCAGTGGCTCAGCAGGCAGCACATTTTGCTTTTGGTGCTGGAAGATCAGAAGGCTGTGGGTTTCATTTCCATACCAGGTACTTGGATTAAATTCCCAATAGTGACACTGCAGGATAAATGAGGGCTGCACTCCTGCGTGTACTATCCTTTAGATAAGATGTTAAAAAGAGGTCCCACACCTGAGTTGGTGATAGTTTGGTTGGTTATAAAACACCAATGGAACTCTGAAAAAAAGAGTAGGGTGTGCTTTATTTATCTACTGAAAAATACAGTAGAACCAAACCACAGCCAGTATCCAGAAAAAATAAACTTTTAATGGTGAGCGCTTTCGTGACAAGTTTTGCTGCTTCATCAGACAACACAACATCTCTTTACTTTAGTATTAAAAATATATTCCAACAAAAAAACTCCTATATAGTTAAAAATCAATTAAAGGAATTAACAAGACAATTCAAATTTAAAACTATAGATGCAAATGGTCATCTTACTAAGTTTGTTTCCTGTAAAACTGGCTTTATGGAAGCCTTATTATTAAGCCCCTTCCCCATTGTAGCTCTCATCTTAATTATCCATTCTAATTCAGCTACTTCTGTCCTATTGGTAACATTCCCTCTCCTTTCATTATTTCTGTTTCTATAGCCATAAATCTAAATGTATGTGTACTGTCATACTGTGTACTATCATACTTGGCTACATGTTTAGCAATGCATTATTATCTGCCCCCTGTATATATCATAAATGTGTTCTCTCATCCTTTGCTTTAACATGTGGTTGGTTTTGCCTATATAGTATGAAGAACATTCTATACAGTGTGCCAAATAAACAAGGTTGCTTGTGTTGCAGTCAGCAAATAATCTAAACTCTATTGTCTTGCCTGTGTCAGGATGAACAAAAGTGCTACTGCTATTGATATACTGACAAAAACTACAGTTGGTACAGGGAAAAGTCCTTAAACCTTGTATTTATGGTACTCTTTAACTAACGAATATGGAAGAGATTCATAAGTGTGGAGTTTGTGGATGCTCTGTAGGTCAGGCATAGATTACCCTTCGGCAATCTATAGGAGACTGACTAGCAGGAAAGAGCTGTAAGGTGCTCTGCATAAGGCAGGTTTGTTATGCCTTGCATTCTTTTTGGAAGGAACCATTGATGGTCACTCTAGTTGCTGCATATGCCTGGCCAGGTACATACTAAAGGGAGCATTCTACTCTATGACTGGTCTGATAGGGCAGAGTACAGAGGAATAATAACCTCTTTGGATCTAGATGCCATGCCCTTACTTAAAAGTTGTAGAACATAAAATGATTTCCTTACCACTGTGGCTATGTGATGGTTAAAATTAAGGCTACTGTCTTCATAAATATTTTACAGTCATGATTTCCCAGTATATTGGCCTACAGTTATTAATATTTTATCACATTTCTTCCATATAAATTTAATCACCTCAGTGTGTAACATTTCATCTCCCATTACTTCCTTTAGCCATTCATTCAGTATCTCCATAAATACTTATTTTTCCTCTTACACACATCCATTTGTAATATCCATAACATAACCCATCCAAGCCAGGTGATGACTCTTATTTCCTTTCTTTTATAACATTTTCCAATTCTTTCACTTTAATTCTTTCTTCTAACTAGCATGTTGTTCTAGAGGAAATGTTCTTTGCTTTCCACCTTACTCTTTCAACTTCTTCTTCTATCTTATTTATCATTTCTACAACTTTTCTACTATGCCCATAACTTATTCTTGATTACATTTAAACCCATTCCGATATACCATTTCATTCACCTCACCTCCCCTTCTTCTTACATCCTTTTCTAAAAATCGGTGAAACATCTTCCATTTTCCCTTTAAAAAAATATGTTTATACATTATTGTCTTTTTTGTTTTGTTTTTTACTTTATCTTTCTAATATATACTTTTTAAATTTCTTTTACTCTAATTTCTTTCTTCCATTCCTTTCTTAAAGTATTTCAACATGTTTTCATATTCCATTTTATTTATTTTTTTCTACCCTTCTCTCTACTTCCAAAAGTCTTCCTATACTTTTATTTAATCCCTGCAACCATCGTACCCAAATTTCATGAAATACTCTCATTGTCATGTGTTCCTTCCATAGCCTACTACCTTCCCTTCATTTTTTACTTATAGTCTCTGTTCATCATTTTATTTCTGTTTCTTCATTAATTACTTCATTATAATCTAAGGCAGCACATATTGCCCAATCATCTGAGACATCTGCTTCTTCTACTGTTCCTGCCATGTCCTTTATGCCACCTAAATACATAACATAATCCAGCACTGTTGTAAAAATAACATAATCCGGCACTGTTGTAAAAATAACATAATCCGGCACTGTTGTAAAAATAACATAATCCGGCACTGTTGTAAAAATTCCCCTTGTGTGCCCATTCTCTATATTTTCTGGTTCTCAGATTTACACATTGCTTCACCTATTTCATCACAATTACATCTTGTCTTATTTTGTTTCCTTTTTTTTTCTTACCTTGCAGTAAAAATCCCCAATCATTACTATTGGCATGTTTATTATTATATGTTTTTTTAATTCTTCAAACATTTTATTTTTTTTTTCTTTCTGGCATGTTTGTTAATGCATACATTTTTATTAATATCACGCAGCTTCCATTTTTCTTCAAGTCACATGTCATCACCCTTCCTGATATTATAATTATTTCATCTAATATATTTACTTCATCTTCTCATATTAACAACCCTAACACAGAACATGCTTCATAGTTTACTTATTACAGAATCTTTTTCCCATACAGTTTCAGCTTTTTGTCTTTTTTTCTTATTTAATGCATCTTGTACTACACAACTAAACCTGTCATCCTCACCCATATACCAAAACTGTTTCTTATTACAACCTCTCCATACTAGTACAATATATAAATATCTAAATAAACTTAAACCTACAACCCTGGCTGCTGATAAATTACCTGCAGACTTCCTCAAGATCGCAGCCAAAGCAATCTCCTATCCTATCTCCCTGTTAATTAATCACTCTTTGTCAGAACAACACGTCCCATCACTATGGAAAAGTTCATATATTATACCACTTCACAAAGGAGTAACTCACTGGAAATGTCTAATTAATGCCCAATTGCCATTCAATCTCCCCTATTAAAAATTCTCAAAAAATGCATACATTCCCAAATAACTGATTCCTTCCTTGCTAATAAACTGCTGACCAATACCCAACATGGATTCCGTCCTAATCACAGTATCATCACAGCCCTTATTAGCTTTACTAATACTGTAAATCAGCACCAGAACAATGGCAACTTTGTCTCCACCATCTTCCTAGATCTTTCCAAAGTCTTTGATACGGTCTCCTATACCAAACTACTTATTGCACTCTCCAAACTTAGTCTAAGCCACTCCCCTCTAATCTGGTACCAGGACTATCTAGCTAACCACCAATAAGCAGAAAAATGGCAAAATTCCTTATCTCCCCTCATACCTTTAACCTTAGGTGTTCCTCAAGAATCCATCCCTGGCCCTCTGCTCTTTATTATATTTACCAGTAAACTTCACAATGCTACCCTGCTTACCACTCTGGTCCAGAACACTGATGACTCCACCCTAATCTGTTCTACCACATTGCTCTTTGAACTCCAGAAATTAACAGAAGAATCCAACCCCAAAAGACACAGCTAATGATATTCCATCCTACAAAAGCCACAGACACCATTCCACCATTCACAATATACTCAGCTAAAAGCACCCCTGTCACACCTGTCTCAGACACAAAACTGCTAGGAGTTATCATAGATCACAACATAAAATTTGATACGTATACCACACATACCATAAAAAACTCCATAAAACTTGGAACCCTATATAGATGCAAAAAGTACCTCATCAACAACAGTAAAGCTACCATCGATAGAACCCATCTACTATCCACACTTCTCTATGCCTCCCCCATACTCATCAACTTAAATATATCAGACTTAAAGCAAACTAAACATCTGCTACAATAAAATAGCAAAGGTTGCTATGGACTCACCCTACAGTACACATCACTGCCCAATATTCAAGCAACTTTCCTGGCTAGAATTACCAAACCTGCTTACCTTTAACCAACTTACAATAGCCCACCACATTCTGTATAATCTCAAAAAAAAAAAAACTCCAGCATTGCAAGACCCACTGAATATCTACTCCAACAACCACCTACTTAGATCCAGCAACAAAGCTTTAGTCAGTGTAACCAAAAGCAAAAATAGCTCTGGGGATTCCCTGTACTCTTCTTCTATTACAACAACATTGAGCGCCATCTCCCTAGAAATCAGGACCATAGAATACAAAAACAATTAAAAAAAACTCCTACGGTCCCATTTATATAAGTCTTGGATATGTAACTGTACTAACCCTGGGTAGCTCCCGATAATATATCTATAACACACTCTCTACATGAGTGTACTCAGTTAAACTCTTCCTACACAATAGTACTCTCTTTAAAATAGTACTCAACTATACTTAGTTACTATCAACCCTTCACTGTCACCCTCCATTATATAATAAAACTCTCCAACTGCTACTGTTGAACTATACATACCAACAAGAGTGCAACCTTATCCCACTGTATCTTAACATACACTGTTTGCAATGTATCACTCTTCTGTAAGCAAATTGCAAATGTAGCATCTTTATATATTTTTACCCTGTGCTGTTACTGAGTAAATGTACATCACTGCCTTTCTTTTTGTTTTGTACTTAAATAACATGTTTTATTGTATTTATTGTACTAATCATTACATCAATTGTAACCAAATATCTGAATGGAATACCCAACTACAGTACTGCATGTTCATGTACTTTACTGTATGTTTATCCTATGCAGATATTATTTTGTTCTGTACTTTATTTACCTGTATTTTATTGCATTTATTGTACTAATCAATGTGGAGCTTTTTTCCCCAGGCCCCCACTGAAAAAGAGCTTCTTGCCCAGTCGGACTCTCCTGGTAAACAAATACAAAATAAATAAAATACAATAATTGTAATTAGCAAACATAATACATTTATCTTTTTCTTTTTGCACCATTCAACAAATGACGACTCTTTAAAGTGCTATAATGGCACTAACAGTCTAACAGGACTGGTTACATTAGATACCAGGGCCAAATGCATACATGCTGTAATGGCACTGAAGTATTACAGGATCATATGGGGTTACTAGGCTATTGGCCCTGAGGCCATTATAAGCCAAGTCAAGAGGATAGCCTATTTTTAGACATGTCAGCACACAGAGCCCCTGTCCAGCAGGGACACAGGTGGAATCCAAGGA
Organism: Protopterus annectens; assembly: GCF_019279795.1. NCBI lineage: Eukaryota > Metazoa > Chordata > Ceratodontiformes > Protopteridae > Protopterus > Protopterus annectens. The sequence continues at coordinate 222,059,477 of NC_056730.1, read as the reverse complement.
GTGTATTTTCTGTTTCCCATCCAGTTATCCGGGTTGCACTTAGAAAGGGATAATGAGGTACTCTGCTTGTCGTGGAAAGGGAGTCTGTTCCACAGATAGGGGAGTCTCTGGGACACAAATCTGTCCCACCAAGTCCTATTGATATCACAGACCAGGTTGAGGTTGTGCATATGGGTTGCTCGAGTGGAGCTTGACTTGCGGATATGCAGCAGTCCCATCAAGGCGGAGTCTGAGATTGCTTTGTATGCCAGACAGAGGTCACTTTTGAAGAGTCTGTATGAAACTGAGTACAGGGACAGGGCTTTTAGCCTATCAGTATAGGGTAAGTGTTTGAGGCCCTAGATTCTCCTGGTGAGGAACCTCTGTGGTCTCTCCAGCTGCTGCTTGTGCTTTGAGAGGTATATGCCAAAGGGGGTCTTGTACTCAATAATTGGCCTTATAAGGGAAGAATACAGGGATCATATGACCTCCTTGTCCCTGGATGAAATACCCTTACTTATGAGGTGGGTCATGTAGAAAGTTTTCCATACAACAGAAGCAAAATGGTGGTCAGAAGTCAGGTTTGCTATCAACCAGGGTGCCCAAATCCCTCACTACTGACTGTGTACATAGGACATTGTTGTTAATAATGTAATAATATGTGGGGGCATCAGTCTCCCCAAAGGGGATAATGATGCATTTTTTGGCATTCAGCTTGAGGCCATGTTTCTCTCACCAGTCATTTATTTGGGTGAGACCCTCTCGAAGGACGTCCACATTACTTGGGGAATTGATGACTGCGCCCAGCTTGCAGTCATCTGTAAACCTGGTCAGCCATAGCCCACTGGTTTTGGCCTGCACCTCAGAGAAGTATAACCCAAATAACAGAGGCCCCAAGACCGATCCCTGCTGTTACTGAGTAAATGTACATAACCTCCTTTCTTTTTGTTATGTACTTAAATAATGTGTTTTATTGTATTTATTGTACTAACCATTACATTAATTGTACCCAAATATCTGAATGGAATACCCAACTACAGTAGTGCATGTTCATGTACTTTACTGTATGTTTATTCTATGCATATATTACTTTGTTCTGTACTTTATTTACCTGTGTTTTATTGCATTTATTGTACTAACCAATGTGGAGCTTTTCTCTGCAGGCCTCCACTGAAAAAGGGCTTCTTGCCTAGTCAAACTCTCCTGGTAAACAAATATAAAATAAATAAAATAAAATAATTGTAATTAGCAAACATAATATGTCCGTCTTTTTCTTTTTGCACCATTCAACAAAGGACGACTCTCTAAAGTGCTGTAATGGCACTAACAGTCTAACAGGACTGGAATGCATACATGCTGTAATGGCACTGAAGTATTACAGGATCATATGAGGATACTAGGCTATTGACCATGAGGCCATCATAAGCCTAGTCAAGAGTTTAGCCTATTTTTAGACAAGTCATCACCCAGAGCCCCTGTCCAGCAAGAACACAGGATGAATCCCAGGAGTGTATTTTCTGTTTCTCATCCAGTTATCCAGGCTGCGCTTAGAAAGGGATAATTAGGTACTCTGCCTGATGTGGAGAGGGAGTCTGTTCCACAGATGGAGGAGTCTCTGGGACACAAATCTGTCCCAACAACAAGTCCTGTTAATATCACAGACCAGGTTGAGGTCACTCATATGGGTTGCTCGAGTGGAGCTTGACTTGCAGACATGCAGCAGTCCCATCAAGGCGGGTCTGGGATTGCTTTGTATGCCAGACAGAGGTCACCTCTGAAGAGTCTGTATAAAACTGAGTAGCAGGACAGGGCTTTTAGCCTATCTGTATAGGGTAGGTGCTTGAGACCCTGGATTCTCCTGGTGAGGAACCTCTGTGATCTCTCCAGCTGCTGCTTGTGCTTTGAGAGATACATGCCAAAGGGGGTGTTGTACTCAATAATTGGCCTTGTAAGGGAAGAACACAGGGATCTTATGACCTCTTTGTCCCTGGATGAGATACCCTTACTTATGAGGTGGGCCATGTAGAAAGTTTTCCGTACAACGGAAGCAACATAGTGGTCAAAAGTCAGGTTGCTATCAACCTGGGTACCCAAATCCCTCACTACTGATTGTGTACTTAGGACATTGTTAATTATGTAATAATATGTGGGGACGTCACTGTGATACATTTTTTGGCATTCAGCTTGAGGCCAGTCACCAGTTATTTATTTAGGTGAGACCCACTTGAAGGACATCCACATCACTTGGGGAACTGATGACTGCATCTACCTTGCAGTCATCTGTAAACTTGATCAGCCATAGCCCACTGGTTTTGGCCTGCACCTCAGAGAAGTATATCCCGAATAACAAGAGGCCCCAAGACCGATCCCTGGGGGATGCTGCTCATTACTGGTCTACTGCTTCAGGTGGCTTCCCCTATTTTGATTAGCTGGGTTCTGTCAGTACGTCTCAAGTCGTTCATGCCAACATGGGCTATGACAGAGTCATGACAGCACTTGTTGCTGAGACACTTGAGTGTATATGTGATGTGGCAGATTCTGGAACCTGACAAACAATTAACTATGACTTTCTTCTTATCCAGGCTGGTGAGAGGCACATCTGTGTGTCTCACAATGGAGTATCCTATGACTAGTATGTTGGGTTTATGGTTAGGCCTTAGTGGTTGCGAGACACTGGTGTGTGGACTATGCATGGTATGTGGTGTGGAGGGATTGTAGAGTCATCATGTGTTTTCGCCTCTGCGGTCTCCTTTGTTTGGGTTTGTTTTTATTGAGAACCTCAGCATATGTGGGTGTGTGTTCTGTAGTTGTGGGTGGTGTTTGAGGTATAGTGATTGTGTTGACAACCTTCTCAGCACCAGATATTCTGGCTTGTGAGCGAGAGAGGCTAGACTCTATCTTCCTTATGTAATTGTATCTCTCACAAATTGTGTTCCTATGTTATAGTAGAAGATGGCTGTCCATGTACATGAGACAGTTGCTACAATGTCTCAGGATGCCCATATCAACCAGGCTGGTAAGAAAAACCATAGGAAATTGAACATCCATATATTACTGTGATGGTGGGAACCATATGAATGTAAAGATAGGTACGAAGAGTATGGTGTGTGTGTGTGTGTGTGTGTGTGTGTGTGTGTGTGTGTGTGTGTGTGTGTGTGTGTGTGTGTGTGTGTGAGAGAGAGAAACTAGAAGGGGTATTTCACTGCCTACATGAACAGCAGGTTTCTAATGTTGTATGCAGATCTACATGCTATAGTAGTAACTGCAATTGAGGAATCATGCAAATTATACAAATTATATGATAATAAGGTCTTGCCTCATAACAGCGAGCATGTTCCTGAATCATAAGTGGGTGTATCACTCTGGGAGGGCCTTTCTAGCATTAGCCATACTTTAATAAATTCTTGTGATTGTTTTTCCTCCTGCATGATTTGTTTTTTCATCTACCTGTTCTTCTTCCTGCCCAGGATGTTCAAACAAAAAATGGCCAGACTCATTACATTTCCCACAAAAATGTTGTACAGTTTCTAGCAGTATGACCTAGCTTTCCATATTGCTCACATCTTTTTGTAAATTTCTAAACCAAATATGTTTCATCCCCACAATAAAAGCAAGCCTTCAGTTGGCCCTAATACCTAACTGTTGTTCTTTTCTATTTGCTCTTATTTTATTTGAAACGTGCCACAGTTTTCCATCACGCATTTCCAGTGTAAACCACAATTTCCACCCCTGTCCAAAAATTTCTCTTGTCATACATTTTATTTACATCATGCACCTTATAACATATTGTGAGAAAAAAGTTTTAAGTTCAAAATTTTCCATGTCTGAAGTCCTGAATTGCATCAGTTTTCTTTTTAACTGCAAGCCAAAGTGCTGAAAAATAAACTCCCGGATTCAGCAAGCTTTGCACAGAGTGCAGGAATAGTGCAAGAGCTCCTACATGCAGTATGGCCGACGAGCGATCCAGGAACGAGCTCCTGGGACGTGCATGAATGCTCCTACACTACTCCTGCACGGACACCACTGCTATATGCTAATTACCTCATTTTCTGGTGAAAAACATGCAAATGAGGTGAATTAGTGATCCAGGAAACAGGCAGGCATCTGTGCAGTAATACTGTAACCTGCAGAAATGTATTCGGCTGCTAACTGAATATATTTCTGCAAATTACAAAACAGAGGCATGACAGCTCTAAAGAATGCATGTATTCAATGCAGTAGGCATGCCAATGCCCATTGGCATGAGAAATAGATGCAAAATTATAAAAAATAACTTTTATTTTTTTTTGGGCCAATTTCGGCCGTTTAAATGTAGGGCATCAGTGACAAATGGGATCGGCCTGAAAATAAGAAAAAAAGTTGGAAATAAGCTTTTAAACCCAAATCAGCATTTTGCCATAATAGTCAATGGCATGCATAAGACAACAATATCAGGGAATAGTGGTTACTAAGGGAAAAGGCTCAGTGTGAGTGTGATAACTATGAATTAACATTCTGTTTTATGCAAATGAGGGGATTCATACTGAATCACAGATTTCCTCTCAGTGTTAGCTTGCTTCTAACCATGTAGGTGTAGCAACACCATTGTATAATAGGTAGGTGACCTCATAAGGGGGAGTGCCATGCATGCTGTAAGCTTATTGGAGCTCTGTGGTCTGTGTTTGCCCTTAGCTAAGCACAGCTAAGGAAGGGGGTGTGTCTGAGGCTGCCTAGCAGTGTTTGCATTGCCTAAATGGGTGTGCGTGCCATGCACTGGGTTTAAAACAACAAAAAAAAAAAACCAGGAAATAGCAGCTCTGTTCACATCTGAGGACTGGGTATGCATGCCATGCCTTGGGGATTAAAGGGAAAGGCAATGGGAAGGGAAAACAGCAGTAGCAAGGCAATCAAGGAGAATTAGCATAGCTGGCAGGTGAAATGTATCAGAATCAGCCAGTTACACATAGAATAGCCTAACACACTACTATAAACTATGCAAACATCTTCTAGTCTGGTTTTTCCTAGAAACTCTACACCACTGGTGTACACAATGTGTACAGTTGTTGTACAATGTCTTGGACCTGATGTATTTGGTCCACTGTCAAAACCTGTACTGCTTGGCATCTTACACATTCAGTTCCACACTTGATGACAACAATTACTAGACTTATACATCCTAAAATGCTAACTATGACCAGTATAAGCTGCATTATTTTCTATCCCCAGCTTCTGATATAACCACTCAGCCATGAGAACAATGTTTCTTTTTCTATTTTTTCTTTTTGAGCAACTTCCTCAATTAGCTTGAGGTGACCCCTGATTTCAGGTTCATTATCAGGAATATAAGTACAACATTCTTCTCCTATTAATGCACAAGTGCCTCATTTACTAGCAAGAACAACATCTAATGCCATGCAGTTTTGTAAGACCATAGTTCTCATGGCAGTCATTTCGAAAGTAACTTCTTCTATTGCTTCGAATGTAGCATTACTTAATTCCTCCAATAATCCTGCCAATTTTCTAATTTCCCAAATAGCTTTCCCTGCTCCATAGAATGGAAAAAATGCTGCTCCTGCAAGGACATCATCTCCTACATCTATTTTTTCTATGTTAATATGTCTTTTTAATCTAACATTTCTAATATTAGAATTAGGTAATGTTGTAGTATGTCTAATGGATAGAATTACATGTCCCAAATAACACAATCCAATTAAGTTCTCAACAAGACATTTGTAGGCTTTATTGCCACATATGTAATATATGCCTGTTCAAATTGGAACTATCCATTTTGTAACCCAATGTGTAATTCTAGCTTTTTTAAATGTCCAGCAAGTTTCATTACTAAAATGCTCAAAACATTGTTCAGGTCTACTTTATCCTCTCGAAAACCAAATCACCCGAATCCGAAAACCCCGACACATAGAGACCGAATGCTAACTAACCCGAAACGTGAATATCCCAAAACCCTATTGTTCCCTGGCATTTCAGGTAGCATAAATAATAGTACAGGACTTTTCCCAAGAAATGGGTGATTACTTGTTACTTCTCCTCATAAACAAACATCAGCAGTCACATTTGTATGGACAAGCCTCAAAAAAGGATGTGTCTTTGGGAAAGAGTTATTTCTTGGAACCCAGTCTTAATTTGTGAGGTTCAACATTTCCAGAAGGGTAAATGGAATAGGTCTTAATGGAATTCCACTGTTTGCATCTTGTGGTATCTCAGCACAGATCCAACATTGTTTAGCTTTGAAGGTTTCTGAGTACATTTGCTGTGATTTGGTAAAGATATTGAAGTTTATCTTTCCTTGTATGGATGAGTAAAAACTTGTCAGGATCACAATTAATATTAGGGTTTTCATGATTTGATATATTCTGCAAAAATAATTGTGCTCTTATTAGTTCTATCTGATATTATGTCCCTTTATATCAGTTATTACATTTATAAGTTATTCAGTTTTCTCCCTTCCATTTTAATCTTTTAAAATTATCTTTATGAATCCAACCATTTTTGGTGGCTGATTTTTATATGGCTGGATTTGTAGAGCCACTAACCCCACTTTGGTAACAATGTAGGGTCCTATCCATTTTGAATCCCATTTACTTGTGTTTCTAAACTGACCTCCCTAGATTCCCAAATCTCATTTTTTTTTATACAGTTCTAGATTATGGGCTTGTCCAGCTTCCCACACTCTCCCTTTTGCCCAACTGATTTAGTCTTGGAGCTGGTCCCACAATTTTATTTCTTCTAATGGTATCCCATAAGAGATTTCTCTTGCTTGTAAATTCATAGGTCAACCCGTCATTAGTTCATGTGGAGTTAACCCACATCCCTGAGGAGAATGTTGCATCTTAATCAAAATATTGGGTAAATGTTTGGGTCTACTTTAATTAACCAAAAGCTGATTCCAGCGAATGCAAATCCATCGACACAAATACATCGAACCACAAAATGAGCGAAATCACAAAACCGCAAAACTCAAAATACCGATTTGTCATACTCGGCCAACCCCACCACCCAAAACACACTACCCACCCAAACAAAATAAATAAACCACAAACATACACCAACCAAAACTCTACTTCTAACCCTACACTAAACCCCACATACACCACTGTCTATGCACTCTCCTTAACCCCTCCCTAACACTAAGGTCCGTAACTACTGCACACTTACCCAACGGAGCTATACCCAAACAAAATAAATAAACTACACACATACACTAACCAAACCCCTACCTCAAACCCTACACTAAACGTTAAATACATTACCCATATTACATTATCTATCTATGCACTTACCTTAACCCGCACCCTAATGTCCGTAACTATCGCACACTTACCTTACAGATCTGTAGCTCAGACGGGCCAACCAAAACACTTCCACATTTTGAATTTTGCAGTAATTTCATGGTTTTGTGAGTTCGCTTATTTCATGGTTCGATGCATTTGTGTTGATGGATTTGCATTCGCTGGAATAAGCTTTCGGTTACATAAAGTAGACCCAAGTGTTTAACCAATGATTCCCATACTCAGAAATTGTTTTCTTTAACCCTTCCTTCAGAGTTCTATTAGCTCTGTCAACTTTTCCAGAACTCTGAAGATGGTAAGGAGTATGAAACCTTTGCTTGATTCCCCAAGTTTTACACATTTGTTTTGTCACTTTTCCATTAAAGTGAGTCCCTTGATCACTATGTATTTCTCAGGGCACTCCCCATATTGGAATGATCCTTTCACTTATTATTCTAACTACCTAGTTTGCATCTTCCTTTTTTGTTGGATGAGCTTCCACCCATCCAGTGTATTCATCTATCAAACTAAGTAAGAAACAAAACCCTCCTGGTGCTGTTGAAAGAGGTCCTACAAAATCCATTTGTGCCCTTTTCCAGGGTCCCAATGCTTCTGGGAGTCTATGTTGTATTCTCCTATTTCATTTTCCCACATTGTGCATGGCACATGTGACACATCTATCTACATAATTTTGGATGTCTGTTGTCATTCCTTCCGATTTAAATCTAGAAATAACAATTTGTTGTAGTCTTTCCCTTCCTGGATGACCTAGGAAATTATGATAATAAGTTAACAACATTTTTCCTTTTTCAGGCTCAATTGTTTGTACCCCTGTGTAAAGGACTTTTTTGAATTCTCCTGGTACCGAACAAGGTTCTGGAAATCTAACCCATTTCAATTCACTTCCTTGTATTATTTGAAATTCTTCTATTTTCTCTTTCTTAATGATGTCTGGCTGTTCTCTTAGAATTTTTACTAAGCTTCCTAACTGCTGATTATCTTTGTTTGTTTTTGCATTTAATGTCATATGAGCACTTTGTTCAAATTCAGGACCCCATAACAGCTTCATTTCATCTGTTTCTGTCGCTGATAATCCACATACAGTAGGTGTTATGATGAGCCCATCACACTGGATCTGGGTAATTTTACCTACCTTACTTTCCACTCTATGTTTATACTCTGTACACTGATCTCTACAAAAGTAAGCTGTACAATGTAAAGGTAAAGGATTTAGAGGTCAGTCCATTTATATATGGCACTTATTTAAATATTTTGTACCATTTCTCTTATTTGTTTTTCTTCCTTGTCATTTGTTTCCCATGCCCCGTATTGAGGAACATTTTGTAATGGATAAGTTTCTTTGGAGTCAAGGGCCCCTTCTTTTGCTATCTGATCTACTATTTTATTAGTCTGACTGTGTACCTCATTTTTGGTGTGAGCTTTGACCTTATTTATACTCACTGTAGAAGGATTGTCATCTTTTAGCAAACTCCAAATTTCTGTCAACACTTCCTGATGACTGATTGGTTTACCATCAGCTGTAATCAAACCTCTCCTTGCCCAAATGGGAAGAGATGATGTTAAGACTTAGACTACATATTCACTGTCTGTATAATTGTTTACAGGTCTGGGCAATAACAAGGCTTGGTTAACTGCTTCTAATTCAGCCCTTTGTGCTGAGCATCCACTTGGGAGACTACCCTTCTTGTGTTCTTTGGTCTATGAATGGTATATTACCCATCCTGTAACAAAATACCCTCTTTCCGAGCTCCAGAATCTGGATCCATCTGTATACAATTCTGGCTCTCCTTCAATAGTTTGGGTGCCCACCATTACGTGTTCTTCTTCATTTTCCAAGTCAGGACACTCATGAGATTCCCCTTGGTAATTAAACAGTTCTGGTAAAAACTTAATCCGAGGGATTTCTACTCTGATTCCTCCTTCCTGACTTGCAAGACTTGCAGTGAATCTACCAAGTCATGCATTATTCATGCCCATTGGATTTCCTTCTAACATGTATTTCACTGGAGTATGTTTGGTCTGTAGCACAGTTGGAGAGCCCTGAATCATATGGCATGTCACTTCAGTACACCATTCTGCTATGATGGCTTGCTTCTCACATTCTCTCATTTCCTTTCTCAACTGGACTCATAGCTCGAGAATTATAACCCAAAACCTGATATTGAGATCCCTTTTTTTGCAACACTATGGCCATCATAGTTAGACCATTGTGTCCAAACTGTATGATGAACTCTTTATCTCTTTCTGGGACACCCAAAGCAGGTGCAGAAATGTTCTTCCTTGACCTTAGAGAAAGCTGCTAGTGACTCAGCATTCCAATTGAGAAGTTCATCTCCCTTTTTGTTTCCTTTAAGCATATTAGTCAAGGGTTTTGCTTTTCCTGTATAATCTGGTATCCATTCCCTTGAGAATCCAAAGATTCCTAGGGCTTGCCCTTAACACTGTGACAGTAACTGGAATTGGTAACTGTCTGATGAGTTGCTTTTTGTCTTCACTAATGCTTTTTTGTCCTGCTGATACTGTGACACCTGATAAAGTGGCAGAATCTTTCATAAACTGACTCTTTTTAGAGTTCAGTTTTAATCTTGATTGTCTTATTGCTTGGAAAATTTCTGTTAATGCATTTAAGTTCTGCTTTTCAGTTTCTGTTTCTACAAGTATGTCATCTATGTATTGAATAATAGAAGGTCTACATTCTAGTGGTTTTAGTTTTTCCTGTATTACATGATGAAAAACTGTTGGAACATTATGAAAGCCCTGAGGCATTCTTGTCCAAGTATATTGTTGGCCTTCTAAAGTAAAAGCAAATTTCCACTGTGAGTCTTTATCTAGAGTAATACTCCAGAAACCATTCCTCACATCTAATGTGGAGAAAATTTAATTTCTTTCCTGAATATGAGCAATAAGATCAGGCATGCTTCCTACTATTGGCAAGGAATGAGGTATCATCTTATTAAGTTCTCTGTAATCAACAGTAAGACAATAACTTCTGTCTGGCTTCTGTACAGGCCAGTATGGACTGTTAGCTGGTGAATTAACTTTTCTCACTGCCCCTTGAGCTTCTAATGCTTTTACAGTACTCTGTATTGCCTGTTCTGCCTCTTTCTTTACTAGATATTGTTTTATAGATTTATTGGGACTGCCTCTTACTTTAAGAATAAAGTCAGGGACTTGTCCACAATCATTCCTATGTTTAGCAAAAATATCCTGATAACAATAAATTAGCAGAGCCAACTCTTGCTTTGGTGTTTTTAATAACTCAACTAAATCATACTGTCCTGGGTCTTTGACACTGTATTTGCATAATGCTTCAGAGATGACTAATACTTCATTTAATGGTCCCTTCATCAATTCTCTATTACACAAATCTATAATGTAACCTCTTTGTTTTAAGATATCATTTCCAATAATGTTTTGTAGATGAGGACCTGATACCCATGCATGCTGGAAGGTGTCTTCCCCTATCTTTGTTTCTACAGGGAGACTTACTTGAGCTTGAAAGATTTTTCCTCCCAATCCTTGCAAATTTATAGTTTTTGTTCCTGGGAATGTTCTTATAGTAATACTAACTGTGGCCCCTGTATCTATTTGCCTCTTTAGATATACATTGTGTCCTAAGTTGGTCATGCAGTGTGTCTCCTAAGTTGGTCATGCAACTATTAGAAGTTATTTTAAAGGCAGATTATTTCTGTAAAATTGCTATACAATAAGGTTTCCTTTTTAGTAACAAGTACAGAGTAATCATTTCTTGCTTTGTCATTATATGCTCTTCCTGCTTACTTGTCTTATCATAACATTTCTAAGGAGTATTTATTATTATTGCAGCTGCAGTTTACATTATTGCTACTGTTGAATAATTCAGAATTAATGAAAGTTTGCAACTTACAAAGTAGTACAATACAAAAGCTTAATAAAAACTTCATATAAAATCTGCAGCTTTGCAGCATGTATATGCAAGGCACAACTTCTGTCCCTGTCATTCATTCTATAGATAATGTACGAAGTAGAATAATATACATTTCATGATTCTTTGCTGTTTATGGCATATATGTATGTTTTACAAATCATGCATTTTACATTATTTGCATTCTTTACACATATAGTTTAGGAATGTTTGATAGAAATAGAAAAGTACTGATTAATACATGTTTTATACAACTTCTAATAGAATAACCATTCCTGCTGTTACAATACATCAGTGCATGTCAGTGTGTGACCCTTGTTTCAGGCTGCTGTGACCTTTCCATTCTATTTTTTCCTGTGTCAGTGCGTGACCCTTGTTTCAGGCTGATGTGACCTTTACATTCTATTTTGTTCCTAACAAGTAATTGAGCTAACAATTCTAAAAAAAACACTATGAAGTCTTATAGATAACTTGCATCTGTTGTCTGACATTTAATTATTAAAGGAATTATTTTCAACATAAATATTTGTTTATATTAATAATTATGCCTTGATAAAGAGAGGAATTATTCATAAGCACTGTCTTATCTTGGCTGATGCTCTTTTAGCCAAGCATTGTCTTTCCATGCAGCTTTTTATGTCACTGGCATTCACATAAAAGATTGTTCACACATGCTGCTCAGAGAAGATTTCTGTAAGCTGGTGTCCCAACATTGCTTGAGATCCCAATGCTATAACAATTATAATATGTGACCTGGCTATATGTGCTGAGGTATGGAGCCCTTACTGTAACTGAGATGACCAGGGTTTGATCAGTTTTACTAACACTAGAGGAGCTGGATATTGAGAGGAACTGAGAGACGGGTGAGGATTATGGCCCATTCATCTTTCCCAGTCGGAGTGGGGAGGATAAATGGCAATCGGGGAACACATGCAGAAGTGGGATTTCTCTGGTGCAGACTGGTGAGACCAATTTCAATCCTTGAGGGGAGGGGTTGTAGCTGATCACAGACAATGTCTCAAGTGGAAGTGAGAGAGGACCTGCACAGGTGGCTTTTGCATGTCCCCCTCCAGATGTACAGCTCAGGCATTCATAGGAACAGTAGGGTTAAAAGAAGATAAACACTGAGCCACCCCTAATGGCAAAATGACATCCACTCTCAGGAGACCATCACTCCAGTGAAGGGAAATGAATGGGCAGATTTGTTGAGTGGCAGGTGATGGTTGACATGAATTAGGTGTAAACAGTGATTAAAAACATTATGATGTGTACAATAATAAATTAATTATATTCTATTATATATTTTAATGTTAGAAATCCCTCATGCTGTATATGAGATTCCTCTCTGTATTTGTATACTACGATTGTATCATATTACTATTCTGACTATGGATTGTATTAATTTTGTTTATAAGCGTTAAACTCATTACCTAAATAACCCGAGTCATGCGTTTAAAGGATCCTTAGTCCAATGCACCTTCCTGGTTATTGAATGTAAAACATATAAATAAATACAACAATTATCAAGTATGTGTAAAGCAAAAGCAACAAAAATGAAATGACAGCCAGTCAATCAGAAAGCATAATTCTTGAAAACAAGCCAAGTCATATATAACTAAATCAAATAACTTGAACATGTGAAATAAGCAAAACTAGTGTGCACAGCTAATGTTATTGTAATCTTACAACACTACTAAAATAATATCAAAGAATTACCTAACACCTAAAACATATGTTAACATTTTTATTAGAACTACATTATAAATTCCCTCAAGCATCACTATTCCTAAGAACTTTACAGAACTTTACAGAAACTAAGTAAAAGTCTTGAATACAGCTCAGGCAAACATCATAAATTAGTGTGAATGACATAATACATCACAGTGTAAAACAGTACATATGTCTGAATATCTCTACTAACACCCAAACATGTAACACAAGCAGCAAAGACAGCAATAGTTACAGTATCCACCCATCTGTCACCCATTGTGACTCCATATCATCAACCTATCTACAGATATCCTGCAGAAACAGGTTGCTAGCTGTAGGTTGAGAACACCAAACTCTGGACTGGAGTAAAACCCTACCTGGAATGGATTCACAAACTCAATACAGAAGGTCATACTGGGCATGCTCCTACACTTAGAAAAATGAAGCCCATGTTTGACAACATATTTGTCAGTTGCAGATGTCTGTGCACGCACACCAAATTGTGCACCATTTATGCTTCACACACACATTGGATAGGAATACTCACAAATATCCAAAATCAACACACTATAATATGTCAAACATGCACACACAGAGATGTGGGGAAGAGAGAGACAGAGAGTGACAGATAAAAATTCCATTATGAGGCCTGTCCCACCCACTACACATCCAATTGGCCAATCTCACATGATGTGCTGATGTCAATCACTGTAGACATTCCCTTTGGTAGCCATCAGCCCTATTGTGTCTGTGGTGCTTGTGATAACTGTGTAACACAACAGTAAAAATCAGTATTCATGTAGCATTTCTATACTCAGTCCTGTCAAATGTAAAGTCGTGTGTGACTGTGTATGTGTGTGTGTGTGTGTGTGTGTGTGTGTGTGTGTGTGTGTGTGTGTGTGTGTGTGTGTGTGTGTGTGTGTGTGTGTGTGCTTCCAGAGGAATGATTTATGGCCCATTCACGCACACTGCACTTCCCATTGCCCATGTTAGCACTCCTGCTGATGTCAGTCACCTTGAAATAAACCATCAGCCAAATCTTAACAGTATAAGCTCTGTGGCACTAGTGATAACTGCATAATACTGTAATGTAGCAAACTAGTTAGATAGGAGTTCTAATCCCAGACATGGCAACTGTGATTGTGTGTGTGTGTGTATGTGTGTGTGTGTGTGTGTGTGTGTGTGTGTGTGTGTGTGTGTGTGTGTGGAGGTGAATGATTTTGAGGTCAGTCACACTCACTACAACTGCCATTGCCCATGTTAGCGTGCCTGCTGATGTCAGTCACTTTGAAATAACCCTTTGGCCAAATCTCAGCCCCATAAGCTCTGTGGCACTTGTGATAACTGCGTAATACTGTAGTATAGCAAACTAGTTAGGTCAGAGTTCAAATCCCAGATATAGCAACTGTGATAGTGTATGTATGTGGAGGTCAATGATTCTGAGGCCATTCACACTCACTACACCTGACATTGCCCACTTTAGCATGCCTGCTGTCAGTCACCTTGAAATAACACTTTGGCCAAGTCCCAGCCCTATAAGTGCCATGATGCTTGCGATAACTGCGTAATACGATATGGTAACTGTGATAATGTGTGTATGTATGTATGTGTGTGTGTGTGTGTGTGTGTGTGTGTGTGTGTGTGTGTGTGTGTGTGTGTGTGTGTGTGTGTGTGTGTGTGCGTTTATGTGTATGTGTGTGCCTATGGAGATGAATGATTTTTGAGGCCATTCACACTCACTACACTTGCCATTCCCCTACTTTAGCAGACCTGCTGATGTCAGTCACCTTGAAATAAACCTTTGGCCAAATCTCAGCCCCATAAGCTTCATGGCACTTGCAATAACTGTATAATACTGTAGTATCGCAAACTAGTAAGGTAGGAGTTCTAATCCCAGATATAGCAACTGTGATAGTGTGTGTATGTGGAGGTGAATAGTTTTAAGGCCATTCACACTCACTACACCTGACATTGCCCACTTTAGCACACCTGCTGATGTCAGTCACCTTGAAATAACACTTTGGCCAAGTCCCAGCCCTATAAGCTCAGTGGCACTTGTGATAACTGCATAATACGATGTGGCAACTGTGATAATGTGTGTGTGTGTGTGTGTGTGTGTGTGTGTGTGTGTGTGTGTGTGTGTGTGTGTGTGTGTGTCTGAGGAGATGAATGATTTTGAAGTCATTCACATTCACTGCACCTGCCATTCCCCTACTTTGGCACATCTACTGATGTCAGTCACCTTAAAATAACCCTTTGGCCAGGTCTCATCACTATAAGCTCCATGGCATTCGTGATAACTGCATAATACTGCAGTGTAGTGAACTAGTTAGCTAGGAGTTCTAATCCTGGTCCTGGCAACTGTGATAATGTGTGTGTCTTTGTTGATACCTGATTTTGTGGTCATTCACACTTACTACACTTCCCTTACCCCTGCTTTAGCTCTGCAGCTGATGCCACTCACCTTCAAAGATACCTTTGGACAACCCTCCAAAAGATAAGCTGCATGGTGCTTGCGATAACTGTGTAATACCATTGTATAGCAATCTAGTTGGGTAGGAGTTCTAACCCTTTTCCTGGCAACAATGAAAATGTGTGTGTTTGTGTGTGAGAGTATGTGTCTTTGTTAATGCCTGATTTTGGGGTCATTCACACTTACTGCACTTCCCTTACCCCTCCTTTAGCACGGCACCTGATGTCACTCACCTTCAAAGATACCTTTGGACAGCTCTCCAAAATATAAGCTCCATGGCACGCACGATAATTGCGTGATACCATAGTGTAGCAAACTAGTTAGGTAGGATTTCTGATCCTGGCAATGTGATAATGTGTGTGTTTGTGCATGTGAGTCTTTGTTGACACCTGATTTTGTGGTCATTCACACTTACTACACTTCCATTCCCCCTCCTTTAGCTCTGCAGCTGATGTCAGTCACCTTAAAGATAGCTTTGGACAGCTGTACAACATATATCTCTGTGGTGCTTGCGATAACTGTGTAATACAATAGTGTAACATACTAGTTAAGTAGGAGTTCTAATCCTGGTCCTGGCAACTGTGAAAATGTGTGTGTTTCTGCGTAAGTTTTTGTTAACACCTGATTTAGTGGTCATTCACACTTACTGCACTTCTCTTACCCCTCCTTTAGCACTGCAGCTGATGTCACTCACCTTCAAATATACCTTTGGAGAACTCTCCAACATATAAGCTCCATGGCACTCGTGATAATTGCGTAACACTATAGTACAAATACATAGCTTGGTAGGGGTCTGAAACTCAGTACTTGTAAGTGTGTGTCATCATTATCCAGTGTGAGTGTTGGTGTGGTTGTGTAAATAACAGGATCAATTGCAGGGTGCGTTTTGCTACATTTTCATATTGAGGACACATATGTCCCAATGTCACATTACAAGGCCAGCAGTTGTCAAACATTGTAGAGGTTGTTGTCAACAATCCACAGCCATAAGTTTATATATAGGCAACCATAATACCTCTAGAGACCTCTCTCCATCCATGTACCATACACAAACATGCTTGGCTCTTTCTCTCTACCTTCCTTTCTCTCTTTCTCTCTGTCTCTCACTCTCTCTCTCTCTCTCTCTCTCTCTCTCCCCCTCTCTGGTAGATGTGGAAAAATGCATCTGTTCTGCATAGGCAACAGCTTGACTTGGTAGGTAATGCTCATCATCAGCTGATGGTCTGTGCATGAATTGGAGTCCTCCACTTGCTAATTGCATGTGGAACACCCATGGTATCATTCCTATAGCCAATTGCATGGAAACACATTCCCATAAGTTGGCACTGCAAGTGGGTGTTGGCCCATCTCCTGTGAGCAGGACTTCATGTGGGTGTGTGAGAAACAGCATCACAGAGGGTAGTTGGAAATACCTCTTACAACAAACACTGTAGAGACAGGCCAACTAACTGGAGGGGGATGTTCCAGACATGGGGACAGATTGTAGGTATTACTGTTCTACATTTGAAGTAATGTTGGTTTAACAGGGTTTGTGTGGATATGGCTGTTCTGCATGATTTAAAGTCTGGCATAACAGTGTTATGTGGTTGAGAAAATTGTCACATGTAGGGCTATCTGTAGACTGGCCATAGTTTGGAGTCTTAGATTTGGTGTGTTACTCACACATTTTCTGTCTTTATAAATGCAGTAACATACTCTGATGATTGTAGTCAGTCAGTGGTAACATCCACGTGAGTTACTGACATCATATCCCTCAGAACAGATATGTCACAACAAATCCTGTTACACCAGCAATGTTCTCAGTTTATAACTGCAATATGTCACTATTGGCCCTGTATTTGTGCTCTGTCCCCCAAGTGTGTCACCCTTTGTGCATGTGTCATGCAGTAAGAGGTGGATATGTACAGTATACCATTATTTACTGACATAATTCCAGATATCAAGCCAGTGATATATCAGACTGCTAGACATGTAATGTATAGGAGGCCTAATATTTGAGGACAAAACCTGGACATTTTGTTGTAGTCTGTACAGTAATGAGGTCTGTGTACTTATGGTGACTGTTGACAGAGTGTCTGTATTATGTAGCTGTGTATTCTGATCATGTTATTTGGCCTGTGTACAGACTTTGGTAGATGTCAATGTTCTTCGTCCTGTTCTATCTGACATTGCATGCTGCTCCAGTTTCTGATACTCTATCAGCCTATATGTTTGTAGGTTTGTAAGGCCAGACTGAGACATGTCCCATACCAAAGTCAGACATCAAACTACACTGTGAATCGGGTCAATATATGTAGGGTTAGTGTGTGAGTGGCAAACATGATGATGACTTTTGTTCACACAGGCCATAAACTGTACTATTACTTAGGCTTAAAATTATGTGACTGTGTTGAGATCATTTGTGGGTATGCACTTTCACACTGGTGTCTATTATTCCATCTTGTTACATGCCTGTAGTGGCTGCTATATTTGCAATTATATGTGTATTCCCTCATAGGTAAATTGGGTTAGTGTTGTGGCAGTCTGCCTGTAGTGTAGACAGTGCTTGGTGGCATGCCTAGCAGCTCAATGTATTTACCCTAGTGTGATGTTATGTGCAGATATTTGTCAGATGTACTGTTGCCTGGCCACCATACATTTTGTGTATTTCTGAAAAAGCAGTGGGCTGGTGTGAAGATGTATGTCACTAACTAGTGTGAAGTATGTGGCTTGGGACCTCTGCTCCTCCAGTTAATGTGTGTTAGGACAGACAGGAGAGTGTGAATGTATCAAGTAGGGTGAACTTATCTAGTCCAGTATTTGTGATATATCCCCATTTTCATGGCTTTAAACAGCCCCGTTGTCAGGCTAGTTCCACATTTCTTGCACTAAAGCCTTCTGTGCATACCTCCTGACTGATCAGATTGTTTCAGACTGTCCATGTTTATTGCACATATTTATTCTGTATTCCACAGGATCATTACTGCGATTTCTGTGGTACTTCAGCATGATGATTTTATGATGTCTGTCAGTAACTGATGGCGTACATGTCAGTTTCAGAAGAGCCTTCCTTCATGACATGTATGTTGACACAACCCCTAGCAACATTCTACATTTATAACTGCAGTACATACATTAAGTTCCCTTGCACTAAGAGGTTGAAAGTTATGATGCTGAGTTATGACTCCACCACATGTCATGGGCTTTTATTTTATATCTATCTATTATATATATATATATATATATATATATATATATATATATATATATATAGGTGTGTGTGTGTATGAATGTGTATATACACACACACACATATATATATATATATATATATGTATGTATATATATATATATATATATATATATATATATATATATATATATATATGCACACACACACACAAACACATATATATACATATATATATATATATATATATATATATATATATATATATATATAAACATATATTTATATACTTCTGTGTGTAAACATGAGTGTTGTATATACCTTCTCAGATGTATCCCACCATATTAATCTGATATGTGTATATTTACATATAAGATCATGACTGATTCAACACTGTTTTCACTTACAACTACTAAACAATTGTAGTAGCCAGAGCAGTTGTTCACTGCTATTTAGTATGTGTACTGAATGATTTATTTGAAAAAAAAAACAACTTACATCTTCACAGCTCAAATGACTTAGTGGTTAACTGCTGTGATTATAGTTTATAGGGCCCTGAGTTCAAGACCTTTAAGGTCTGTTTATTTTGTTGCTAGGCAGAACAAGGACTGTTGAATGCAGAATGGTTAAGACAGTTTTGAGCAGCTTTAAGCGTGTTTGCGCGGGTTTGCATAATGGTAAGTGGTGCTAACGTACGGTTAAACGAATAAGTGCTTACACAGTGTAGGCTTCACTTACCAGTGCACAAATCTGCTTAACATTTACATTTAAGCAATGCTTACACCTGCTAAGCATAACTCAGCCCTCGTAACCAGTGATCACATTCCAGTCTGATAACATAGCATGGTAATGACACCTTTAATAAGAATATTTAATTCCATGTACATAACAAGCTTCTATGTGCTGTCATCACAGTAGCATGGGGTGTGAGTATACTGTATGGGACACCTGGGTATACTAGTACCACAATCTTTTCTCTTTGTATGTGTTTCATACTTGGGTAGTATCCCAGGTTATACACAGTCACATTTGCATGTATTGTATCATTGCATTACTACTTTTAACAGTGCTTTTCCAAGTAAGGGTAGATTGCAGATTGTAGTACTGGAACCATGCATCCCTGTATGCAAATCTGGACTCTGAGTACTGACTATCATGTTCTAGGTGTTTGACCTGTATGTTTTTATGCATCTCCTATTGGATATTGATCTGATATGTTGATATGAACTGTGGACTACTATGTTTTTAGGACATGTCATTGAGGACTGCTGTCATGTAGTAATGGCATACCAATCAGTTTCAGACGTCTCTCTGTCAAAACATTCATCCTAATGCATAACCTGTTGGCTAGCTACTTTCTGTCTGTCCTCTTGGCTGCTTGCAAGCAATCTCTGATTGACTGACACTTACATGTTTTCCCAGTTGTCTTATGAACGCCACAGCTAGGAAACCCCACTCTATATGCACCACATGCCATGGATACCTCAACCAGACTACCACAGTTAACAGGACACTGGCCATGTTATGCAATATATATTGCATTCATGTCATTTGGAACACCTCACTGGCCCTTTTCCAGAGAAAACCAGATGAGTTGATGTTGAATTTAACTGTCACCCTGGGGAATTACTCAAGTGGCATCAGTTGATAGATGGCCTGCTGACAAATGTCAGGTGGCAGGATACCAGTGTACTCACATGCCCTACTCTTCTCATCTCTCCATGGACATTTGCCTGGTACACACCTAGGAACACCTGCACCTATGGACCTCAGTACTGAAAAATGTGTGCATGCATTATTGAGTATAACAGTGTGTGTTTGTAAACTTGTAGTTGAAAATCCTCTGAGATCCTTCTCACCCACTATACCCCCCCATTGCTATACCTAGGGCTGCTGCTGTAATCCACATTAAATGTTCCTTGTGACACTCTTTCCCCTATGGGCTACCTGGAGTTGCAGTACCAGCATACCACTATTCTACAAATGGGTAGATAGCCATGTGTTACTCTCTGAGGGAGTATGTGTGTGTGTGTGTGTGTGTGTGTGTGTGTGTGTGTGTGTGTGTGTGTGTGTGTGTGTGTGTGTGTGTGTGTATGTGTGTTCATTTGTGTGTGAGTGTACATATTTGTAGGAAACAGCATTGTGAAGCCATATTCTCCAAATACACTAAACCTTGCCATACATTATGAGGGATAGTGAAGTTGTTGACATTAGGAGAGCCATGACAAACCCTCAAATTATTATCCCTGTGGCATGTGCAATAAATACATATCCCTGTAGTAGCACTGTTTAGATAGACAAGGGTTTGTATTGCAGTCCTGGTCAATGTGTGATTGTGGGTACGTCAGAGCAGTATAATGGGTTTCAGAGACTACAATATCCAATGTGGGGTGTGTGTTGCGTATAATGTCTTTATACCATGTTACCCCCAGTACATGTCCCAAGGTCTACTGTATGAGGACCACTGTCACCATCAACCATACAGGGTAACTGATTACACTATCCAGCCCAATGATGCATGTACTGTGTGCAAAAACTCTGTAACAGTATGGTCTCACTGACAAGGTAGTCAGCACTGCTAAACCCAGGTCTGTCAAATGTGTCTATGACTGTATGTGTTTGTCAATGTGTATATGACAGTATGTTATACTATGTATTGTCTACTAACACCCAGTACATCCCCCATTACCATACTGTACAAGGCCTGATATTGTTCACTTTACAGGAAGCTCGGGACACACTTCACTCTACAAGCTCTGTGGTGTGTGCACTTAAGGCCAAACGCATTAGTAGCAATAAGTAGATAGGTAGGGGTTCTACTCTCATTGTTGCCAAGTAAGTCTGTGTGTACGTGAAGGGATCTACTTCAGTTTGCAGAAAATATATTTGCTTGGGGATAATTTGTCCGAGAACTAATTGGCAAAAGGTGACATTTCTAAGCAATCATCTTGTGGACATTCATTCCATTAGAACTACTAGTGGATGTGTAAATGCCCTCTTCCCCACTGTACAGCTGTACAGTAATACTGGAGTTGGTATATAGTTGGGTGTGGTTGTTTTGGGGACAGCCACCCACACTGGGGTTATTGTTGTGCATGTCCCCCCGCTTAGTTTGCTGTTATACTGTACAGTTTATGTTAAGAGGTTTAGTAGTTGTTAATCACTCTGTGTGTGGTTCTGCACCACCCCACACCTACCAAAGTGGAGGGGCTGTGCCATTCACACCAGGACACCTATGATTACCACCTCCAGGATTGCACTACATTGGGGAAGAGGACATATTCCCTGACAGTACCATTTTCAATTACATTAAACTGGCGGACTGATTATTTACTGATGTGATGTTTTGGCAATTTGGTCTTGGTTGAATTACATAGGCCAAAATCAGTTCTCTGTAAAATGAAGTACATCCATGTAAACAGTATTCTCTGTGTATTACATCAACACAAAATCCTCTGTATGTGTGTTATTCACAAACATTTGGTGTGTGCCACTCACTATACTTACCATTGTCCACTGTAGAAGAGCTGCTTAAATCAGCCAACATGCACTTAGCTGTATACACCCCTCAAACCAATCAACCATGTGGCACATACAGTAACTGTTATACAGATCTGTTACTTGTGTTCAGCTATACCCAGGATATGACACAGTCAATGTGTCACCACAGTGCCACACCTCTCGTAGGAAAAGACAGCAGATCAACATCATCCTGATACATAGACACCTAGAAGACAAACAGAATACATTATGGAGACCACAATCAGTCAGTGTTAATAACAGCTGTAATGCATCATGGCTGGACAGCTACATACCCTGACTTGTAATCATTAAACTTTCCAGCTGACAACATGTTAAACAGCCTTACATTGCCAATCTTTAGTACATTCACCCTGTGCATCAGAACCATATTAGCATGTCCCTGCATTGATGTTATGGATGACAGGGATGTGGCACAGGTATCATCATATGCACAGGGTGTGGTGTGGATTTGCCAGAGGCCTAGGCTGAGATGTTTGGTTGACATCATGTGTGTGGGTTAACAGGTTCTTTATTAAATGCCCTGTGCACACGTGGTGTATGTAGGTATGGAGGTGCCCTAGCTGTGTCGGTGATGTGTGTGTGTGTGTGTGTGTGTATGTATGCACACAGTTCTGCCATGTCACTGCTCTATATAGGTGTATGTTGGACAGCTGCGGACCATACATAGCAGGGTGTACAATTCACCATATCTGGCCATGGACATGGGAACTGTGCCTGCCAGGAGTTGCACGGGTGCCACTAGGCAGAACCAAGATATGGTATTCTCCCCTGAGAATGACAATTGTCTGCTGGATCCGCATCCCTGATGGGACCAGTGAGGACCACGTGCACATGGCCTGCTGTGATGTAGTGTGGACAGCTCCCCCTGCAGTGCTGGTGCTGGGACTGCCACTACGGGAGCAGCCCTGAGTTGTTGTACATCCATGTAGACCTCCACCTGTTGGTGTTGCTGACCTACGTCCATGTGGCCGATGCCCTACTCCCACCTCATGCTCTACCACAGATACCACATGCTTGAGAATTCCCACCATCTCACCCAACTCTCTATCCATGACCTCTGCAAAATAATGGTGAGCACCTGCAAGATCACTGATGTTGTCACCTACAGCAGGAAGAGTAGCCCTCTGGAGCCTCAGACTATCTCTGATTTAATGTTCGTATATGTGGCTGTGCCTTCATGATGGCCCAAAACATGTGTCTGGTGACACCTGCTGAGGCACTTCTGCCAGGGGCATGATGGCCAGCAGCCCTGCTATGAGCACCCCTCTACATCTGCCTGTGTGGTACCTCACCAGTCATCTGGCTGAGGCTGCTGTGTACAGACACAATTGCCATAGTCCCCACACTTTCCTGTCCCATGCCACCACCTGCCAACTGTCCCTCATCTATGGTCACTGGTGATGGGGTATGTATGAGCATTGTGACTGTGTGCGGGGATGGGGTGAATAAAAGTGGGATGTCAACCAATGGCACAGATTAAGCCCCTGACAACCCTGTCTGTGCCTCACTATGTCTATCATCATAGGGGCAGACAAGAAATATAAATTAAGATCTGTACATAATGGTTTACGTCCACACACATACACACTTACAGGTGAGGTGGCACAAACATATTGCACAGACCTCAGTACCCAACAAGTGACATGCATGACATACAACACTCAATATCAGTCAGTGCAGCCATTCTAAATCCTGGTTATAAACAATATACATATGTGGGATGCATGAGTCATGTTAGTAGGTCCTTCCCCTGGGACAAACTGCACCCATGTACACATTAATGCTGTGCACCTGTACAGCACACTGACATGCACACCACACCTCACAACTATACAAATCATTGCTGAATGTGTTAGATGTGTAGCAGTTATGTTTGCTTTGTTCTTCACAACCCCTATGTGTTTGTCTGACACATGACTGGGATGATATGAGGATGGATGTCACTAATGAATGACTGACATTTCATTCCCAGATCTCATCATCATCATCAGTTGATGTATGTGCAATAACATCTGTGTACACTGACTACTTTATTCCAGCGAAAGCCGAATTGGTCGAATACAATTCACGCAACACATAATGAGAGAAACGTGAGTATGTTGAACGCACTAAACCGTGAAAGTGGAAATATGGAATTCGCATAGTTGGCCCATCTGCGGAATAGCTCCATAAGGTAAGTGTGCGATAGTTGCGTACCTTAGGGTTAGGGTGCGGGATAAGGTAAGTGCATAGATAGGTAATGTATATAAGGTTTAGTGTATGTGTGTGGAATATTTAGTTTGTTTGGGTATAGCTCAGTAGGGTAAGTGTGCAGTAGTTATGGACCTTATGGGTAGGGAGGGGTTAAGGATAGTGCAGAGATAGTTGTGTATGTAGGGTTTAGAGTAGGGTTAGAAGTAGGGTTTTGGTGCTTTACTTTAGGATTAGAAGTAGGGTTTTGGTTAGTGTGTGTATGTGTTGTTTTTTACTGTGTTTCGGTAGGTAGTATGTTGCGGGCAGTGGGGTTGGCCAACTATGAGAGAGCGAGATTTCAAATATCGCTGTTTAGTGCATTTGATGTATTCGCGTTTCACTCATTATGGTTTGTGCAAATTGTATTCGACCGATTCGGCTTTTGCAGGAATAAAGTAGACCCACACTGATGACCATCCAAGCCTCATGTGGATTTCAAGAGCCTACACACCCCTGTTAACATGGCAGCCTCTTTTATGATATGCAATGGGGCCGCATTACTGCAGTCAAAAACATTACACACACCTGATATGTGACATATGACCTATGCAATTCAATCCTGCTTCAGATGACTGTCAGTCATGGAGATGCTGACTGAGATGCGTACTATATTGGGGGTGCATAACTGTGCACACCCTTAAACCAACGGTTTTCTGAAGCACCTGCTAACTGAAATACAGCAGTCACTATTCCTGGAAGGGGCACAGTAGCATGGTACAACCTTGCCTTTGCATAATTAAGTCCATCTTCCTTACAAAGGTATCACAACTCTGCCAGATCGCAAGGCCAGCTCATGTGCACAGCCATGGAAGTCACACAAGTGTGTTATGTGTGGGCCAATTCATAACCTTGAATGTGTTAACATATGGCCATTCTTAGCTAGCTTTGGATGTATGCTTCAGTTCACTGCTGTATTTGAAGCTGACACCCCTCCCCATTCTCAGCCTTATTGCAGATGCCTGACAACTGTGGCCCACACATGAGTGTTAGTTTGCAGTGTTCCACATTCACTCTGTCATGTCTACAGGCCTGCTTTCAGATAATAAACAGCAACCATAAAGGTGTTCACTGGGACCAGCAACCTTCAAGTTGGGGATGGTGGCCATGATGTGATGTGAGCTGCTGCGTATGCACCATATATAACCTTAAGACTACTGTCTGTATATTTGAGCCTTGGTCTCATGACACCATCTCATGACACCATTACACATTGCAACACATGCCTTTGGATGACCTGGGGTTGTGCTTTTACTACCTGTATGGAGGCCTGGATGATATTTCTTGTGGGATAAATCTCCCATCTACTTACTGTAACCCATAGGGAACACTTATGCAGACTCCAGGTGATTGTTGATGCAGGTAATACACTAGTAGGACTTGCTAGACATTTGTGCAACTGCCTCAGTGTTGCTGCATGTATTTGGGTAGCCTCCCTGACCAGTTTGCACTATGTATTGTTATCTGTATTGGATGGCCATCTGTGTCTTGTCAACATCGCTGTCATCCCATATTTAATACACCTCTAAATGATTGCTTGCACTGTTTGCCATGGAATGCACAATGGTGAGGTAATGTTATTTTACCCTATTCCTGCCAACTTCCTTTCAGGTATGGGGTCCATGCCATGCCTTGGAAGATGTCTGCAAGCCATGGCTGCCTGTGTTGCAGGCAGCTGACCAGTTGTCATGGATATGCTTCTTGGACAGCAGACCATTACATGGTGTGACATAGAGGCCTGTACTTGATGGCAGGTGTGTACTGAAGAAGAGTGAATGTTGTCAGTACATCACAAGCTGCCTCCACAATATGTTAATTGGGGTGTGTGCACACATATGCTTCCAGTGTATTGTAAGGTTTGTAAACCCCATATTTGTTGTCCTAACATAGGATTCTGTTTTATACATTAATTGCACATGTTAGATGCACATTACAGGTTGTAAAAGGTATGGAATGTGTTATTGTACTTGTATATATCAGGAACAGTTGACACCATCATAGGGGTGTGTACAGTGTTGTATTGACTGTTTGAGGGTTATGTTTCATATATGTCCCTACTGTAGGTCATTTGTCCCACCATCTGGCTTGTCTCTGTCAACACATCTTGCACTGATGGGTTGTAAGGTATCCTGCAGGACTCCTACCTACCCTTCACCATGGTGACCACTGTGATGCTGTGCAGCCAACACCAACAAAATTGAACATGTACATCATGCATTATAGGTAGGTGTGATACATGTGTACAGTGCATATAACATGGCCTTAACATGGCCAGTGTATTGGCAAACATGAACAAAATAAACCCATACTCACCAGCCACAGGCTGCTGCCCCAATTGTATACCTGAGGGACCCACATAGTTGTGGTAGAAAGGTAATTTCAGTTGCCACTCATATGGCATTGCTACAGGGTAGAAGCAGCATTTCAGAACATTAACAGAACAAACAGCAATGGTACAGAATATGCAGCCCAACACCATAGGTGTGCAAATCAGTACATTACTAAATTCCAGCTACAGACTATCTTCTCTGATATATGCATTCAGATTCTCTAGAGATATAAATGTAGAATCAACACTGTTCTAGGTGTGTGCACTGTGGTCTTACCTGCACGCTCCTCAGACATTGGTTGGGTGCCACCGACCTCAACAATGCTGGGTTCTGCTTCACGGTGGATGAACCATGTGGGTGCACCAAGACTGGCAAGGAGCTGTTCCGTACATGTCAGTGGAGGCTGGATGGCTGCACCCTCTCCTGTGGCTCGCCATTCCCTTGGTACAACAGCTGCTTGTTTCTGTGCATGATGCAAAATGTCACTGGCATGATGATGGACCTGGTCATAATGCCAGTTATGTTGACCAGAATCTTCCACACTGTGGACCAGTTCTTCCCACAGGGCTGTTCAGTTATGTAGGGCTTCTGTGCCACATCCGAACAGGACATCATAGTGCTGTATGAGATATTGAATGATTACATCATTCTGCAAGCAGGTAACCTTCCTCGTGGCTTGGTAGCTGGAAGACGTATACAGGAGAAAAGGTTACATGACCTCATACGGTTGTCTAATTACACATCAACACAAAATATTACTTGACAATATTCCAAACTACAACCTAACCCTATAATCAGCTTTCATTACACTTCTGTCCCTGGCCTATCTTATTCCACCCAGTGTTGTGCAGTTAACTGCATACTCCTCTACTGTCCATTCATTTCTGTGTATAGTGATGACAGTGGCCATCGTCCATGTGGACGGTGGCAAGTCTGTGTTTGACTGTAGTGTGTGATGGAGCTGAGAGCACTTGCCTTAATTCAGGTAAGAGGCAGACAGTGATGTTCACATGGCCCAGGGGGACTCGCTGTAGTTGCCTTCAGTAGGCATTATGTATATGTTCACCATTGATGAGGGGGTAGTGTGATGCACATTGCCTATATCCATGGCATGTGTGTATGATGTGTGCTTTACCCCCAGTACAGGTTGATTTGTGTTGTTGCCTCTGAGACTGACTACATATGTGAAGACACTCTGTTGCAATTGTCCTTGGTGGTGTGGCTATGTCTGATTTATAGTCATAATCAGCCTTACACAATGTCAGCTGTGAACATTTATACTTGCTGAGATGAGGTGGACTTGCCTCCAAGTTGTTGGCTGCATCTGTGTGTCCCTGTACAGCCAATATAGCATCCTATTATGTGCTTTGTGCATCGCTGCTGTCCACCAAGAGGGATTACTTTCTTCTTGGTAGAGGCTACTTTTACAGGTCAGGTACTGCTGATTGCTTATAACTACAGTGGATATGAAGTTTACACACTCCTGTTAAAATGCATGGTATTTGTGCAATTGGAACATTACAACACAAAAACTCATTTAAAATAAATTCACACCTGTAATGTGACCTCTGTCCTTTACAGTTCGATATAAAACATGGCAATCGGGTCTATGAAAACATATGTGAAATAACAATCAGTACAACAAGCCGGTTGAATGAGTGTGCACACCCTTAAAGTGATATGTTGTGTGAACACCTGTTGAGATAACTACAGCATCTATTTGTTTTGGTTTGCATACTCAATAGAATTGTACAGGTTATGGGTCACATTTGGGGTATGGAACATTTTTGAAAGATTATCTGTGGTCTGATTGCCATACAATACACAAACCTGGCATTCCAACAGGGGTGTGTATGCTTTTGATATCCACTGTATATAGGTGTTGCTATAGCTGATAATTTTAAGAATGGGCAATGGGTCATAACACAGAAAAACACTTCACTGATTACTACATGATAATCTTGCCAACTTTAGTACCCATATCAGTGTCAGGACAATGCATCAAGCAGTAGCTGTACACATTTATTTCTGTTCTATGCACTGACACTGATATTACACATGTGCAACTTGCACACCCTATTTTTTCAACTGCTTGTAACCTATGGTATCCATTTTGTGTCTACCAGCTGGAAATACACATATATACATGTGCCCAGGGGATACCTGATATACATTTGTGTTTTGTGTTAGTATGGCACACTGTATTCACAGTCTTGCTAATCAATCATACTTCTCAGCCAGTTATACCCAAAGGACAAAGACCCACATCAATGTTTGAAAAAAGTAACATCAGTATTGATACCATATTACTCTAGCTGCAACATACATATTTATGTTGATTGCAGATTAGCCTTTGACACCACTGTGATAACCTGGAAGATGTCCAACAGTCATAACTACACTGTTATGTTACATTGTCATTGCTAGAAGACTTGCCACTGGTTTGACTGGCATAGATCAAGTATATGTGTGTGTGTGTCTACAGACATCAGTCACAAATGTGCTTATTGTCCAATGGAACACTGTACAGTTCAATGTTATTAATTCAAGATATTTAATGCAGTTCGGCACATGTCTGCAAACAGTAGTGTACTATGCACATGCCTTATATATGTCTCTAAGCTTTCCAAGACAAACATAAATCATACTCATAAAACAAGAACAAAAACCACACCGGAAAAACGGAGACTAGACCCAGCAATCGCAATGGATAAAAAATATAAGCAAATGACACACACCACCATGCGCTGGGTCTGACGGCTTGTATAATACAAAATCTAACTCCACGAACAGAATAATGCAGCAAATCAGTTCAAAAACGGCCACGACTGCAGTATTAAAACCAAGCAGTTTAATGATAAAAAACTGTTAGCGCTTTCACCCGTAGGCTTCTTCAGACAGTTACAAAAGAAAACATACCATCCCCATTTTAAATACTAGAGCACTGGTGATAATAGGTCAATTCTGAGCACATGTCAAATGCCATTTACTATACACCTGAAAAGTAACTCAGATTATGGTAAAAGACAAAACACATTAAATGTAACAAAGCTAACAAGCGCTAAACATTAAAAAAATTTTAAAGTACTTTAAAACAGTTAAAACATTTAAGAAAACTGTTCACATATGGAGCATTGGCACAAACCATAATAAAAAACATATTGAGAAACATATTATGGTCTAAAACATCTTCTATTTCTTAGTGCAGGGGTTATATTAACCTTTTCATTAAGCCCTGGGGACTTATTTGCCCTGCACCTAATAATCCATTGCATCTCTCTCTCCAAAGTGCAGTTAATAATATCTCCACCTCTCTTACTCAAGCGTACTGCCTCAATAACACAAAACAAAAATGTATGTTGTGTACCTCTGGCTAAAACATGTCTAGCTAAAGCATTGGTAGTACTGGCTATTCTAATCTGATATGTATGCTCCCTCATCCGCTCCCTTAACGTCCTATTGGTTTTACCTATATAGAACGAGGTGCAGGCGGAGCACCTAGCCAAATAAACCACATTCGGATCCAAACAATTGGTACCTGTTGAAAATTTAAACTCATAGTTAGTAACAGGGTGAATGAAGGAATCCCTAGTATCTATCAACGCACACTGGTTACAATGTCCACATGGGCGTGTGTTCCTACCTAATCCATCAACATGACCTGGAACTGATGGTATAGTTCTATGACACAACATGCTCTTTATGTTAGGTTTATTCTTATAGCTAAATAGAGGTTTTGAACCAACAATTTCCTTAACCACAGGATCTAAGGTCAAGACCTCCCATCTATTATCCATAAAATTCCTAATAGACCTGGCATCCTTGGTATAAAAAAGGGGGGCCCTTACAATACTTTGTGGGGGTCCATTTGCTAAGGGTACAACATCATTTACCACATATAAATCTGAAAAGTATGGCCTTGCCACAGTACTACGTAAAGAGTCCACTTCTGATCTCATCCTATTAAAGGTACCCTGATCATATCCTCGTGACAGGAACATCTCACCCATTCTGTTAAGTTCTTGTAAATAGCCTATATCAGATGGATTCAACCTTGAGGCCCTCATTATCTGTCCTTTCATAACATTTTCAAATACATAGGTAGGATGCATGCTACTCCTATGAAGGAGTGCATTATGATAGCATGGTTTCCTATGTATAGAAGTGTTAATAAGTCCATCTGGAAGCCTGCACATATCAACATCTAAAAAAGAAATGGAATCTTCCGAATAACTAAGAGTAAACTTCAAAAACTTGGTGGATTGATTGACATTCTGGACGAAGGACAACAATTCCTCCGCAGTTCCAAACCAAACGAGGAAAAGATCATCCACAAACCTCCTATAAAACTTTACATTATCCTTAAAACAGCTCAATTTAAACAAATACAGGTCTTCCCACTCTGCCATTACTATGTTGGCGTAGCTATTGGCACAAGAAGTGCCCATAGTTACGCCATCATTTTGTAGGTATATAACCTCACCAAACATGAAAACATTATTTGTAAGTACAGTTTCCAAAAACAATGCTAACAAATCCATAAATCTATTGGTAAAACTAGAATTCCTACGTAGATAGTTAAGAAAAAACTGCACGCCTGCCTCATTTGGTATAACGGTGAACAAACTCACCACATCGAGGGTTACCAATAAAAACTTACTGTGGGACTCTACATCTCTCATAAAATCATATAAATCTACCAGAAATTGTTTGCTGTCCTTAAGGATGTGAGCACACTTATCTACCAGAGGTCTAGAATGATGTTCAATATAAATGGACATAGGTTCGGTCAACCATCCTTGTCCCGAGACAATAGGTCTCATGGGAGGTGGATTCACGGACTTATGTACCTTGGGCAACCCTTGTACTATAGGAATGCGTGGATTCTTTACCTTTAAATAATTATAAAGCTCCTCAGTAATATCATAATTCAAAACCAAGTCATCCAGCATCTCAAAAACTGTAAACACCTTCTCAGTCACCAATGTCATATCAATCTCCGTATAAAACGAATCTGTAGTCAACAATGTTTGCATACAATCCACATATGCTTGTGTATCCATCAATACAATAGGACCACCTTTATCTGCTGGTCTAATAACGATTTCAGGGTCATGCTTTAAGGCTTCTAAGGCCTGTCGCTGCTTCATATTCAAATTTTGAGTATATCTACAACGTCTATTAGTAGTAAAATGCTGATATATATCATTCTCCACAAGGCGTGAGTAAGTGTCTAATAAGGGGTGTAGCTGTGGTAAATACACACTATTCTGTTTAAACCTCACTTCTCTCACTTCTTGATGAGGTGAATGAAAATCTATCTTTAACTGTACATTCCTCACAAATGCCTTCAAATCTAGTATAGACTCAACCAAATCGCCACGTTTAGTGGGTATGAAATTGAGGCCCCTATTCAGTACCTCATATTCAAATTGAGTCAACGCTCTCTTAGCTAAATTAATCACTAACGTGCTGTGTTCTTCTCCCACATTTTCTTCAATGTAGGACCTACTATTTCGTTGGCTGACCCTTTCCTCTTTCCTCCCAGCGCATGGTGGTGTGTGTCATTTGCTTATATTTTTTATCCATTGCGATTGCTGGGTCTAGTCTCCGTTGTTCCGGTGTGGTTTTTGTTCTTGTTTTATGCTTGGTGTTTGAATTTTTGCACCGGACCAGGAGGATGGCTGATGTGGCTGCGGTTAACATCGAATTACCATATTCATTGAGGAGAGGAGAAATGTCCAATCGTAGCTTAACTGATTTTCAAGATTATGTGAGAGGTGGTACTAACTTGCTGCTCTTGTATGAACCGCGTTTAACAGAGAACAACAAGGACATGGATGCAGGAACTGTGCTTTCTGTTTCGGAGGATTTAGACAGATTCGAGAAGGAGTTTATTAAATTAAAAAGGTTGCAGCTTCAACGCCAACATTTTGAGGCGTGTTTGGCCAAACGGATTATTCCACGTGGCCTGCGTATTCTTAAAATGCATATCTCAGGTAATTTGTTTCCTGAGCTGCTGTGTAAATGGCAGCATCTTAACATAGAACTAAGTAACAATTATATGAAGCTCTTAATAGAGTTTCATAAACCAGAGGAAGATGCATTGATACGAACAGTAAATGAACTTTATGATAAAATTAAAGGTAAAGACTCTGATGGGACTATCATTAAACTGCTGGAGAATGCATTAGACAATGTTAGTATGTTTGAAAGGCGACTGCTGGAACAAAAGAGAGGCAAAATCCTTAGGGATTTAAAGGACTTTAATAATAATCATGTTTTTACTTGGCCTAGAACTGTTGTTAATGATCATTCTGTTAACAGGGGTAATGCTGCTTTTTTTAATAGGAATAGGAGCAACGCAATGAATGGTGAGAAGGGTCTCAGTAATGTGACTAAACCAACTGATAGTTCTGAAGTAGCTGTCGTTTTTGAGGCGCCTGTTTTATGTACCTCGCATGTTAATGCTTCTGTTGATGCTATAGTGCCTCCCATAGCTGTGAATGCTATAACAACAGCATCAGATGTTATTGTGAATACTAACACTAAGGAAGTAGTGGTGCAAACATTTGGGAATGCTCCACAACCCAAGGGTAACGATGTAGTTGTAAGGAAGAAGACTCCCCTTGTGGGGAGTTCTCCTAATTTGGAGAATAATACTGAAATTACTTTCCACCCTTTCCCCATAGCACAAGACCGTCGATTAGGGAGGGGGAGGTCTTTGAGCCGTGGACGGCACAAGAGGAAAGGGTCAGCCAACGAAATAGTAGGTCCTACATTGAAGAAAATGTGGGAGAAGAACACAGCACGTTAGTGATTAATTTAGCTAAGAGATCGTCGACTCAATTTGAATATGAGGTACTGAATAGGGGCCTCAATTTCATACCCACTAAACGTGGCGATTTGGTTGAGTCTATACTAGATTTGAAGGCATTTGTGAGGAATGTACAGTTAAAGATAGATTTTCATTCACCTCATCAAGAAGTGAGAGAAGTGAGGTTTAAACAGAATAGTGTGTATTTACCACAGCTACACCCCTTATTAGACACTTACTCACGCCTTGTTGAGAATGATATATATCAGCATTTTACTACTAATAGACGTTGTAGATATACTCAAAATTTGAATATGAAGCAGCGACAGGCCTTAGAAGCCTTAAAGCATGACCCTGAAATCGTTATTAGACCAGCAGATAAAGGTGGTCCTATTGTATTGATGGATACACAAGCATATGTGGATTGTATGCAAACATTGTTGACCACAGATTCATTTTATACGGAGATTGATATGACATTGGTGACTGAGAAGGTGTTTACAGTTTTTGAGATGCTGGATGACTTGGTTTTGAATTATGATATTACTGAGGAGCTTTATAATTATTTAAAGGTAAAGAATCCATGCATTCCTATAGTACAAGGGTTGCCCAAGGTACATAAGTCCGTGAATCCACCTCCCATGAGACCTATTGTCTCGGGACAAGGATGGTTGACCGAACCTATTTCCATTTATATTGAACATCATTCTAGACCTCTGGTAGATAAGTGTGCTCACATCCTTAAGGACAGCAAACAATTTCTGGTAGATTTATATGATTTTATGAGAGATGTAGAGTCCCACAGTAAGTTTTTATTGGTAACCCTCGATGTGGTGAGTTTGTTCACCGTTATACCAAATGAGGCAGGCGTGCAGTTTTTTCTTAACTATCTACGTAGGAATTCTAGTTTTACCAATAGATTTATGGATTTGTTAGCATTGTTTTTGGAAACTGTACTTACAAATAATGTTTTCATGTTTGGTGAGGTTATATACCTACAAAATGATGGCGTAGCTATGGGCACTTCTTGTGCCAATAGCTACGCCAACATAGTAATGGCAGAGTGGGAAGACCAGTATTTGTTTAAATTGAGCTGTTTTAAGGCTAATGTAAAGTTTTATAGGAGGTTTGTGGATGATCTTTTCCTCGTTTGGTTTGGAACTGCGGAGGAATTGTTGTCCTTCGTCCAGAATGTCAATCAATCCACCAAGTTTTTGAAGTTTACTCTTAGTTATTCGGAAGATGCCATTTCTTTTTTAGATGTTGATATGTGCAGGCTTCCAGATGGACTTATTAACACTTCTAGACATAGGAAACCATGCTATCGTAATGCACTCCTTCATAGGAGTAGCATGCATCCTACCTATGTATTTGAAAATGTTATGAAAGGACAGATAATGAGGGCCTCAAGGTTGAATCCATCTGATATAGGCTATTTACAAGAACTTAACAGAATGGGTGAGATGTTCCTGTCACGAGGATATGATCAGGGTACCTTTAATAGGATGAGATCAGAAGTGGACTCTTTACGTAGTACTGTGGCAAGGCCATACTTTTCAGATTTATATGTGGTAAATGATGTTGTACCCTTAGCAAATGGACCCCCACAAAGTATTGTAAGGGCCCCCCTTTTTTATACCAAGGATGCCAGGTCTATTAGGAATTTTATGGAGAATAGATGGGAGGTCTTGACCTTAGATCCTGTGGTTAAGGAAATTGTTGGTTCGAAACCTCTATTTAGCTATAAGAATAAACCTAACATAAAGAGCGTGTTGTGTCATAGAACTATACCATCAGTTCCAGGTCATGTTGATGGATTAGGTAGGAACACATGCCCATGTGGACATTGTAACCAGTGTGCGTTGATAGATACTAGGGATTCCTTCATTCACCCTGTTTCTAACTATGAGTTTAAATTTTCAACAGGTACCAATTGTTTGGATCCGAATGTGGTTTATTTGGCTAGGTGCTCCACCTGCACCTCGTTCTATATAGGTAAAACCAATAGGACGTTAAGGGAGCGGATGAGGGAGCATACATATCAGATTAGAATAGCCAGTACTACCAATGCTTTAGCTAGACATTATTTAGCCAGAGGTACACAACATACATTTTTGTTTTGTGTTATTGAGGCAGTACGCTTGAGTAAGAGAGGTGGAGATATTATTAACTGCACTTTGGAGAGAGAGATGCAATGGATTATTAGGTGCAGGGCAGATAAGTCCCCAGGGCTTAATGAAAAGGTTAATTTAACCCCTGCACTAAGAAATAGAAGATGTTTTAGACCATAATATGTTTCTCAATATGTTTTTTATTATGGTTTGTGCCAATGCTCCATATGTGAACAGTTTTCTTAAATGTTTTAACTGTTTTAAAGTACTTTAAAAAATTTTTAATGTTTAGCGCTTGTTAGCTTTGTTATATTTAATGTGTTTTGTCTTTTACCATAGTCTGAGTTACTTTTCAGGTGTATAGTAAATGGCATTTGACATGTGCTCAGAATTGACCTATTATCACCAGTGCTCTAGTATTTAAAATGGGGATGGTATGTTTTCTTTTGTAACTGTCTGAAGAAGCCTACGGGTGAAAGCGCTAACAGTTTTTTATCATTAAACTGCTTGGTTTTAATACTGCAGTCTTTCATAGTTCATAGTTCATAGTTCATAGTTTAGTACTAAGCTAACTGCCCTTGCGAGCCATTGTAAGCCTAGCCAATTATCCCTTGTGAGGCTCAAACCCTGCACCTTGTGTTTTGTAAAGCAAACACCTTAACCATTAGGCCACCCTCCCAACCCTCGTGGCCATTTTTGAACTGATTTGCTGCATTATTCTGTTCGTGGAGTTTGGATTTTGTATTATACAAGCTGTCAGACCCAGCGCATGGTGGTGTGTGTCATAAATCATACTCATATTCACAGGTAACATATGGATATGGACAACACCCCATTAACTGGTCTAGCAGTGGCACAGTCATAACTGTTTGACAGACACTCTAGTGGTTGGCAAATGCGAGCTGTCCTTTCCAATGGTGAGTCAGGCTCCTGAGTTCTGATACCACTTCTCAAACTCTTAGAGCATCACATGTGGACAAAGCCTAACATGATGAGGGGTAAATAGGAACATATCATACATATTCTTGTTACAGAGTTTTGAAGTTTTTAGCATAATACATTTTGCATTACTGTGACTTTTCTGAAGGATGTGTAGTCTTATACTCAAGTGTTTGTCACTACATCATACCTTCAGTCCTCAGCTATTTGTCTATCAGGTAGAGATGTCAAGAGGAACAGACATAACAGTCTAATTTCAAAATCTGGACATTCTGTGAAGATTTGTATAGCTGACAGGTATGGCTGTGATGTCTCCCACTGCAGACAGAGCCAGATGCTATGGCCATAGCAGTTGTACAGCAGGACATCAGTACAGCAAGTTTTGCTGGCACATACATTTTTCAAACTCAGCTATCCCATTATTACAGACCAAGTAATACATTCATTAAATTACATGCTTAAATATTTTGCATATCTTTCTTTTTTGGGTGGGGGGTTGTTGTATATTCAAAACTAAGTGTTTTGAGTTGGTTGTTGTCTCGCTCTGTGTCATTTTCTCTCTCTCTCTGTCTGTAGTACAGGGATTGAGTGGGTTTGATTAAGTGTTTGTAGGTGATGGTGATGACCAGGTGATGGCCTATGCACCATTTGATGTTTCCCACTTGCTAATTGCATGCAGAGCATCTGTATAGTTCTTCCAATAGCCAATGTCATGGCAACCCATTCCAATAAATGTGCACTTCCTGTGGTCATTGTACCTTTACCTTGCCTATAAGGAACACATCCTTTCTGTGTGTGGGCAGCAGTGTTACAGACAGCAGATGAGAATATCTCTTACAACACGACATGTGGTCATAGGTCAACTACAGGTTTATGTAAGGTTCCAGACATAAGGACTGAGTTTGAGTATCATTCTTACATGCTTTGAATACTGCTAGCTTAACAGGGTTTGTGTCTACATGCTAGTTCTGCATAGTCTGCAGTCTGACAATGTTATGTCTGCATAGCTCTCAACTGTAGGGCTATCCACATAATGGCCAGGGTTTGTGGCACTACGTTTAGTGTGTTCCCCAAACAGGTGTTGTCCTTGACAAATCATTGCCATACTCTGTTGATTGCTATCAGTAACTGGAAACATGCATTAGTATTTGTGACTTCATATCACTCAGGAGGGATATGTTGCAAACAATCCTGTAACACCAGCAACTTACACAGTGTATGAGTGCAATATATTGAATATGGCCCTGTGTTTGGCCCTTTGTCCTCCACTTATATACCAGGCTTTGTCCAGTTGTCATGCAGTAAGAGGTTGATAGGTGTGGGCTATCATTATGTCTTGCTGACATTCCTGCTGTCATCCCAGTGATGTTGTGGACTCCCACTCATGTTGTGAGGTAGGGGCCATAAATATGGGCCATAGCTAGATGGCATGCGTGACCGTGTGCAGTCAAGAGGTCAGTGTATAGTAAACACTGTTATATACCCATGTAACACATTTTTGGGGGGTACATGTTTGACTCTTAGGCTGTTAGTACATGTGAGAGATATTACTAATAAAAGCATAAAATGTATGTAGCTGTACTTTTTGATACTATGGTGATGGGGACAGTGGTGGGTTAGAGGTTACTGTTTGGCACACAGTCTGTTTGACAGTTTGATAGACCAATTTGAAGTGAAGCATTGTTATGTAAAGAATCAATTTACATTGTAACATTTCATACTTTCCCCACTACGTGGTTAACTGAGGAGTATATTTGGAGGCTGCTGGCTTAATCATGTAATTGAGTGTTGATTGATTTTGTATTCAAGGCAAGTGTGTTTTGTACTGTTGTACTACTTGAAGGCTTTTGCCATGACATCAGTGTCTGATACTTTATGTGGCTTACTGTGGTTACCACCTGTCCCTCTGTGCAAGGCACGATCATTATTTGGCCAGTTGTGGCCTACTCATAACCCTAAACTGTACACATTTATCCATAATGTCCAGATGTTGGCATTATAACTTGTACGTACGTGTTCCTCCTTAATTAGGTTCCTTTCTGGCAAAAAGCTGAGGATTGGACTCATTCAAAGATGACAAAAATGTGGCTGTAAGACTCCACATCCTTCAGAAAAGTAATGCTACTGTAAAACCTCTAGTATTCTATCAGCTTTCTGAGATTGTAAGATAGTATTTATAATCAGTCCCTATTTGTCCACCATCATGTTATGTTTAGTCCATATTTTTGCCTATAGCAGATTGAGAAGTATGGTACTGCTGACGACAATTCTGACAATTAGAAAATGTCCTGAGATGGTAGGAGCAAGAATGTATCATATATTTCCTTTAATATTTGCATAATTCAGTTATATTGTATTTTACACACCTAGATGCTGTAAGACATGGCGCAAACAACAGTATAGAAATAAAACATTTTTGGGAAAATGGTGGTGTTATGTGTGTTTTTAATGCAAACATTCCCATTTGTGCAAACATATTATACTCTGGTCATTTGATAAGGTGGCAACTGTAGGATTACTGGCTATTGGAGTTTCACTGCGCTCTCTTTAGTCATTTCAGTGAATTGCCTAAGAGATTGCTGTATGTCTGGCCACTGTGTAAGGCCTATCATGATTATGTAGCGGCAGAGTGTGTACTTGTTATCTGGACTGTGTATGTGTGGGGTCACCAGATGAATGTCCTATACCACCCAAGCATTTTATCTACAGTATGACCTGCCACAGGATATGTAGGGGTATTGTGTGACTTTCATGGGAGATATATATCTATCCACGCAGCAATTGTAATGTGGTGTTTGCTAGGCTTACCATTATTTATAAATTAATATATGTGTGTGTATATATCTTATTTGAATATTTACTCATTCCACAATATACATTCCCTATAGTACAGTGATTGTCCTGCAAGATATGTTCATGAAATCATCCTGAGCTCTTACAGCTTATATGGCTTAATAGTTACATACTGTGACTATGAGGGTACATGTTGCTGGGTTCAAAACTGGGGAAGGCTGTTTATTTTGTTGCTGGGCAGAACAAGGGCTCATGGAGAGAGGGTGATTAAGGCACTTTAAAGTGGCTTTAAGTGGATTTGCGCAGGTTTGCATGAAGCTAAGTAGAGCTAACACACAGTTAAACATACAGGCATTTAAACTGTATGGGCTTGTCTTAATGGCACTTACCGATGCACAAATCCGGTTAGGTATGATACTGTTTACCTATTCTGTGTTTGAGCATATGTCAACTGGTTTGCCCACCGCTCGGCGATGGTAAGACATGGTTAAACGTATAGGCGCTCTATTGAATGTTATGTTTGACTAAACAAGCATAGATTATGCAGCGTAGGTTGCGCAGTGGTATGGTCTCTGACTACACTGTACATGGTCCTGGGTGCAAGACCTGGGGCTGCTAGCTTTTTCATTACTGTTAAATGACTGAAATGCATGATAAGTTAGGCAAAACAAGAGCAACATGTAGAGGTCAGATAGTGCCATGGTATGACTGGTGACTGTAGTGTAAAGGGTTCTGGGTTCAAGACTTGGCAGTGCTGATTAGTTTTGTTGCTGGCCACAACAACGGCTCATGGTGAGAAGATGAATAAGGCACTTTAAACCAGCTTTTAGCAGGTTTGCGTGACACTAAGCACTGCTAAAATATGGTTATTCCATTTTAGCTTCACTTAGTGGCGCTTACTCCTACAACCCCCGCACTAATTTTTTTGAAAGAAAAGAAAAAGAGGTGATAGGAACGTGGTGAAAAAAGGGGCACACAGAGGGAAAAACAATATGAAAGTTGGATAGGGATGTGCAGGATGGGAGTAGGGAAGGTCCGTAGCTGTCCATTTCTCCTACATTAGCAACTGTGAATATGCATTCCATTTGGAGGTAAATTTGGACACTTATACCCCTGAGAGAGATGAGGACAACAGTAATGTGTTATCTAGGCAATTGGACAAGATTACATGTGTCCAGTGGACACATTTGCAAAATGGACAGATATATATGGGGCATGCTTTTTTTGTGGGAACAGATTGCTTTTTTTTTTTTAAGGTGAGAGTGGGTTGTTGGGGAAGGATAGTAGGCATAAGTGGGGTGGGAGATTGGGCAGGAAAACAGACAAGACAGCAGACAGGGGTGGTGTATGACACATATGGGGGTGAACACCTTGACAGGGAGGTTGGTTGGGAATCGGAGGCACATGAGCCCACAAATGGATACAGTGAAACTGAGGTTCCCACCAATGGGCAGTCACCACTGCACCTTCATGGCCCCAAAGGCGGCTGTGCTGGGGCTGAGCAGGAGGGGCAGGCTGACTCTCAAGATGTGCCACAAGACCCTGATGCTGATGTAGCTGAGCTGCAAACTCCTTTTGCATCTCCCTATGCACCAGACCCTGGAACTTACATCAGGTGACAGGCTCCTGTCTGTGCCCGCTCCGAGGGGGGGATGAGCCCCATGCCCTGAAGTTGTTTCACCCATGGGTGGTACAGGACCAGTGGATGAGGAAGATCCAGGGTGGGTCCCAGATGTGTTGGGGCCTGGTGCCACGGCCAGATGAGGAAGGACAGGTGGATCCGCTGGGATCGTCCTTCCCAGACAAGCTAGGGTGTTGACAGTTTGCAACATATGTTGGTTAGTTATGAACAATACAATGCCAGGATTAGTTATAACAGCATGCATGGGTGCTCCAATAGACACCATAACACAATTATCAATCAGTTGCATAGCAAACAGAACACATGCAGCTATAGAACCACAGTGGATATTACAGCAGCATGCAGGTTACACTGATAGCAACAGGCCACCAATGATTTAATTTTAACAGGGAACAGCAATAAACATTCATTGAACTATTGGTATAACAATGGGGAACATGTCCCAACAGTAGATTTGTTATAAACATACCATGTATTGTTTTGATTGTATTATTGTTGCAGATAGGGTGGGGTGAGACAGAGAAATGAACAACTATTTGTTATTACATTGCTCACAACTGTTCTGTACATTATAGTCTACTCAGTACTCTCCAGATATGACCTGAAATTACAGCTACCTATGGGATTGGGGTTGGCCAGTGGGTGTTGTACACAGTTATCAGTTTAAACTTTGTATACCTAATATACAGCTGTACTTACTTGCCAGACCTGTGGAAAACGTTGGGTTAACACTACCTGATTGTTTATACACATTAACAGGGTTTGGCTTTGATATGTGCAATCATACTGTGTGTGTGTGTGTGCTAATGTCATAGCCCACCTTAGTTTTTGTACAGTACCATGGGTGCTGAGGACAATGACCAATAGCCATGATGGTGTGACACTCGAGGGACATTTTTTGGGGAAAACTAAATGGTCTATGTACTTCTTTTGCTTTCATCTGCATCCTTGGGACTGGCCACTGTGTGTTCTACACAGTGTATAAGAGGCACATCCTATGGTTAATATCCAGCCTGCCTTACCTTCTAAAGCTTTGAAAAAATGTGTGTTTACACTACCTGACTGTTTGTAACACACCTCATATTCTTGTGTGAATATTTACAGAGAGCTTAGTACCACTCCCGGGATTCAAACCCTGCCAGTTTGCTCAAAAAGTAGTCACAATGCTGATGTTTATCAGAACAAGCTATCAAGGAACTGCTGTTTCTTGTGTGAGTGTTTTCTACCAATTAGTCTGTGATTTGGCCAAACTGACTTTGTACTTCTGATATTCCTGCATGGCAGACAGTTGTTCTACTGTGTACTCACACTTTCAGATATTACATTACAGGTCTGGACTCCAGCATGCCCCAGCATTGTGCACGAAAGCGAACACCTTCTCCTCCTCTAGCCATGGTCCCTGCAGTGATGAGCTCCAACTGGTTATGGGCTGTATTCCTGCCTGCAGGGTTTAAATAGGGCGATTTTCTGCACTTTGCCGTGATTGGTTACTTTTGAAACTGTTGAGCTCAGCTAAGCTATGGGCAAACCTGGTTAGCTAAGGTTGGCAGTGCTTAAAGAGGCGGGTTCAGCACTGCTTATCACTGGGCAAATCGACTTAGCTGGGCTATTCATTACTTAGTATTCATATGTACACAATGCTTACACCTGGTCA
Organism: Protopterus annectens; assembly: GCF_019279795.1. NCBI lineage: Eukaryota > Metazoa > Chordata > Ceratodontiformes > Protopteridae > Protopterus > Protopterus annectens. The sequence goes on along the minus strand of NC_056730.1, from coordinate 222,016,895 downwards.
ACATAGCTGTGCAATGCTTAGCATTGCTTATGTTTTATTATATTGGTCTACCACCTGTATGGGATTGATTCATCATTCATTACATAATATATATTTATTTGCCTTCCCTGACATCCTCCAATGTGCTGTGATTAACTAATTATTGTGTGACTATACTGTATGCAGCACTTGTGTTTATATGGAGGTTTCACTACTTTATTACACTGACACCTCACATCTGGGCCTAATATGCTACTCTGGTTGAGAAAAATCAGTTTCTTCTTACACAAATATACAAAAAAATGTAAATTTTAATGTTTACACGTACAAAATGGAAATGGCTTTGGTGAGGCTCAAACCATGAATAACTGCATGCAAGGCACATGCTCTAACTGCTACACTATTCCACTTTTGCTTATGCTTGATATCTATTGCTTTTTAGCTTATTGTGCCATTTCAGCTGGGCTAAGTGTAGCTAAGCAATGGGCACACCCACACAGCTACGCTTAAACTTTATTGCATATAAAAAAAAAATAATTTATTTGTTGTGTTTTTTTATTTGTGCCCTTTACAATATCCATGATAATGCTGAACCTGTTCTTGTATCAACTTTCTGCGTTGTAGAGACGATTGTCCCTTATGGCTTTGTCCACATTCCTTACTCTGATGGGTTGGGAGGTGTGCGCTGTTTGCTTATGCTAAATCTGTTATTCTAGCAACTTTTGGCTTGGTTGGGACGATTGTCCCTTATGGCTTTGTCCAAATTTCTTACCCTGACAGGTTGGGGGTGTTACGAGTGTTCTCATTCATTTTAAATTGCCAGTTGGCAATTCTGGAAGGTAGGGGGTGTGTGTATTGTGAGAGCTCTGCTCTCAGACACACCCTCTGCACTCATACATGGAGCCATGTCCGTTTTACAGCACGGTAGCGTGCCTTCATACATATGCATGGAGCACTGCCCTACTGAACAGGAATGGTCCCTGCCATGTAGGAATAACATATTCCTGCATGGCTGATTGCTGAATCTGTGGGATAGTCAATAGCTTTTGTACAGTTAGAAGCAGGAATGGTATCCATGCTTTAAATGTACTTTTCTTTCTGAATATGCATTTAAAGGCATAGACATTTTTTACTGGAAAAAGCACTTTGTACTGAAAGTGTGCTTACCTTATGTAGCAAGTGAACTTTACTTTTTGACACACTCCCAGAAGGTTTCATTTATTTCAGAATTTTTACAGAAACTCCAACAGCACCTTGAATGGCTGGATGCAACTAAAACCATATCCAGTTGAAGTAGAGCATTTGTGTTGTATTTTAATTATCATTACACCAACACTGCAGCTGATGTCCTGGACATCAACTGACTTGAAGATGCTGGGCCAATCTGTCTTTTCAATCATTTTGCACATTAAATGACTAAAGAATTCACAAAATAAAATATTCTTATGCCGTGAAATTGCATCCCTCACTAAATAGGAAAAAAGATAAATATAGACTTGTATAATAAAGTCCTATCCGTACCTTTTTATTGAATCACAAACCATAGCTATCCTGCTAAAAGAGATTATCTTTGATATAATAACATCAATAACTTCAATGGAATAAAACAGAAACTTTAAGAACATGGCTGCATTTTGTCATTCTTCTAAGGCAGCAGGCAGGCTGATTGATCACCAGTTAACAAATATGTCATATGATTTGCTTGAGACAAAAATTGATGATATACCAGACAGAAAAATAGATTTTTCTTTCTGATACATAAAAATAAATGATGTGATGATTATTAAACAGAACAAAGTATGCACACTTCAGACTAAGGCAAAATATTGTACAGGATTTTTACAAATTTCATGCGCCCTGGAAATAAATCATTATTTACTTCACCTTGAGATATTTTACAGTGTTTTAGTAAGTGTAATAATTTGTTTATATTGAACCTCTTTCCTAACTCTGAAGAAACCTGCCTGCATTTTTATAGTCTTCAAATATATTTGAACTTTCAAAAGTTACTCAGACTGAATTAAAAAACATAAACTGAAGCAGAACTAAACAGCACATTTAAGTATACACAGAAAGGGAATGGTACAAGTCTCGATTGCCTGTTAGCTGATGTACAGGCAGTCCCCAGGTTAAGGGCGAGATCTGTTTTTTAGTCTATCCTTAAGTCAAATTTGTATGCAAGTCGAAACAAGTACATATGGTTCTTATTAAATGTCACTTGTTTGCCTCAGTATTGTCTAGTATTTATTTTACCTTTATTTGCATAAAAAACACTCTAGAAACACTTCCAAATAAAAAAAAATATAATACTGTACACTGTAGTAATAATAACAATAGTGTAAGTACAGTGTAATAACAGTACAGTAACTATGTTCATATACTACCGTACAATACAGCAATACAGTAGAACTTTCCGTACAATATATATATATATATATATATATATATATATATATATGTGTGTGTGTGTGTGTGTGTTAAACGTACCTCTTTTTAAGCTTTACTTTACGTTTCTGTACTGCAAACTTCACCCACAAATGTTTTTCACTCTTTCCTAAACTTTCAGACCCTGCCAGAATTCCTACTGTCACCTGGACCCTAGTGTGCCGCAATGTCATTTGCCCATTCTACTGTACAGTACAGTAACGGCTTCAATACTGTATTGTACAAGACAGCAGTCTTGACCAGTCAGATCACCAACACAGCAATTTCTTAACCAATTGGATCTCTTGTTCCTTGTGAAGGCGGAACTAACCGCTCTAACAAGACTTACAAGCAGCTTCACAAATGGTGAAAACAGGGAGAAGGAAAGTACAACATAATTCTTCATTTTCAAGGTAAGATTCAGGCAACTTTAAGGATTTTTATTTATTTTCATGTTATTGCCAACATTGCGGCAGCCCGTTCTTCTCTATGGGTTGTCCTTATGTCAGATGTCTGTAACCTGGGGACTGCCTGTATATCTTTTTTACATATTGTAAGGACTAAAACTCAAGAGTCGCAAATGAGCTTCTTCCTGAGGCTAAGGGTTAAGGGGTTTGATTTGTTTCTCTTTTGTTTGCCTACTGTGTGACTCTGATTGAGTCATTTAACCAGCTAGATCTCCTGATTTGTCCCTGGAAAGAGACATTTGTGTTTGGGGAACTTACCCAGTCAACAAATACATAGTACATTTTTATCCTTACTACTCCAAGTCATGCTTGTATCCATGTAAAAAAGTGTTGCCTAATTAATTAAAAGAAGGCTATCCAATGTTCTTATGTATTACTTTGGTAAGAGCCATGCATAGCATTATCATATATGCACATATGAATGTTAAGTTATATTTATTGAATTTTTACTCCATTCTAACTAAATGCACTTTCCCTTTTTTAATTTCTCCAGGTCTTTTGGGTTTCTAATACCATGACAGGAATAGACCCCATTCCTAAGTCAAAGTATGATTAAAGTTCATGAAATTAGTATTGTTTCACTCTTTGATGTTAGCCAAAAGTGCTCTTCGCAGCACCCGCAATGTGCCCAGTAATGACTCCTTCTGCAATTCATATGGTGTTACATGAATTGGTAACATATCTAAATACGATTGTAAATTTTTTTTATAAGACCAGTTGCTCCTGCTACTATTGGAACCATCTGGGTATCTTTCTTCCACATGGCTGTCATTTCTGCCTGTAGTTCGAGGTATTTTATGACTTTGTGTCTTTCTGTACGTAAGGCACTGTAGTTGCTAGGTGTGGCGATTTCAATGATCAATGCTACTTTTGTCTTCTTTTCTTGGGCCACTATATCCGGTTTTCTAGCATCTATCTTTTGGACTGTTGGTATTGGGTGATCCCATGTGATGTATACTTCATCATTTTCTATGATTCGCTGTGGCTCATGTTTCCAGTGTTTTTCAGCCACTTTGATAACATAATGCTTGCAAAATCTCCAGTGTAACAATCTCACCACATTATTATGCCTTTCAGTAAACAGTCCCTCTGCCATTAGAGAGTCACAACCAGCAATAAGGTGTATGACTGTTTCCAATTTGGTTCCACAAAACCTACATATGTCTGTTTCTCCCACATGTTCAGTGGACTTAGTAAACCAACATGAATATAATAGACTGTCTTGAGCTGCCAATATTAACCTTTCATTTCTTGATGTAAATTCACCTCTCCTTAACCATTCCTGCATTCCTTCTTGATCAACATGAGGATCTTCCAGAAGTTTTCTGGACTTGCAACTATATTTATGTTTTTTCCACATTTCTTGCCTTCTCATCTGGTCCTTCACCTTATATTCTTTCATTTGTTTTTTAGCACATTCAGTTGCTGCCTGGTTTTATCCACTTCTGGTTTGATTTCCATTCCTGCGTGACGTCGATATGCTTCTGCTAAATTAAGCAGATATGTCATCTTAGATTTATTCTCCTCATGTTTCAAAACTTTCACCACATTTGGATCTTGTGAGGTCAGTAGATATGTGTGGAGTTCCACGGTTGCAGATCTATACATGTAATCAATTTCAAGGAGGCCCATCCTCCTTCAGAAAGGGGAATATATAATCTTGGTATACACTGATTTTTATAAATCATTTGGTGAGCATGAAGCATCCTTCTTGTTTTAATATCCAATCTATCCAACACTTTTTGGAGCCAGTCAATCACTCCAAAACTATAACTTAGGACAGGAAGAGCAAACTGATTACTAGCTTGGATCTTGTTCCTAGGTGTCAGTGCTTTCCCTCAGTATGACTCAACTAATATGCAGTTACAAACAGTTGTGATGAGTGATTTGATTACTGTGTTTTGAGTCAAACAAACTTAGACATAAGGCCTTGTCAAAGTGAATTAGTCAAATGAGCTAACAGACAGGATACTAGTTAGAATTCGTAAAAATGGAAAATTAAGATTGGTAGGTGTTCTTTTTTTTAATTATTGTTTATGCCATAAGCATGTGACTATTTTTATTGTTAAGAAACATTTAAATCTTTTGGTTTATTGACACCACCAGAAAAGTCCAATAGCCTTGTACTGGACTACTACCAAATGCTGTAAACCTTCTGTTTTAGCTAACACCTATGAAAATCAGATTGTTTCTGTAGAGTATCCCAGTATTAAAGATTGTTTTATGAAATCCCAGCTGATGGAGTATCTTCCATATTAAACTGATTGTGTGTAACTGTAATGTTAATACTATTTCATTGAAACATCTTAGAGCACATCTAAGATGGCATTCTTCTATAATTTATCTTACTCGACTTTTGTAGTTTGTTTCTGTCTGAGATTTTGCAATACTTTCATTCCCTTACCACAGTCGTGTTCCCCTTAGCTAGAGAGACAGGTGGCATTGACTCCTCTTCTGTGAATTATCATTACTTCTATCTATGTATAGAGTAATGTATACTCTAAAATGTACCAAAAATGTAAATATTCCAAATCTGGAATATTTATTACCATACATATATTGCACTTTGCTTACAACACTAACATAATTAAGACAACTGCCAATGCAATCTGCCCAACAGCCTAGATTTTCAGCGTGAACACCACCGCATCTCCCTTCATAAAGTCAATTACCTGTCTATACCAGACAAATTAATTCTTCTCTGTCCACTCTTACCTACAGAATCCTTCAGGAACACTATTCCTCCCCATTTAAATCCAAACTACAAATTAAACCCTTGCACCATGCACTCAGGAATTATGGTAATAATGGAGTTGCTCTTGTCAGGCCCTCATCAATCTAACAATCAGAGAAAAGAGCTTCAGCAAAATTGTTTGCACAAACTAGAACATGATCTTACTAGAAATTTAACAATTTACTGACATAAAATCATTTCAAAGGAAGCTCTTTATCCACTTAAAGGAAACATACAAATGTGCACACTTTATTGATAAAGACTAGGTTGGGTACCCTCCCCCCACCCACAGTTAATTTAATAACCACTTCATGCTGGCTCAGGTCTCTAAAGTTCCCTCTTGTGCACGTACAACAACCCTTTCGCCTCCCACCAGTGGATGTTTCTAATACATTACACTTTCTCTCCAAACCGTTATGGTTATGAGAGCAGCTGTTATTTGATACATTGTTATTTCTCTTTTCCTCACCAGTGCCAGTAAGCATTCGCCACAATGTTTCTAACAAATACAGTTAGGTTTCTTCAGAGCAGCCATTACTCTCATTATAAAGGTTAAACACTTCTGAATTAGGCATTAACTCATTTACTTTCTTAGAAAATGGCTTTCTTAACTGTTCCTCATTTTTAGTATGACTGTTTAGATCTAGCTGTATAGCAGTTTGCCTCTATGGATTCTTGTTTTTTTTTCTTCCACTGACTCATACATTTGTAAATCAGGCAAAACCATGTCCTGCTATTATATCATTTTCTAAACCATTCATTATAGTGTCAAGTATATTAAACATGATTTGTATGTCAGTATATTTCCAACTAAGCTTTGAAAATATCTCTTTAACATCCCAGTTATATTTTTCAGTCTTACCAAGACATTTTATGCTGACAAATGTGTCTCTCTTTCTTGTGCCCAGTGGCAGATTACAACAGTGGTGATTTTAGCAGTCACCTGGGACCCAGAGCTACAGTAGGACCCATGTCCAATCAAGAAAATGATTTTATTTTATACATTTTTTTGTATTCAGCACTGCTAACTGATTTTTATTAGTATATGTGCTGAACATAAAAAGCAGTTGACTCTTTCTAGTAAGATTAAGCATTAAATAACAGAGACATTGAGTATTTTCCTTTACATGCTCATGGTGTTGCCATTTGCAAAAATACAGAAGGGCCAGTCAAGATATTCAGCTTGGGCACTTTATGTGTTTATTCTTCTAAATAAAGAAGTATTTCTTTACTTAAAAGAATAGATAAATAAGCATCTATAGGCTGAAAATCTAAAGCATCACAGTTTCTCTTTATTATCTTTCTATGAGTCATTGGAGCCACAATGAATAAAAAGCCATTAATATTAACTACTGTTTGTCAACATTAGTGGTTGTGAATTGTGAGGCATGTTTTGCTGTCATGGTAATGCACACTAGGTATATTTTATAATGTGCTGGCAGTCAATAGAAGGGGATTGATCGGCTGTGGATGAAAGCAACTTGCCCTCCTTATTTGTTCATTTCAAAGTCAAGCATTAAGGCTGGTATGGATTTGTTTGAAAAAAACAAGAATATTTACTCTTTTTTAATATGCAAGCAATCAATCAGTCTTTTTTGTGGAGATGAGTAGCTTAGCTGTGGTGGAAAGCAACTTGTCCTTTTCATTTGCTCACTTTGAATTCTGACATTAAAGGCAAATATGTAGTTGTAAGAAATAAATTTGATTATTTACTATCTTTTAATATGTTGGCAAGCAAGCAGATGAGGATAGCTGTGCTGTTGATGACAACAACCCACTCTCTACATTTGCAAAGTTTAAAATTTGGCATTAAAGGCTAGTATGTATATACTTTTTTTAAAATATGCTGTCAGTCAAACAGATAGAGTGGATGATAGCTCTGCTGTGAAATCCCTTAGAATATTACTCTTTGACTATACCTTGTGTGAAGTAAATTTGAAATTGTCACTATTTTTTAACAATATCCCTGCCTTTGCTTAATACATTTGGTATGCAGCTTTCCCTCTTGTTTGCCTAGATTTGAAATCACGTAACTCCCAATTATCCCCATGTTTGCCAAATGCCACTGATTTTTTTCCTGGTTTGTTCCTCATAAAATGTGCGAATTTCTGGAACATTTTTGAGATCAGCAGTCATTAAAAGGCAAACATGTATGGTTTAAATGTCATGTTCTTCAGAAAATGCATGCTAATGCAAAACTGCATAATACTGTGTATTCTAGCAGGTTTCAAAGTATATAACAGCAATATATATAAAATGTCCCTGATTCTGGTCCTTTGGCCCCCCATTATTTCTGAATTTGTCTTTATTCTTGCTCTAAAAGGCTGTGAGGAGTTATTTTATACTGCAATCAGATGGGTTGTACATGGCAAATGAGCTATAAGTGCTGAATGTGTGGTGTTGTCTGAGGATGAAAGCAGCTTACCTTCTCGTCAATTGATTATTTTAAACAGCCAGGCTTGGCAGGAGTAGTGTGCATTTATGTGAAACAAGTTGTAATCTGGACTACTATGTGTTAGATTATATGCAAAAAAATTATGATATGCAAAGATGACAATAGACTCCATATGACATACTAAAGATGGAAATAAATTCTTGATGATCCACCAACAATTGTTATAAACCATATCTACACTGTGTACTGGCTGTCTGTTTTATCTAATGTTACAAAACATCAGCATAAACAATCTCAGGTTACTTTTCATAAACAAATTGTAGACCTTCTTCCTAGACCTTGCTCTCATCTCCAGAAAGCAGACTAGCAGTTCTCCCCTAATTTCTAGGCCCTTGTCCTAGACCTCATATACAAGTATTCTTTGTTTTCCTTCTTTTGTTACACAGTTTATTAATATGGGAGTTTCGCCAGAGAAATTTATTTCTGAATTTACTATTCTATTTATGGAAAATGCCAGTGACTATTCTATTAAGATGTTTAGGTGCTTGTAAAAGTTAGAGATGAATGCAGTAGCCCTTACAGCTGGGTCCATTTTGAGGCAATTGGTCTGATTTGTGCCAAGGTGTTTTACAAGCTGAAGTATGGTAGGACTACTCAAGTCACTAAAGATGGTCTCATTTGGTGATGAGGTGGTTAGCACAGGTCTATATCATGTGAGCGAATTGCACAAATTGTGAATGCTCATAATATTGAACGTTCTGGACCTCGAAGTGCTATTTCTGAGATTGCGGTACAATGAAGAATGGGATATTTGCCCTTTCCTCACTGTAGTGCAATCTCAGAGTTGGAATATATATTTAGGGGGGAGCGCAGCCCCCCACAATAGGAAGTTAGAGGTCTGTTTAATTCGATATTATGAACATTCGCAGCTTGTGCGATTTGCTCATATGATATAGACCCGGTAGCACTTTGCCTAGAAGACAGCATGACTGATTTGTGGATTGGGTACAAGTGGGCTTATAGTGGGCAGTTTTGCAATTTACAATTTGCTCCAGGGCATTAGATTTAGCAACTTTTTAGAAATGATAAGCATATCCATTTTTAATTATGAAAGCATGCAAATCAATATTTTATTTACTTGTGTTAAGTAAATTTCTTTTGGGGGACACTGATGTAGGTAGCAATAAAGTAATTTTTTGATTTTTAATGGTGATTTGGATTGCGATGAGCCCCAAGTTAGAGTCATGGGTAACTTGATTAAAGGTAATGGTGTTTCTGACAAAAACTAATGTGTCTGATTTTAGGGACCTCAGTGTCACTCCAATATCACAGATCCGGGCACCAGTCAGCAGCTTACGATCATCTTGTCCTTGTCTAGTTTGGTGAATGTATAGTCTATGTCAAACTGTAGAGTGACTATGGCTAAACATTTCCCTATGTTGAGGCAGATTTAGTTGGTCTTATGAGTTTTTTCCTGTTTTCCTGTTGAGCTATGTGAGTTTGTAGTATGAGTGAGTGAAAATGAAGTAGATATTCCTCTGTATGCTGGAGGCTCGGATCTTTTAGGCCTATTCTTGACAAATTTTATTGTTAGCTTTAGCATATTTTATAGGTCTAGTGATATGTTGTTGCTGTTGATGGGGTGTTGTGGAGGTATGATCCTTATCAGTAATTGGTTGGAAAAGAGATTTGTCTCTGTGTTTTATTAATATTTACATCCCTTGCAGGTCTTACTATCAACTGGTAGAAGCTGTGAACAGCTGATGAGAATAAAGCAGTTGCTCCTCTGCTGTAGAACAAGGAATAATACAGCTTGAGTCCTAGCTGTTTGAGTTTCATTTCCTCACAGTTTGGGACAAAAGTAACTTGTAGTTTTCTATGGCTAACTGTCCATGCCTGAACTGTAATATTGTGTTTAGGTCAGGTGCAGAAGACATTTGGAGGGTCTGCAGCTGCCATGCTTCACCATCTGAAGCACAACGCACTCATGGGTGCAGTACTCCCTTATGCTGCACTGCAGTGTCACCAGTCTATGTCCTTGATGCAGGAATAGAACCCACAGCCTTCTACACCAAAGGTGAATGCACCACTGACACTGCATGAAGGGAGTTTAGGGTTAGGGAGTGGGAAGGGGTTTTAGGTTAAGGGAGTGATCATGGACTTTTACTTTTAGGGAGTGGGGAGGGAGTTTTAGGTTTAGGGAACAATTGAGTACTTTTAGGTTTAAGGAGTGGAAAGGGAGATTTTACTTTAGTGTTTGATTAGGGATTTTATGTTTAGGGACTTACTGTGGTTAGAACTGAGTGGGAGTTTTAAATTTAGAGTTTGAGTTTGGGTAAGGTTATGTGGGATCAGGTGTTGGGAGCACTATGCAGGATGAAGGCCATGAGTTAGTGAGAGTTACAGCAAGTAAACACTTTTCCATCGGGGGGGGGGGGGGATTATGCTGTTTCTCCACTGTAGTGCAAACCTGGAGTTGTATATATAGTTGGGGGGGGTGCTGTCCTCCACATCAGGAGGGTGGGTTTTAGCAGGTGCACTGTGATTTACTGTAGTTTTGGGTAAGTATTCACTTGCCCTGGAGATTTTTACGTGATTCATGATTTTGAGTTTCGCCCTTCTCATCCCAGTCTTCTTTTCTTCAGTATTGTGGCTTTTCTGGATATAGAAGATACACACACACACACACACACACACACACATATATATGTATATATATATATATATATATATATATATATATATATATATATATATATATATAAAACATAAATGTGCATAATGGTCATTATGCAAGCTTGGTTACTTCTTTAGATGGTTTATAAGCAGTAATCCTGTTTGTATTTATTTATTTATTTATTTATTGGGGGGGGGGGGGCAATATGTCTTGAAAGAATGGCTTTGGACCTACAGATAAATGCCTGAAAGGTATGCTAGGAATATTCAAAAGAAAGAATAGAAAGAAGGAAGAACATCTGTTAAATATCGATTGATTTCCATGCCAAACTTTGTGGCATAGAATGATGAAGCCCTCACTGTGATCCAGATGATGCAACACTTATTAGCAAATCAAAAGAGATGGGCAGGGGAGGATGAGAGTGAGAGGCTCTCATCTGCTTGCCCATGGCTTTTGAAGAGAGAATGGTCAACCCATTGCATTACTGATACCTACTGAAGAATAAATTGTATGGCATATAGCATCATGGGTCATGGGCATTTACTTAGCTCTGCCAGGCTGGTTTATAACAACAGTTTGGATAAAGCATGCACAAAAACATACACAGCTATTCGGACAGTGCAGCAAGGCTTCATGTCAGGCACTGGGACAAGGTATAAGACAAATAAGGGAAATAACTCTCAAGGATACCTGGATAAGGGCAGTGCCAAAAATGGGTTTTATTCTGCTTGAAGAGGAATGAATTAGTGTCAGTGACAGTAGGTAGATTATCAACTGGCGTGTGGAACAATAGAAAAGAAAGAATATAAAAATTGACTTTCAGGGGATGACACTGAAGTATAAAAGTCTAGTCAAGATGGAAAGTTGCTAATGTGCTAAAAGTCCTACTGGTATATAAAACAAGGTAAAGATAAGAGGCAAAGCCAATACACAGTCTGGTCATAGGTTCATAGGTGTGTACTAGGCTAATGGCTCTGGAACCTTTACAAGCCTAGCCCATAGGATTACCCTGGCATCATGCCACCCGACCTTAGTTCCCAGTGCCTCTGTCAAATAGAGCCACTGGAGTGATCCCTGGGGTGAATTTTCTATTTCCCATCCACTCATCAAGATTTCTCTTGAAGAGGGCCAATGAGGTGCTCTGTTTGACATGTATGGGAAGTCTATTCCATAGCATGGGTGGTCTCTGGGTTATGAACCTGTCCCTCCAGCATGTTCTGTTGATTGTGGTAATGAGTCTGAGGTCTCTGGTGCATGTGGTGTGGAGGTTGCAACTTTCAAAGCAATGGATGAAGGCAAAACAGAACACACTGCATACCTCAACCTAGCCAAAGCTTTTACTGCAATTCCTCAGTCAAGCATAATAAGAAAGATAAATAAACTGTGTCCTCTCTGTGTCACCTGCTAGATTGTCAACTAGTTCACAGATATAACACAGGAAATCAAAATCAGGAAAAGGTACCTCCACAAAGAGGACAGTCACCACTGAGATCCCTCAGGGTTCTGTGCTGTGACCTCTCCTGTTTGGCCTCTACTTTTCTGAAGTAAAAGCTAATAGCAATGGGCTTTGGCTCACTAAGTTTGCAAACGACTACAAGCTTGGAGCACTGACTTAATCTCCAAATGACGTATTTATCCCAAATGTATAACTGGTGCTAAAATCGTGTACATAAACAAACTGCCAGTAAATATATTATCGTATCCTTTGGGAAGTCATCTACCCCTGGAAACTACTGAATTGACAATATGCCCCTAAGACTTGATTAAATTCTTTGGGATATGGAAATTTATGTGGATTGTGCACTATATTTTGACCAACATGTATCCATTATTGTAAGAAAGTCCTATGTTGCTCAGCTTATAAAGAAAGGGATTATGTCTAAATCTAGGAATGTCATTGTCCCCCTTTACTCATTCTCATTAGGTCAGTCATTGAATATAATACCTCCTTTGACATGTATCTGTCCAGACACATGCAACAACTAGAACTGCCACAGAAATATCTTACTAAAGTGATACAAGGCCTAAATAACATGTCTTATGTAGACAAACTCATTATCCTGAAGCTATAATTGGTGTCCTACATAATGTTAAGATGTGACCTGTGCCTGAAATACATCTTTCAGCCCATTACTGATGGATTTACTGCACATCAGCAAGTCAAACAGCATCAGAAATACTCAGTCTAGAGATCTAAATCTCTTCTGCAAAATCAACAAAATGGTTTGGAGGGACAAGTATATCTCATAGAGGATACTGCTGTGGTGCAACAGACTTTCCATCTACAAAAAAAAAAAAAAAAATCTGCCATGTCCACATTCAAAAACAACTTGGATCTACAGATGGGAAACAGACCATTTACCCCAGGGCTGTGCCCTGAATACTAACAGACAGAGGCAGCTCCAAAATGTTTTATTCATTCCATGGGTCTCCTCAAAATTTTCTATGTTGTGATCCCAGTTATTCTTTTTAGGGGTAAGGTATAACTATCACTCATGGGATGGGTAAGACCAGTCTCTAAACAAATGTGATAGGTTAGTTCAAGTACAAAAAGTTAAATTGCCAAGGCCTAAAATGGCCCACAAGGGCAGCTAGCTTAGTATTTGCATTTGAGTATATGAATCTATGAACAGGCTCTTCAAATTGAAATGTGCTGCTTAGCTGGCCTGGCAATTGGACAGAACTGGTCCTATTGAGCTGGTGACCATAGAAATTGTTTCCTTACTACATTGTAATTGTCAGCCTCTTTGGGTAAACTGGTGGAAAATTCTGTTAGTTTGAAAATTTTCCTGGGAAAGTGATAATATGGCCAATCATTGAGCAATTTAACATTACGCTGACATCACATTAATAATAATAATAATGACAATAATTAGTTGACAGTATCAAATCATTAATTGAAACATTTCAGAATGCTGATTTTTGAAACAGAAAGCTGGCCTGTACTCCGGCCCTGTACTATACTAACTTAAAGGTCACTCATCCTCTTGGACTAAGGACACACCCCTGTGCTCTACTAACGTAAAGGTCACTCTTCCTCTTGGATTAAGGACATTCCTGTACTATACTAACTTAAAGGTCACTCATCCTCTTGGATTAAAGAATACTTCTATATCCCCAGCAGTCAGTGATCTTGAACTTAGTGTGCACAGTGTTACAAGAACTGAGACTTGTAATGTGGTACCTGATTAAAGTGCCACTAATCAGTAGCCTCTTTATAGAAAGGGAGATGTGATGTTATAGCTACAGTATAAAGAAAAAAAAGGGTGGGGGAGACAAATGGCCTCTAACTGAATCCACCAGATTCAGAGTTCCATGATTCCCCATTGCAATGAATGCTAAGGAACAGGCAGGCTATAAGGTAGAATGAGGTTAGAGATAATGGACACAGTCCTATTTCAGACTGCTTTTGGTCAGCAAAGAAAACCATCTCATTTACTTTTTTTAACTCTCAAGTTTACTGTATGGGCATATTCATGGATTATGCATTGGCATGCTTGTGTCTTGAAACATTCCACACTGCAGTGGGAAAATGAAGTGTTTGTGAATCTAGAATTGTGGAATAACTTTGTATTTGTATGTATTACCTGGTTTAGCTCTGCTGAGCAAAAGCTGGGTGTAAAACCAACCAACCTGCCAAACATGAACTGAGAATTGCTAAGCTTAATGTAGGTTCACTGACAGAACGCAGCTTGGAAGTGGATGACATGATGATACGGAGGAGGCTGGACATCCTATGTAGTATCCAAGAGATGAAATGGAAGGGCAGTGCAGCAAAGTCACTTGGCTTGGGATCCAGACTCTGCTACTCAAGAGGTGGACAGACTAGAAATGGTGTAGGAATTGCGGTGAGAGAGAGGCTTCAGAAGACAGTGAGGGTTATCATCAGAATTAATGACAGACTTATGGCAATCAGACTAAAATGTAATGATAGCGCAGTATTCATAATCTCAGCCTATGCACCACAGCAGGGTTGTAATAGTGAGGAAAAGAGTGCATTCAGATAGCAGTTGCAAGACCTACTAGGTAAAGCAGGACAGCATGACCTGGTGTTGTTAATGGGTGACTTGAATGCACATATCAGGACAGACAAAGCAGGATATGAGGACTGCCTGGGTCCACATGGGTGGGGCAACAGGAATAAAGAAGGAGAAGCCATTCTAGACTTCTGTCTGGCAAAATGGCTTGATAGTAGCCAACACATGGTTCAGAAAGAGAGACAGTCACAAGATCACATACAAGAGTAGCCAACATGCAACTCAGGTAGACTTCCTCCTAGTAAGAAAAATGCACTGGTGTAGAATCCATGATTGCAAAGTCATTCCCAGTGAAACAGTCGACCCACAGCATAAAGCACTAGTTGCCACAATCAACTGCAAGCAGTGGTCAGAGAAGGCTCTAAGGTCAACAGGGACAAAACTGAAGAACTGGAAGTTGACTGGAGAAAAAGTACAACAGTTCAAGGAATTACTCAGGGCTCTAGCACCCCAAGAAGAGGAGGAAATAGGTAGAGTTGAACAAGAATGCCAGCATCTAAAAACATCATGTGTTAGGACTACAGAAAAGATATGTGGCAAAGCCAGATATGGGAAATAAGGTACATAAGGAAAGTTGGTGATGGAATGCAGAAGTCCAAGAAGTCATCAAAAGAAAGGAGCAGTGCAGAAAGAAGTGGGAGATAGAAAAGACCAAACAGGCTAGGACGAACTACTGGTTGGCTAACAAAGAAGCTAAGAAAGAAGTTGCAAAAGCAAAGAATAGGGCACAGGAGGCACTCTACCAACTTTGGAAAGTGACTCAGTAAGTGGGGCAAAGAAACTATATCAGGTTGCAAGTCAAAGACAGAAAGATAAAGAAAATAGTCAGACACTCTTCATAAGGGAGGCCAGCAACAACCTGCTCACCAGTCCACAGGACAGCAAAGGCAGATGGAAGGAGTATTTCCAGCAGCTTCTGAATGAAGAAAACCCCATAGAAGCTGTACTGCCCCAGAAACAGCCTACTATGAGAGAAGAAGAGGAGTCCACCCTAGAAGAAGTAAGAACAGCACTAAGGAAAATGAATTCAGGGAAAGCAGCAGGCTCAGATGAGGTCACAGCAGATATTATAAAGATGCTGGGTGAGATAGGGGAGAAAAGGCTCCTGGGGGTACTAATAACAGTGTGGAGAGAAAGGCACATCCCAGACAACTGGAGGATAAGCATACTCATGCCAGTGTACAAGAACAAAGGGGACATCCACAGCTGTGGGCAGTACTTAGGCATCAAACTCCTAACAGATTGCATGAAAGTTCTGAAGAGGGTGACTGATAAATGGATATGCAGAGGAGTAGGATGTAACATGGGAGATGAGCAGTTTGGATTCAGATCAGGATGCAGCACAACTGACCTGATGTTTGCAGTAAGACAGATATGTGAGAAGAAGCTAGAGATGAGGAGAGAGCCCAACTGGGCATTCTTAGACTTTGAGAAAGCATATGACAAGGTCCCAAGATAGCTGAACTGGGCAGTACTACGGTGAGTTGAAGTCCAAGAAACATTAGTAGAATTTGTCGCCTCACAGTAAGATGCTGACTGGTTCGACTCTCAGCTAGAGCGTCTTCTGCGTGGAGACATGCATGAATGGGCGTACCTTCGTTAAAGGTTGTGCATTAGGGCTGGCAACTCAGCACGTAAAAATCAACTGCCAATCATTAGCGGACCGGAGTTCCACTGTGGCGACCCCTAACCGGGAAAAGCTGAAAGACACAACAACAACAACATGTACAAGGACCCAATGACTCAAGTATGAACAGTGTTTGGCCTCCCAGAGGGGTTCCCAGTAGGAGTGGGTGTACACCAGGGTTCAGCTCTGAGCCCACTGTTGTTCATGCTGGTGATGGACTACATTAGCATTGCTCAATGCAGACAATGTGGCATTACAGGCAGACTCTGAGCCAGAACGTCAGCAAAGGATATGAGAATTGAATGCAAACTGAAGGCATGTGGGATGAAACTAAGCACAGATAAGACTGTGGTAATGGCAGCAAACTGTGAAAACCAGAAGAAGCTGAAAACAGAGATAGAAGAGAAGACAGTGGAACAGGTAAACAGCTTAAAGCATCTGGGAGGCATGGTTGAAGAGAAGGGAAGTCTAAATGAAGAAGTCAAAGCTGGAATCAGAGGGGCTGCAGCCAATTGGCATAAAGTGTCAGGTGTAGTCTATGACAGAAGAATGACAAAGAAGCTGAAAAGTAAGGTGTACAAGACAGTGGTGCGACCAGTACTACTGTATGGTACAGAAACCTGGGCAGTAATGTCAGAACAGTTGAGGAAGCTAGAGGTGATGGAAATGTAGTGCCTGAGAAGGGTGGTAGGATGCACACTGTTTGACAGATGAAGAAATGAGGACATAAGAGCAGAAGCCAAAGTAGCTCCAATTGCAAAAAAGATCAAAGAGGACAGATTATGGTGGTTTGGGCAGAAAAGCAGAAAACAATCTTGTGATGAAGATTTGAGACAGACAGGAAGAAGGAAAGAGGAAGTGAGGACATCCAGCAAAGAGGTGGATGGATTGTGTGAAAGAAGATCTGCAACAGTCAGGCATGAGTGCTGAAGAAGGCAGGAGTGTTGTACTGAATTGCGAGAGTTGGTGACAGTTAACATGATACCCTGACCCCATGTAGAAAAAAATGGGAAAAGGGGGCTGATGATGATGATGATGATGATTTGTATGGAAAATTTTTCTCAGGCAAATGAAATGCACCTTAAGTAGGACAGAATACTGGCATTTCAGCAGTGTTCTAGAATGTTGGCATTTCTCATACAAAGGACAAGATAGTAAATCCAGCAAAGCATTTTCACTTTTGGAAGATGATCACTGATATTGCACATGGCTACTTCAAGCTCCCACTACACATTAAAAAAAAATCAAATCATTACCAACTTTGATAGATAGAATTTGCAGACTGCACAAAATTATAAACTGTATATCACAGTTTCGGAACAAAGCACAGAAAGACACCTTCGGAACATGCAGCTGTAAAAATCTAAGTAATTTAATTTAAACGTGTAAAAGCATGCTATTCAATGTTAGTGTGCAATAAAAGGACACCAAGAAATAGTTTAAAAAGCTCAATTTAAAAAATAGTCAATGAATTAGATGTCACCTAACCACAT
Organism: Protopterus annectens; assembly: GCF_019279795.1. NCBI lineage: Eukaryota > Metazoa > Chordata > Ceratodontiformes > Protopteridae > Protopterus > Protopterus annectens. Next base: position 221,999,062 of record NC_056730.1, on the reverse strand, counting down.
GTTAAAAGTAACCAATGCAGTATTTGACTTCTTACCTCAGCTTAGACTTAATGAATCAGTAAATGTCACATGGTCTAAATTTTTCATAGCAGTAATGGTGTATTACCATGAAGTAAGACTAAGAAAAACTAGGCAGATGTCAGATATCCATGAAATGTTTCCTAAAATCCTATACAAGGAGGCCCAATTTACTTAAGAGCACATTTCATTCATATGGACTCATTTATGCAAGGTCTGACTATTGTTTTTGTACTTTGTTTTTTGTTTTCATATACAAACAAAAGACTGGTGTCAGTGTTTCACTATCTGCCATACAACTGTACAGGAGGTGCTGGTATAATACAATATGATATGACAACAAAGAGGCATTGCATTTGAAATTAAGAAATATGAATAACAGCAACAGTGAGACAGGCATGAAACAATACTGTAACTCCAGCCTGCACTGAGCCATGATTATTAACTAATTCCTTCCTAGGTCATACAGAATAATACAGTGAAGACAAGTGTTGCACAGTTGTAGCAACACAAACAATGAAACACAACACCACAGATATAGACATGCCACTCCAGTAGTGCAGAGGGATAAAGACCTGACTATGGCCCAGGTGATCCAAGTTCGATTAGTGGCATAGGTGATCAATGCTGCAGCAGGGAGGGATGGATTTTACCATCCCTGATGGGAGGGTGATTCTGTGGGCACCTCCTGCAACAATCTCTTGTTGAGGATGGGAATGTTGCCATTGGGAGGTGAACTCAAAAGTGTCTGAGCTGCTGTGAAGGAAAGGTGAAACACTATACATCCCTACTGCATGCCCATTCCTGCGATACTGCAGCTGGAACTGTGATAGAGGGAGACTGTAATGGGGTATGTCAAAGTGTACTCTCCAGGTGGATGTTGACAGCAAGGCTCATGTGCTGACCCTAGCCCTATCAGAGAAAGTCAGGGGGTTATGAGTGCTATTTACAATGAATCCTTGAAGCCTGACCAAGATGCTGTTAGATTTCTTACTCTTTATATTATGACTCTGAAACTGCTAGCGGTTTTAATGTCAGTTGTGTTAAAACACTGATTCCGGAACAAAGTTCCATGGTTCAACTCTACCTTTCTGCACATCAGACAATATATCACTGAACAAAGTTCTGTAATTCAGTATTTCAGGGAAAAGACAGCATTAGAAGTTAAATATGATTTAATATGAGATGAATAAAGCAGAAGCAATACAATTCGAACACGCTTTACAATATTTGTATTGTTCAAGAATAAAAACAATCAAATTGTGGCTGATATGTATAACAGAACAAGTTAAATAGGGTTAGATATCAGATAGCTAACAAACTACAGTAATTCAGTGTACTTTTTATATCCTTTTCTTCATCTTGAATGTTCAGATGGTCTTCTCTTTCTTATGATCACCATAAAAGTCTCAAGGTGACGTGATAAACACGCCATCCTTGATAGGTTAAGTCCACATTGTAATTGTTTTATTTTGATCTTTTTACCTTGTCTTGCCTTCTTTTTGTCCATTGTCATCTTGTTCATGTAATGTTTATAGAAAAGCAATTTTATTTTCATGAGAAAGCTTTTCTTTCTTGTAGTATATTGAAGTTCAGTACCCTTGTTATATAAAATGGTAGATGCAATATATAACCTAGGGAGCCATATTTAATTTATATAAACCATATACAATCTTTCAAATCCCCCTATGATTTATATTTTACTTATACATTCACATTTAGTAATAGATTAATAATAATCTCATATGCTTTTTCAGATTGTTTTAATTTACAAGTCAGGTGTGTCTCAATTTTTAATAAGCATAATAATAAAAAAAAAACTGAAAAACAACAATAAAAATACAAGCAAGCAGTGTGAGATGTTTACCTGTTCACCTTGTAGTCAAATTACTCAACCAGGTAAGCCAAGATCCTGAATATTCTGCTTTGGTCTGTTGTCGTCTCTAGATGGCTTTTGATAACCTGACTTATGTCAGGTATAAATGAACATTTGTTTGCAAATGAATTCCCAGTGAAGCAAGTAAGAAGTCTTATTTCATGTGGTTCTGAAGAATGACTGTCCTTAAAATGTCATTTGGATTGTTACATTTCTTATTATCTCATCAGTATTGCTTAATTAAGGCAGCTTAGAAATATGATTTCCCAAGTAGTTCTTATTGTCACACAAGAGGAAGAAGGCTAGCTCTTACTAGTACCCCATCACCTCGATCTATATCACCCAAACCTCATATGTCCATGCTAGCATAGATTCCAGAAGTATCAGTTGTTTTAAAGAGATTCAGTATATTAAGGGGAGGGGATCTGTTTCTCTTCTTAGTCTGTGATTTCATGCTACACCCTTAAGTAGGTGTTTGATAGCTGGTACTACATACCCTGTGTAACATGCCTCTCTCCAATTATGTGTTTAGCATTTGTAAAAATTACTACCCCACATGTAGTAATAGAGCTTATGTGCATAAGTCTGATTTCATCCCTCATGCTTTAAGGTAATCATAAAAAAATATTCCACAAACAGTCTGAATTGTATGCTGCTTCATAACATTCAGTTCTGATGGATAAAAGTTTGATACCAGTGTGTTATCTGATGTTATAAAATGCACTGTGATTTTATAATTATAATTCAGACCTGATGTACAAAGGTTAGATGCCAGTGTGTTATCTGATGTTATAACATGCATTGTGATTGTATAATTATAATTCAGTCCTGATGTATAAACGTTAGATACTGTTATGTTATCTGATGTTATAACATGCATTGTGATTGTATAATTATAACTCAATCCTAATGTATAAAAGTTAGATACCGGTGTGCTATCTGATGTTATAACGTATTGTGATTGTATTATGATAAGCGGCGTTACCTGTATCACCTTGTTCACCTTATGTATGTGTCTTTTTCAGTTATGCGACATGAAAACATATGCTGACATCTGTGCATTATTAGTAGCTGCTTTTTCAAAAAGTGTTTCAGTTAAGAAATTTCCTGCATTATTATATAAAAGTTCTCCAAGAGTAATTGTTCTTTGAGTCATAGAATAGGGTAATAATGTCAACAGTGCTATTCCCCTGACGTGTGTACAAACCCAACATTGTGTAACATTAAAAGTTCTTGCATATGTATACTGAAATTTCATCTCTGTATTATATGGAAGTTGCCAGTCTTCCCAGTTACATACCATTCCCTTCTGTCTCCTAAGATTATGTGAATGTACTGTGGTTACTGTAAGATTCTGGCCATCAATCACTACTATATTGTGACAACAGTTTTAATGAAAGACCAAATGTAATAGAAAATAAAAGGTTAAGCATTATGTAATTTATATGTTGTTCTAAGCCATTTATGCCAACATATATTATAACTAGTCACTGCTATTTTTAAGTACCTGTCCAAAATGAGCTATGAACAAAAAAATCATGACATAATAGGAAAGCGCACTCTAAAAATGGTTCAATGACATTGTAGTTTTATTTTATTGACACTAATCACTGCACTCTTTTTATTATTTTTCTATGATTACCTCTTTTAGGTAAATGTAGTGTTTGATTACATAATATAAAAGTAAATATGCATATGCTATATTATGAATTTATTTTCATGTGATTTATTTACAGATAATATCTATTTAATTGTCGAAACTGCAACTGCTGTTTTCTTATTTATCGGGTTCAAGATTAACTTTACTTCATTTTCTGTTGTCCCAAGCTGGTCATATGGAATTCCTTGTAGCAGATTTGATTGTAAAGTCATATCAGCATTTGACTTGTTACTTATAATTGCAAACTTGGAACAAAAGAACGCAGCATCATTCTTCTCAGTTTAAACATCACAAGACATTTTCTTACATCGATATGCATGTACCCTCTTAAATTTATTACTTCTGTGTACTTCATATATCAGTGGTCCAAAAAGTTATAAAACAATAAAAGGTCATTTCCAGTTACAGTTTAACTACCCTTTTCTGATATTACTTTTCAGCATCACTTTCTGTCCTTGTTTCAACCAAACTGTCTGGGTAAAATCAGGAGGTATTTTAAATGTTGTATGTGCAGCATAGTTACTCACGTCTGTTAGTGAATTCTATATCTCTACTAGCCAAGCATTATGCTGTTACTATTACTAGAGAGATGTCTGTGTTACATGTTGGATCAAAAGGAAAATCCAGTGGTTTTGTCCTCTCTGTCACCATGTCATAAAATGAAATCCCTCTCTTAGCATTAGGTATTACTCTGATACCAATTTTTTATGCACACTTTTTTTAATATGCTATTCATTGTTCTACTAGTATGGTCTGCTACATGATTAGATTGGGAAGGAAAGGGTACACAAAATCTTTGCAGAACTTGAAGCTCATTATACATTTCCTTCATCACCTGACTTGTGAATTGTGGCCCATTGTCTGATTCTGTAATCTGTGGCCATCCCCAAAGAGTAAAGAAAAGAAACACATTCATAAAGCTGAGGCAGTTGTCTTTCTTGTATTTATATGTATATATCTCTAATGTATGTGTATATGTAGAGAAAGAGAGAGAGGGAGAGCGAGAGATGTGTGTATTTATATATATATATATATATATATATATATATATATATATATATATATATATACATATGTATATATATATATATATATATATATATATATATATATATATATATATGTGTGTGTGTTCTTTATAGGTATTGCATTATCCCATTTATTAAAAGTATCTATAGCAACAGACAAATATATGTAGGCCCCATTTCAGATGGCAATGGTCCTTCATAATCAATCTGTTCACTGTACAACAGTTCTTCTGATGCTGATACACAAGGTAATTATGACTGTGCTCATTTGTAAACATACAATGCATGGCTCATCAGTATGCTTACACAGTTTCTTAAGATCTGGATTCTAAAATTAGTGTTTTACCATGGGCATTAACGTTTTGTGACACGAACATCCAAAATCCTTTGCAAAAAAGCATTTCATGGTTGCGCTGGAATATTTTAGTAACAGCTAACACTTTTGATTGTATTACAAATATTTTACATAGATCGCCAGATGAACTCACCAGTTGTTTCTTTTTAACTATTAACTGTGCAGAAAGAAATATTTATTTGACATTTGCACTCAAATTCAGCTTAATAGTATTGTCCAGCCCCGCTATTTTCTGCAAGAAAAAAAAAAACGTTCATTCAGATTTTGCTGTTTACCTGCTACTTCTAACTCATTTGTACCTAAATTAAGAATAACTAGATATTCAGGAAATATTCTAAGGCTAACCTCCTGCTATTAAGTGAGAACCTAGCAAAATGTCAAGCCCCTATAAACCCTGAGAACACTTTTGCGTATGCAGAACTGTTAACAGAAACCCTGTACAAGCATGTTAATAGCTGCTTTATTCCATGAATTAAAAACATTGATATATAAAAAACGTGTATAAAAAGAACATAGCAGCAGGCAATGCTAATAAACATATCCAAGCTGAAAAACCATTAGCTTTTAACTTTTGAAGTTTGAAACAATACCAAACTGTAGTTTCAGACTTATTCAAAACACTATTACATCCCATAGTGTACATGTTACAACATAAACATTGCACCCAGTAAGGAATACATTTTTATAGTATTTTTTACACGTTCACTCAAACGTTTCTACCAAGTTTGTTGTTTGTGGAACTTAGTGGTTATGTTTAAATTTGGCTAGGTATTATACACATTGTTAAATGGATTTTTTGTATTTGTTTTAGATTAAATGAGTTGCACTAAGCACTTTATTTTAAGGGCGGTTCATCTAATGTTATTTTATGGCTGATGATTGGCTTACCTTTTCTATCTACTTTGCAAACTGTGATGGTGCTTGTCATTTTCTGCTAGTCTTGCTGTTTTCTGGTGTGAGCTACTTGTATTAGCCACACAAAAGCCACATGTGGCCAGTAATGCTCATCAGCTAAGGTGAAGATATAGCAGAGAATAACTCACTGTAATTTTGACAATCAGGAGATACTTGGCAGTTTAAGAGTGGACAGGGATATTGTAAAGGTCTTAGCAAGTATGTATGGCCCCCACAGGGGTACTGAGGAGATATGTGGACTTCCTATTCCTCTGGATACAAAGGTATGTATAGCCCTCAAAATACTTAATATGGGATCTTCAAAGACATACTGGGAACACATTGGGATCTCTCAGACTTATGCATCAAGGACACTTTGGCAGTTCCTGAATTTATTCTTAGCAGATGTGGCTCAGTACATCTATTTCCCAATGTCAGGAGTGAGCCCAGACTATGCATGCACAGGGGTGGCACAATTCCCTGATGTACTTGGTGAGATGAAATAGATAGCACCTATGTTGTTAATAAGGTCCTGTATGGTTAACAGAGAAAGCAGTACCACAGCAAGAAGGGCTACTGTTCCATAAGTTGCTAGATAGTGTGTGATACATAGGCTGCATCATCAACATCTATGTCCACTGTTCCGGCAGCACACATGATTCTCATATCTACCACTCAATCTACTGCCTATTTTTGCATTGTAGAATGCCATGAGTCAGGCTTGTGCATGGTAAATGACTGCACAGATAAAGAGGAGGCATCTTGTCTAGAAATGTGGACCATAACAGTTACGTTAGTGTTTCCCGTCTTATAAAAAAAACATATAAAGTATAATTGAGAGATGCAGTGATAACTGTGTGGTGCATGGTCTACTATCACTGTTCATCTGACATTCCTTCTCAACTGCAAAAATATTTTTTTTCAGAACAGATACATTATTGTTTGTAAAAGTAATTTTTAAGTACTCACAGATTCCTGTTCAGTGATTTCTTAAGGCATCATATAATGAATAATCACAGTTTTCTCTCTTCTACATTTACTTAGGTGAAGTTCCCCTGTATGCACATACTGAATGTTCTCAAGTGGTACAATTAACAAAAAGTGTTATTTCAGTATCAAACATGAGTTTATACCTTGCAATTTAGTGAAAATGTATCATATTTATACATTGTGCAATGTTTCCTTAGTTTGACAGTTTCAGCTATTACATATTTCAACTGACTTAATGTCTTGTTAATGTTATGAACATCAGATTATATCATTTTGTCATACACAATTAATCTGTGGCCTCACAGACAATATAAATCATCATTTGTGCAGTGGGGAGGGCAATGTGACAGCAGTGTTTGTTTACATGGCAGGATACTCATTTTAATCTCTTATTTTCCTCTTAGTAATTCCCTTAACACTTGTGCATTACTAGTTTTAAGTTGTAGATAATTGCCAGCTTTCAAAATGATAATGCCTAAAATATTAATGGTGCTAATCACTGTAATTTTATGACATACAGCTTTGTTTCCACAATTCCACAAGGTTTTAGGCACTACCATTAGAGGAATGAAATGCGTAACTTTATTTAATAGCTTATTTCCCTTTGAGTCAAACCTTGACATATGTATGTGAAGGTTAGCTTGTAAATAGAAGAAATGTCACACTTCAGCCACAGTAGGTCAAGGTCAAATGTGTCGTACACATTTCCTAAACTAACAGTAGGCAATGGTGCTAGTAATTTTGAAGAAGGGCTGTCACTGATGGCGAGTTGGCCCAGTGTTGTAACCTACTTGATGCTAGTGATCCTGCAAACACCGATGTGTAAGTGCTGCGGAACCTAACCTTGAAAGAGAGGTTCTGCTAAGAAAAGATGAATGCTGACATGATCTGTTGATTTTGTGTAGGAAATCTGTTTTGTTTGCTCCTACTAATTTTCCTACTTTCTTGAGAAGCACTTGTAGTCTCATGTGATCTGCCTCCACATGTCCAGTTAGTACCCTGTCCTCTACCCAAACCAGGATTGACTCCCTCTTGATTCTGGTAAGTCCTAACTAGTGTGCAAATGGAGGCATCCACAGATGCGTAGTGTTCCACCATACAATGCATCAGTGTGATCATGGCATTATCCTTATTGTCTTTCATTTCCATGTAGTGTTAGAAAGGCTCAATGATTTCCTAGAGAACTCTGAATATTTCCAGCTGACTCTCTGTGGCACAATGTCACAGCACATTTGCTGCTGGGTAGAGAGTGCTTTATGTGCTTCCTGTGGTAGGTCTGACAACTTTTTGCCCCTGAAATCCCTTTTAAAGGCATCAGTGTGGACATTTTTGCCTCTGAATTTCTGACATTATTCTGAAAGTGTTCATATGGATTTATAATACTCATGTACAGGTGCATAGGTTTTCTTCCTGCAGAAGCATGAGTGTAATGCCAGTATGTGCTTGACTTTCTGATGTATTGCTGCTTCCTGCAGAGTTACTAACTTGTTGTGAGGTATGAGATCCTGCCATTAAGCTTCATAAGTGTATGACACTTTCCTCAGATTGCCTCATTAATGTACTACTGTCATCACCATCTTCATCAACCATTCTGGTGCTGATATCTTGTAAATTTACTGGTATAGTGGAACTGTTTGTTTCCTCTTCTGACCCTGTAAGAAATTAATTAGAAACATTACCAATAAAGAAGTAGCATATACTACTCTATGCTTAGTATGGAGGTGTGGAAGTCACTTACTATGCAGACTGCCATCATTGTCATTATGTGCAGGAGTGGAGGAGTCACCTGTTAATGGTAATTATGTTAACTGTAACCATCCTATGTCTGCATTCAATTCTCTATATAAATATATCTTACTGTTTTTAAACCAGCCTTCCTGAACAGATGGATGTTGATGCTGAAGACATTGGTAGGAGCCAGAATCCTCACACCTCTGATTATTCCAGTTCTTTCAACGTATTTGTCACTGTCGTCCCCATTAATTGAGAGGAGGTATTCCTCATCTACTGTTAAAGAGATAAGCGGTGGTGGCCTCCGGTACTGGTATGGGCAATTGCAGTTTGCCTGTCCTTGGCTGTATCGCATCCTTTCATATCATTTGCTCTCTTTATGTACCATGCTAATGTGTGATTCCTTCCACCAAAAGCATTAATATCCATAACCACTTGATTCCAGGTCTTTGGCCCCTAAGCTTGTTGATGTCCCCTTCTTCTCAAAAGACATCTGCCATATGTCATAAGGGCTGCCACAAGGAAGTGGTTTTCCTCATGGCTAATATATTTTCCATGCCTTGATACTTGGTTTTGCATAATTTCTGCACCTAATACAAATATAGTTGTACACAAAAAAAATTTGATGTTATCATCAGTCAAACAACACAAGAAAGCATGCCTGTCATTATCACATACAAAAAAAAATTAAGTGACACAAAATTCATAATTATATTCAAATGCAGAGTCTCAATCCAGCTAAGTAAAGCTATGTTGAAGTAATTTCCACCATCATGAGTGTATCAGGTCTTATAAAAGACCTTCAGCAAGAGGGAGTACATAAATATTTGGGAATTGATGAAGGACAGACAATAAAACATGAACAAATGTGAATAAAACTCAGTAAGGAATATTTTGGAAGACTAAAATTAATACTGAAAACAGCACAAATATCTAGAAACAAAGTCCAAGCTATAAACCAATTTGCTCTTCCTGTCCTAACTTGCACTTTTGTAGTGACTGACTGGCCCCAAAAGGTATTGGATTGGTTGGACAGGAAAACTGGGGTATTGGATTGGTTGAACAGGGAAAACAAGAAGGATGCTTCATGCTTACCAAATGATTTATAAAAATCAGTGTGCACCAAAACTATATATTCTCCTTTCTAAAGGAGGCATGGGCTTCCTCAAAATTGATCCCATGTATAGATCTGCAATCTTAGGACTGCATGCATCTCTGCTACCCTCACAAGACCCATACATAGTGAAAGTTTTAAGAACTGAGGGGAATAAGTCTAAGATGACTTTCCTGCTTAGTTTAGTAGAACCATAATGTGTTAAGCTGTAATGGAAATCAAAACAAAAGTAGGTAAAAATCAGGTAGCAAATGAATGTGCCAAAAAAGAAACAAAAAAAAAAAAAGAATGTAATGTGAAGGATCAGATGAGCAGGCAAGGAATGTGAAAAATGCATAAATATAGTTGCAAGTACAAAAAATTCTTGGAACAACCTCATGTTGATCAGAACTGAACACAGGAATGGTTAAGGAGAGGTGAATTTAAATGAAAGACAAAAGGTTTATATTGGCAGCCCAAGATAGTGGGCTATGTGCGCATTGGTTTACAAAGTCCATTGAACATGTGGGAGAAACAGATAAATGTAGGTTTTGTAAAACAGAAGTGGAAACAGTTGCACATCTTGTTGCTGGTTGTGATACACTAATGGCAGAAGGACTGTATACTGAATGGCATAATAATGTTGCAAGACTGTAGCATTGAAGTAGCTGAAAAACATTGGAAACATGAGCCACAAAGCATTTTAGAAAATGGTGAGTCATTACTAGGTACATTGTAGGTATTGCGAAGAACACTTCTGGCTAACATCAAACATTAAAACAATACTAATTTCATGAAGTTTAATCATACTTTGACTCAGGAATGGGGTCCATTCCTCTCATGGTATTAAAAACCCAAAAGACTTGGAGAAATTAAAAAGTAAGACAAGCAGTTTGTTGACAGACCCATATGTTCATAGGTCATAGGTTGGTACTAGGCTATCAGCCTTAGGGCCTATACAACCCTAGCCATAACAATTCCCTGGCTATTTCTTTCCACACTATTTACTTCCCTGGACCCCTGTCTAGCAGGGCGACTGACATGATCCCCGGGGTGAATTTCCTTTCCCCTATCCAATCATCAAGTTCCTTTTGAAGAGGGCCAAAGAGGCAATCTGCTTGACATGTATGGGCAGTCTGTTCCAGAGTCTGGGGAGACTCTGGATCAGGAACCTATCCCTCCTGCATGTTTTGCTTATTATGATGACAAGGTTTAGATCCCTGAAGCATGTGGCTCTGAGGGATTGGGATTTCTTTAAGTGTAGCATGTCCAACAGCTCTGGGTTTGACATGGCCTTGTATGTTATGCAGAGATCGCCTCAGAGTAGACAATATGCAACAGTGTATAGCTTGAGTTTTTTAGGGCAGTCAGCATAGGGCATCTGCTTTAGCCCTGTGATACTTTTAGTGAGGTATTTCTGCGGCCTTTCAGGTTGTTGCAGATGTCTTGAGAGGTACATAACAAATGGGGCTTTGTATTCTATAATGGGTCTAATGAGGGATGAGTACAGTGGGACAATGACCTCTTTTTTTCTGGATGAAAAGCCCTTAGTGTTGACGTGTGCCACATAGAAGGATTTCCTGACTGTTGTGACAATGTGGTTATTGAAGGTGAGACCACTGTCCACCTGTGTCCCATCTTTCCCCTACCACTTTCATGTATTCATAATGTTGTTATTTTTCACTCAGCAGTAACTCTCAGAAATCTCTCAATAAATTCATATGTATGCTGTATCAAAAAACTTACCTGACTCAAGTACTTCACAATTGCATCACAGCATTTCTACCATTGTGCACAAGTAAATAAATTACATCAAAATAAACTTATCTTTCTCAGTGATCACTGTACATTTCTGCTGCTGTTGTATATAATTTCCATGTACAAATGACAGCTTTAAAGTATTCACTTAAGTCATTCTAGTCTATCCATTATATCAGTAAATCAAACATTTCTTCAAGTAAATTGTTTCATATGAATTTGTAATATTCTATTATTTATTGCTTCATTTAAAAATTCCAGTTTCCTAAGCTATTTTCCTCCTAACGTGAGCAATTGGAAGTTAATCTAGTGGTGTTAAACATATTTACATAAGTTCAGGGTCATTTAAGCATTTGTATGCAAATTAAGCCTTTTTTACACTTCTCTATATGAACTTCAGTAATATGCGAGTGTGTAAAGAAACTTATCTACATAATTAGACCTCAGCTAGTCATGAACATGGACTTAGGTTCTTTTGGGCACACTGGGGATAGCAGTGGGGTCATCAGCAGCCCTCAGCAATTCCCAGAATGCTGCAGGGATGTGAGGATAACCACAGTTATCTCTAAGCTGACAATGTTTAGAGTAGGCAAAATGGAGTCAGATGCCTGTGAGTTTGCACAACCATGAAGCTCAATTCTTGTCCATCTAACATCATCTGGCACACATTATCACCTCAAATCATCCAACATTTACTAAAAGACAATGCTGGCACACAAAGGAATATTTATTTCTGCAGAAATAAATAAATAGAACCCACCCTGACAAAAACAACAACAATAATAATAATAATAATAATAATAATAATAGTAGTAATAATAATAATAATAATGATAATACTGATGCTATACCTCAGGAGGAATGTATAAATAAATTATTCCTTCCTGACATTCAGGTATAGTACTCCAAAAAAGTACCAACAGTGAGGCACAGTATCAGTAACAGATGTAAGTAAAATAAAAACTGATGATTTCAGGAATGAGTTTTATCCACCATATAAACGAAAAAGGAATGTATTCCTTTAAAAAAAATATATATATCTATATATATCTATATATATATATATATATATATATATATATATATATATATATATATATATGTATATATACACACACATATATATATATGGGTCTACCTGATAACACCGTCATGCCAAAACACCGACAACGAAACAACCGACATGACAAAACCGAAAGTTCAGAAACATGAAACTTCACGTCCAACAAACCACAATCCCGACAATCAACAAAACAAATAACTTTCCCGAAAAACACACACACACAACACAAGCACACCAAAAACCTTACAAACCTACACTAAACCTTACATACACAACTATATATGCACTAACCTTAACCCAAACCCAAACCCTAAGGTCCGTCAAAATCGCACACTTACCTTACCCGCACCCTAACACTAACTCACTTAATCTGCCCATAACCCTTAAGTCTGTCACTATTGCACACTTACCTTACCCGCACCCTAACCCTAACTCACTTAACCCGCCCCTAAACCTAATGTCCATCACCATTGCACACTTACGTCACCCACACCCTACCCTAACATCCATCACTATCACACACTTACCTTACCCACACCCTGACCCTAATATCTGTCCCTATCGCACACTTACCTTAACATATCAGTGTTCTCAGCATCGGGATTCTCAACTGTCAGTCTTCTCTGTTGTTGATCGTCCGGTGTTGGTTATCTTGTTGTCCTTCTTCTAAGCTTCCGGCGTAATCAGGTGGACCAATATATAGGTTCATAGGTTCATACTAGGCTAACTGCCCTAGGACATATATAAGCCTAGCCAGAGTGTGTTTGGCTTTTGCCACCCATTTTAAATTAATTTGGCTATGCCCTTTTTTGAGGTTAGTATACTGTGCCTCTGTCTAACAGTGACACAGAAGTGATACCTGGGGTAAACCTATGATCTCCCATCCACTCATCAAGATTCCTCTTGAAGAGAGTCAATGAGGGACTCTGCCTAACCTGGACTAGGATTTTATTCCAGAGTGAAGGGAGCCTCTGGGTTATGATTCTGTCCCTCCAGCATGTCCTATTTATTTCAGTGCTGAGGTTCAAGTCTCTCAAGCACGTAGCTCGATGGGATTTGGATTTTCTGAGGTGCAGCATGTCCATTAATTCCGGGTTGCACTTGGCTTTATATGTCAGGCACAGATCGACTCTGAGTAGGCGGTGTGCCACTGAATAAAGCTGGAGTTTCTTTAACCGGGCAGCATATGGCATCTGTTTAAGCCCTTTGATCCTCTTGATGAGGTACTTTTGGGGTCTTTCCAGTTGCTGCAGGTGTCTGGTAAGGTGCATCCCAAAAGGGGCATTGTACTCAATTATGGGCCTGATGAGGGATGAGTAAAGAGGCACGATGACCTCCCCTGATCTAGATGTGAATCCCTTCATGATTAGGTGAGCTATATAAAATGTTTTTCTAACCACTTTGGCCACATGGTTGTCAAATGAGAGATTGCTATCAACTTGGATCCCCAGGTCCCTAATTACTTCTTCTGTACTTAATGGATTACCACCTATGTGGTAATTTGCGGGCACTTTGTTTTTGCCAAAGGGGATGACTATACACTTCTTGGCATTTAGCTTGAGGCCATGGCTGTGGCACCAGTTGTCTGTTTCTATGAGGCCCTTTTGGAGGATGCTTGTGTCGGCTGAAGAGTCGATTATGACGCCCAGTTTGCAGTCATCTGCGAACATGGTCAGCCACAGTCCTTCCGTGTTGGCCTGTACCTCCGAGAAATATATACCGAACAAGAGAGTCCCAAGACTGAGCCTTGTGGGACGCCACTTGTAACTGGTTTGGAGTCTGACATGGCTCCAACAATTCTAACCATGTGGGTTCTGTCCTTCAGCCAGTTTGCAACCTATCTAGTGACATAGGGGTTTATATTTAAGCTGGTGAGCTTATCTATAATGCCCGAGTGGGGTATTTTATCAAAGGCTTTTGCGAGGTCCAGGTAGGCTGTGTGGACCACCTTCCCCTCGTCAATGGCCTTGGTGACTGTTTCAATGAAATCAACCAGGTTTAAGAGGCAGGATCTGCCCTTAACAAAGCCGAACTGGGTAGGATCCAGTGTCTGTAGGTCCCCAATATCTTTATTTATGAGGTCCATGATGATCCTTTCCATAGCTTTGCAGACCAAGCTAGTCTGGCTTATGGGGCGATAGTTTCCAGGATCCGTTGAGGCACCACCTTTATAGAGAGTGACCACTGTTGCTGTATGCCACTCTTTGGGTACATATCCTGTAGTAAGGCTGAGATTGAACAGTAGTTTTATGTTTGGGTTTAGCTCTTCTTGGAGTTCATGTAGGACACAGCCCGGGACACCTTCTGGTCCCATTGCTGCTGTGTTTTTTGCTTTGGAGATGGCAACTCTTACCTGAGCATCTGAGATATCAGGGGGGCAGCACTCTGCTGGAATAGATATTTGCCCTTTTGGTGGGGAGGGGGGGGGTTTGCGTTGAACCTGTCAGCTAGGATGTTGGCAATGTCTGTGGATTCGGTGTATTTTTTTTTCATTTTGGACTAATTCTGAGCATATCTGGGAATTCCCACCCAGGTTCCTAACATAACTAAAGAAAGCCTTGTGATTATCCTTAGTGTCCTGTGCATTTTTTCTCTCTAAGCTGGCCTTAGACGATTTTATGAGTGCCCGTAGTTTTTTGCTAATACTGATCAGAGATGCCTTCCCTTTTTGGGATTTTGCCCTATCATGTAGTAGCTTCCTCCTTCTATTGTATAGTTTGTTTATGGCTGGGGTCCACCAGACAGGACGTCTGCCTTTGGAGGATTGGGTCTTGTTTTTATTTGGGATTGCATGATCTATGCATTCCTTTTTTTCAAAACAGGTTTATTGTTTTAACATACAAGAGAAATATCATAACAATTTTATACAAGTAATTAAAAATAGATATGATTATAACACTCAACAAAACAACTAAAGTATTTACAAAGACATCCACTACAATCAGATCAATTAATTAAACTAAAATACCATGCTATTGAAATTAGGATTTTTTTAACAAATTTTGTAAATTATCCCATACAATATAATAAGATGTTTTTCTAGTTGTTCTTGACCTAATTGTGTTTATTTCCATATGGCACACTATATTCATAACATTTTTAAATTCATTGAACGAAGGAGGTGTATCTGAAATCCAATTTCTGGTTATTATTTTCCTAGCCACTGCTAGAATAGACCATAACAAGGGAAGCTTAACCTTTTAACACTTTGAGGTACAGGTGTGTTGAATAATATAAGAGATTTAGAAATAATGAAATTATCTGTAAAAAGAGCCTGCAAAAATTCATTAACTGACTTCCAGTATTCTTTCAATTTTATACAGTCATAAAACATATGAGCCCAGTCAGCATTAATTTCTACATTACATCTCTTACATAGATTATCTTTATTATTTATTTTATTCATCATCAAAGGTGTATAAAAAGATCTATGTAAAAATTTCCATGTATAAAGTCTCCAGACAATGGAAGACGTAGTTCTATAGGCAGATTCCAATATATATTGTTTATCTTGTTGATTTGGTGGGTCCCCATTAATAGAAGTGAAATAATTCCAGTATGTATCTACACTGTAAAAAGTTTCTTGTCTGATAATTTTATGTATGTATGAAAGTTTACCTTTATCAGAAACTTTATGTTGTAAATTTAATATCAAGTAATCAATCAGTGTTGGAATGGATTCTTTAACTGTTATAGACATTAGAACTATTCTATCAATGAGATGTTGTCTAAAGGTCTGAACCTCTAACCAGCAAGTTTCTCTTGGATCAAATTCTTGTTTTAAGAAATCTAGATTTTTAAATTTATTATAGATATCAACTGATACCAGTACTTTAGATCATTATCTATAGCTAAATGAGTTCCTTCAGAAGTAGATGACAAAAGCATACCCTGAGTATACATTATAGGGAATACAATAAAATTCCATTCCCTATACTTAGGGTGCATGAATATAAAGTTACGATAGCTAATAATAATATTTAATGGGTAACAAACCATATGTTTAGGTGTAATAGGTGAAGTACAAAATTCCTTTAGTAACCATAACATGGAGTTATTTACAATCATATTTTTATGTGTTAAGGAGATTTTCATGAAGTGCATACTAATTAGCTCCCAATAATCTTTCCATTTTGCGATATATGACTGATCTATTAATAAAGTAATAACTTTTACAATAGAAGAGATAGTATATAAATTAAAGTCTGGAAAAGAAATACCCCCTTGAGACCAGCTATTAGTATGTTTCTTTAATGCAATCCTAGGTCTATTAGGTGCCCATAGGAAATTTAACATTAGTGTATTCAGTTTCTTGATAATTATTTTTGTAGGTGGAAGTATTATTGATTGTATTAAGTATAAAATCTTGGGGAATATTATCATTTTAATAATTGTAAGTCTCTCCTCCATTGTAAAAAACATATTATTCCAGGTATTAAAAAGATTTTGTATATTAAGAAAACAGGTATTTTAATTATTATATATAATAGATTTAATATCTTTTGATAGTATTATACCTAAATAAATTATCTGACCTGAATTGGGTACATATTTAGTAAAATCACTAATGAGAATATTTTTTCGTGTATATATAGGTAGTATTTTAGTTTTTTCTTCATTGAATATTAAACCAGAAATACTTTTAAAATTCATCATTTTATCAAATAGAGACTGCATAGAAGAATTAGATCCTGCTGATGTAATTAGAACATCATCTGCAAAAAGTTGAATTTTGGATGTTGTATTTTCATCTATTTCAAAACCCTCTATGTCAGTACTGTTTCTGATCAAATTAGCCCAAGGCTCCATTACTAAAGTGAATAATAGTGGAGAAAGTGGACATCCTTGTTTTGTACCTTTAAGAATGGGTATTTTTTGTGAAACATATGTTCCTACCTTAATATAAGCCAACGTTCCTTTGTATAAATGCTCAATTAGATTTACAAATGCATCTGAGAAGTTTGTGCACTTCAGTAAAGTAAACAGATAGTTCCAACTTACTGAATCAAATGCTGAACTTATATCAAGACTAATAAGTGTTAAATCTTTCTTTTTCCTATTTGCAAAATCAATTAATGTTAAAGTTCTTCTTATATTATCAAAAGTATTTCTATTTGCAATGAAGCCTGTCTGATCTATATCTATAATGCCCGGAATGATTGTCTTCAATCTATCAGCAAAAATACTCATAAACATTTTATAATCAACATTAAGTAATGAGATGGGCCAATATGAAGTACATCTAGTTGGGTCTTTATTAGGTTTTAAAATTGGTGAAATAAATGTATATTGCCAAGATGGGGGGGTTATTAACTCATTTTGGGCCAAAATAAAAACCTTATGTATTAATGAATATGTACTTTTAGAAAGGATTTTATATATCTCTGGTATAATACCATCATTACCCGGTGCTTTGTTTGATTTAAGCTTATTTATTTGTGTAATAACCTCTGTATATGAAATACTTTTGTCCAATAGTTTAATCTGTTGTTTATTAAGCTTTTTATTCATGTTTGTGGTTATAAACTTCTTTATTTTATCTTTAGGTCCCATGTTAATGTTATTATTGTTAATATTGTGAAAGTGATTTCTAAATTCATCTAGTATTTCTGGTAGACTAGAAACATTCTTCTTTTTCCTTAGAGAAAAGATTTCTTTGATATGGTTTTGTTTATTCAACCTTTTTGTTTTATTTTTAAGTCTATGTAAGTATTTGGGGCTTATTGAGTAAGACAAAACTTGTATTTCTCTAGAGTTATTTTAACTTTATGAGTTAAAATGTCTTTGTATTTCTCATTTAGTTTGTTTATTTCTTCAATGACTTTCTTATCCATAATATTTTCTTTATTATTATGTTTATAAGAGTCTAATTTACTTTGAATATCTAACAATTCCTTATCCCAAGATTTCCTTTTATTATTATACCATCTTATACTTTGTCCATATAGATATGATTTTAAGGCATCCCAAACATAGACAATGGAGACTTCAGGAGTATTATTTATGTCTAGAAAATGTTGTACTTCTGAAAGTATATATTCTTTATAGTCTTTTAGTTGAGTTAAGTATGCTGGTATCCTTTTGATCTGAACATTATGAGTATTTTTATCATGAATTCAAAAACAATTGAATTATGTTCAGATATAGGACATGAAATGATTTTGGAATTAATTAAATCTGTTACCATCTGGTTAGAAATAAAGACCCTATCTATTTTTGAATAAGTTTTGTATCTGTTAGAAAAAAAGGTGTATGGTAATGATTTTGAATCTATCTGATTATTAATATCATTCAAATGATAAGAATTAGCAAAATCATTTAAATGTTTTGCATTAGATGTAATTCTTCTTTTTCCTATAGTGGTAGTATCACTTTCATGTAGTATACAATTAAAGTCACCAGCTAAAATAATATCTCCTATAGAGAATGCTATGATATTATCAAGATGATGTTTCACTGTATTAATACCAATTCCAGGTATCCAATATACATTAATTAAAGTGTAAGTCTTCCCATTAATTTGTATTGTAACCATACAAAACATTCCTTTGTCATCCTGATAAGACTTAATGGTTTTAGGAATGGGCATACTTTTATTCCATAAAATAGCCACTCCTCTTTTTTTCTGAGTGTGCTCTGAACTAACCAATACTGTATATTTGTTTGTGGCTAGTTTATCAATATCTTTTTCAAGAGATGGGTTTCTTGCAGGAAGACTAAGTTGGCCTTATGTAAATTAATGTATCTTATTAGGCTTGCCCTTTTACACGGATTATTCAATCCATTAATGTTTAAAGAAATTCCTTTTAAAGATGTCATTTGGCATTTTAAAACTTAAGAATCTTATGATCAAAATAACAAATAACAACATAAGTAATGTTACATCTCCTCCTTTAGGTGTACCTTTAAATATAGCTGTATTTATTGAATCTCTTATGGGATTTTGTATAGGATTCAATTTTGTTTGTAGTGACAATGAGTGTGCAAAATATATTGTGGATGTCAAAACTATATACATATAACAATGAACAAGTGAAAATAATGTAAGGATTAAACCTTGCATCCAGCCTGGAGTTAAAACTCCAACTTAGAGTAGTATTTACCACTCAAGTTAACCCCTACCCTAAGCAGCAGTACCTCAGCTACCACCTTATCAATTTAATACTGGTTATATTTAACTTAAATTAACAGCTTTCAATTCAATTATCTAGCAAGACAAGACTACACATTTGATAAAACAGCATCATAAAACTAAAATAAACTTTTTTTTTTTTAAACTATTCATACTACTATATACATCTATGTAATATAATACACTTGTATTCAAATAGCATTCAAATCAACTTGATATTAGGAACCAAGAGGAAAGAGAGAAATAAAAGGTGTGAAAGAGGGAGAGAGAGTGAAAGAAAGAGAGAAAAAAAAAAAAGGGAAGGCATATTTACATATTAATTTATTCAAAGTATGTAAAAATAAGTTCTAACATTCATTTAAATGAAAAAACTTTGGCTAATATGGTTCAGACATTACATATATTAAGATGCATCTATTTTCTGTCATGTAAATGCAGTCAACAGCTTCCAAAAAAAAACCTTGAATTGCTTGTATATGAGCATTTTACTCATACTCATTATTGTCAATAGAATAAAATATTATATTTATAGAAATTGTTATAAATCATACTGCATAGTTATGCAAATTCTCAGAAACACTTGCATTATTGTTAAAAAAAAAACATCTGTATTTTGTATGTCTATACTACTGCTTTAAAATATATCACATGACAATTTCTTCCAGAATAGAGTTATAAAGTTATTTATGCTTGTCAATCAGATGAATTAAATGAGTTATAGTAATGTATATGTTTGGAACATAAGTTTTTAACACAGATTAGTATGCTGCAGTCAAGTAGATTTTCAAAAACACTTGAATAAATGTTTCATTTTCTATGCATTCTAAAATAAGACATTTACTTACTACAAGAAACTGCATAATTTAAAATCATTATAACTGACATATTATATGAATTATAACATAGATATTTAAGTAATTATATAAAATAACTCACATTTAAATGTCAAAGAGTTCATTTTCCTTCACATAGTCGCATTTGCATCAGTTCTACTTCCGGGTAGAGTGTTCTTCCTGAATCTGTGATGTGTCAGTGTGATATCTGGGTCAAAGGTCAGATTAACTGCTTTCAGCTTCTCTGTGAGAATTCTGAGAGTTGAAGCTTTTGAAACAACTCGAGGACACTGTGCATGAGATAGCCCACATCCCAGATTGTCTCCCTTAACATTTTGGCGGGAAACTTGTTAAAAACTAGTGACAAACATTCATTTAGCAGTGTAAATGCATCTAAACATGATAAAACCTTCACGATGTATTTTACATGTTATTACAGCCTCTATGTAAGTGAAATTAAGCCCAAAGTTATTAATAAGTAATAAAACTCAATATTTTTTCCCAACTCAATTTTTATGCAAATCTTATTATTTACTGTGTCTATATGATCAAAAGCATTTCTATATATTAATATGAGAAAAAAAAATAAAGAGAAAGAATAAAGAAAAGAAAAAGAGAGTAGAAAATAAAAGAGTGTAAAGCAGAAATAAAAAATGTAAGAGAAAGCTATAAGAAGTATATACAATGGAATATTACTTACTGTTTATATTAATAGAATTAAAATAAAACATATTATTTACTATTATTTAGTTCTAATTATTATTAGTTAAAGCATGACAGATTATTTACAAACAAGCATAAGCAGTATAATCAAGAAAGTATAATTAGGAATAGCATTTGAAGAACATATAAACTTTTTACAAGGAATAAATATGTTATTATTCCATTTATCATATTTTCATTACTCTTCTCTCCCTGCCCTCCCCCACCCTTTACCTACTACATAATCTAAATATAATGTCATTGTTTAAACAAAGAAAAGAAGAAAAGGAGAAAAAAAAAGTATCAAATTACTGACCTTACTTCTCTTTTTCAGAAAGAGAAACAAATTGAATAATAGCTTGTTATTAGTTCCTCAGATAATTTGACTGGTTATGAAACAAAACATTTCTTTGCACACAGAGAATAACTTTGATTAAATCTTTTTCAGAACATTTGTGGCTTTCTGGAAATGCAGGAACTATATTTAAAAAGATTAATAATGAAGTAAAATGATGAGAGAAAAAAAGAAAAAAAAAAACATAGAACAAATCATTTGTTCTTTAGTCTCTTCTTCTTCTCTGAAGTCTTCCACGAAGTTTCAGTTGCCAGCCTCTTTAATGAAGGACTAGCCCATTCCATTTCCTCTATTTTATCCAAAATCTTATTTTTTGATAAACAGTAAAGCAGAGTCTAAGTCATCAAAAATTTTAGGACCATCAGGAAGGAAGATTTTTAGCTTGGCAGGAAACAGAAGGTATGTTTTAAACTGTGCTTTTTAAGCTCCCTTATTAGTGGCAGAAAAACTTTTCTTTTAGCTATTACCAAGGAAGAATAGTCATTGTCAAAATGCACAGTTGTCTCATTAATCTTAACAGGAGCTTTAGCCCAAGCAGATTTAAGAACCATCTCTTTATCAAAAGATGATAGAAATCTAACTATAACTGATCTAGGATAGTTTTTGTTAGAGTTAGTATTAGCTATAGATCTATGTGCTCTTTCGATACCAAAAGAGAATGCTTCTGGTAAGTCTAAAGTTTTAGGGAGCCATGTTGTTAAAAAAGAAGTAATATTGTTACCTTCAATATTTTCTGGCAGTCCAAAAATCCTAATGTTATTGCGCCTAGATCTATTTTCTAAGTCATCCAGCTTTGTTTGTAAATGTGTATTTTGTTTCAGTAGAAACTCAATGTTGATTTCCTCTTCTTGGATTCTATTTTCCATGTCATTCACAGCTTCTTCTATGCCTGTCATTTTATCCATCTTAGCAGTAAGTTGCTGGATTATAGTTATCAGAGACTGAAGTTCTTTCTTGATGCTGGAGTCTTGAGAATTTGTCTTACTGGAACTCATTTCAGACTGATAAACTGACAGGAAAATTTCCAATGTGATTTCTGACAGGAATATTGTTAAAATTTCCTTTCTTCTTTTTTAGATATAGTTCAAGAACTATATAAAACAAACATATTTAGAAAGAAAATTACTTCAAAAATTATTTTTTTTAAGTAATTGATTCCTGTCAGTGTAATGAAATTGGTGGAGCTGAAGAAATCTGCTGCTATCCTGTGTTCATCCTTGGCCACGCCCCAATGATCTATGCATTCCTGAAGGTATTCATAGAATGCGTTTATAAAGGATTCTGCGGTCTGGGACGTATTTTCCACAGGCCCGGGGGCTTTGAAGGATTCCACCTCGGTTTTGAGGAGTGTGAAATTTGCTTTAGAGAAGTTTTTCACTGTGGTTTTCAGGGCAGGGGGTGGGGTCGGGATGTGAATATCCAGTGGGATTAGTTTATGGTCTGATCTTACCAGTGAGGGATACACTTCTGGTCTGGAGCATAGAGTCCCCATGTTGGTGATGATCAGGTCCAGTATGTTTTCCCCTCTTGTGGGAGTGGTAACAAGTTGTTCCATAGCATTTGAGTTTATAAATTCTAGGAACCTTTGAGCTAGGGTGTTGGAGTTAGAGTAATGCTCCCAGTCTATGTTTGGGTAGTTGAAGTCACCCAATATAATGGTGTTTGGGGAGACTTTCATATTTTCCAGTGTTCTCAGGAAGGCCGAGTGGGGTTCCTGAGTTTTGGAGGGTGGTCTGTTGCAGGCTATAAACTGGAAGGCAGTTAGATATACATATATATATATATATATATATATATATATATATATATATATATGTGTATATATGGGTGACAAAGCATTTTTTGTTATAACCAAACTCGCCAACAATAACAGTACCAGTTCTAATACCCCTACGTGTTATCTGGGTGTGCTTAGTGTGATATCATACCCAAAAGGGAGTGGTTCTAAACCTGTGAATCACAACCTAGCTGATAACTTTCTTTATTCTGTTGCTATGAAGGCTCAAGGTCGCACTTCAAGCTGGTGTGACAAAGATACCAAAATTGTACTCTACCGTCTGAGTAATTCATACCTAGATAAGATCTAGGCCTGACTATAAGGGCCATACTTAAAGAAAATAGACATTTACAGGTGCTGGGTGAGCACCTATCAACCTTATGCCAACAAGGAATGATGGCCTGCAGGCCTGACTAGTTGGCTGAGTGTATAAATCAGGTGATGGTGATATGACCAGAGTTCTATAGCAAGTATTTCTTTTAATCATACCCAACAAGGTTTTAAAACATAAGCTATAAAATATTTGCATAAATGCAGGTTTATGTTTGAAGAAATGTAACTGCAAAAATGTTATTCAATGTAATTATAATGCATAAAAAGGATAAACATCTGTAAACAAAATATGAAATGTTTATGTGATGACACCTCTGTGTATCAGTGCAAATGTGTATTTATGAGTAAAGAAATGTTTGTAAGTATGCATGTGTGTGTGTGTGTGTGTGTGTGTGTGTGTGTGTGTGTGTGTGTGTGTGTGTGTGTGTGTGTGTGTGTGTGTGTGTGTGTGTGTATGTGTAAAATACAATAGTACATTTCCATGTCTGTACTGACAATTATTTTCTATAATTTCCCCTAAAGTCACAACACCTTTATATGGGGGAAAATAATCTCAGTCTTGTTAAAAGTGGCATGCAAAGTCTTGCCAAATTTGGTTGAAGTGTGCAGGATCTTAAGATGAATTTCATCTAAGCATATTGGACAACTGTCAGCAAACCACCCTACTGAAAGTGAAATGTTTTCCCCCTAGTGGAATGTTTCATTTTTCACATCACTATTTCAAGTTTTCATAGTCGGTACAAACAGATTGGACAAAGGTGACAACCCTGACAAGACCCCTTTATAAGAGGAAGGAAGGTGAAATTTACTTATTTGTGATTACTTGGACAGTTTGGGTATTGTATAGTATCTTGAACTATGCCAGAAATAACCCTTTATACCGGAGCTCTCTGAATTATGCCCAATGTATTCCCACTACAGGACATCAAAAGCTTTCCTTAAGTCCAGAAATAAAATTGAGTATTTCACCTCCCTATCCCTATAAATCCATTGCACTTCGGAGGTTAAGGAGATTTAGACTGTCAAGATGACCCTATAAAAAATACTGTTACTTTTTTATTACCAATTCAGGAAGACATTTTTCTATTCTATTTTAAGGGATTGTAGCAATGACTTTGTTGTCTGAGGGGGATTAATGAAATTGGCTAGTAACTGATAGGTTAGCCAGAATCTGTCTGGACCTTCAAAATCAGAACACATTGTCTACCCTAAGTGGTCTACAAAATATGCCTGCTACCTTGTTTCTGTAAAAGGAACTAGTATGGATTTATGTAGAGTTGAGTATACCCTTGCAGTATAAACCTTGGCTCTAGGTGATTGTTACTGCTGAAGTGACACCCCGGCCCTATGTGCAAAATGGAAAAAAGGAGAAGTGAATGGAAAGATCGCTGGATTAAAATCTTTGTAAAACTAGGTCAGCATTCTTTCTGTGTGCAAGGCTTTCTACCCTTAGGACAAGCTCAAAGGTTGGTTTGTCTGTGCAAAGTCTTAATAGGTTTAGGTAACTATATTAAATCTGCTTCTGATATCTGGAAGTAACTAATATATTCTAGGAAGGATATAATATAGTCATGCTGGAAATCCCTTCCTGTAAAATCTTCTTATAATGATTTGCAAAGATCAGTCTGATTTGCTTGGTAGAGTATTTGTGGTGTCCCATATGTCCTCTGCCATCAGTATGACTTGATCCAGGCATTTCTTGACACTTGATTCTTCGGCACAAAAGAAGTTTAAGTGATCACAGGTGTTTCATATCCAAATGCTCTTTGAATCATTGCCATCTGTCTTGGAGATGGAGCCCATGTACAGGGTTCAAAGCATCTGTGGGCACCTTCAGTTGGGTATGAATGAGAGGGGTTTGCATCATCTTTGTACCTTTCTTCCTCCCTGTCCAAAACACACATCATTCATAATAGATCCTGATTTTGATCCTGTCTGTGATTTCTTGCAAGATTGGCCACAGTGTTAAGTATTGCCCATTTAAATGTTATCCATCTTTATACCATTTGGACCTCAGGAAAGCTACTTACCATCTAATACCACAAAACCATTAAAGTAAGACTGCTCAGTCCTACCGTCATTTTACTATGAATAGATCAAGGGTCCAGAGAACAGGTGCAAAATTGCATGAAGACACCTGTTTCCTTAGCGAGGCCAGACTGTATCCTGTGCCAACTAAATTCTCTAATCCAGAGCAACAATTAGAAGAAAGTGGAGAGAAGGGCAAGAGAAGAGAAAACAAACCTGATAGTGATTAAATATGGAAGAATTAAGTATGTGATGAAATCTACAAAAATAAATGAAATCTCTCTGAGCATGATTGGCTCAAGTGGGTGCTTCACTTCTCACAGAATGCTCTAACTGAATGAATCAAACATGTGATAATTGAAAAGAGAGGGGTCAGACAACCCAGTGCCAAAAGACATTGGCAGTGCTGCAATATCATCTTCTTCAGACATTTTAGGTGGTGGCATACCTTCTCTAATGTTTCAGCCACCCTGAACCCCATGTACACCAATTTTATGTTACTTTGGATACCTAGTAACTTGTAAACATCCCTTCTTAGTCCATGGACTCACATAGCATTAGCCCATGTACTTAAAGTCATCTATCATCTGCCATAATGGCCTGTTCATTTCCCATCTCCAAGCTATGAAACAGTTATGGTAAGGCTATCATCCAAGCAACCAAGGATCAATTCTTTTGGATGTTTTGGACATATCCGACATCAGGTGATTACACAAATACTAATACATGAAAGGGCCTATGGTGCTTTCCTCTGTGAGTAGTGAACATTCCCTCATAAGCTACATGAAGGCTGCTACTTGGACATCTCATACTAGAGCCAAGTGTCTGTACCCACCCCATATGATATTTGTCATGTACCCATCTCACCAGCACGCACTAACACTCCAACAGTAGTGAGCCAATTTCAGCCTCTCACTTCTATCCTCTCTCATTGATTTTTACAGCAGTCAGATATTTCTTGTAAATTCTATGTCTTCTGGGTCAAAGTCTGAGTGTTTTCCCTCTTCACCATAACAAAATCTCTTTCGTGTGGCCCAGTATTCTTAGATTGTAGGACGAAAGCACTTATAATTAAAAGTTTTGGCAGTTGAACCAGTAGTGGTCTTGGCATTCTTTGTTTTCTAAGTTTGTTTTTGGTCCACTCTTTTTCGATGATTGGAAGAAAGGAAAAGAATGGGTGGTCTTGAGTCTTATTGGGGATATTCTAAATTCTGTGTATGTGTTTACTAAGTAGCTGTGGTCTAAAATCAGGTCATTTTCTTTTAAATTGGAAATGGAAGGCAGTGGTGTGAAAAAAAACAGTAAACATCTTCAATACCTTGTATGCTTCTTATTCCCACAGTTTCTTTTGTATCGCATGCCTGATTATAATCTAAAATATTTTTTTCTGTGCAATACAGAATAGATTCCATATTTGATTTCACCTGAAAAAAAAACACAATTTGGCAAACTGTATTTCTTTCCTACATTCATCTTTAACGGTTTGCAAGCGTTCAAATTTAGTGCAATAATCATTCAGTGTCTATCTCATATCCTTCATCAAAACTCTAACTAGAATGTGATTAATGTCTAATTGGTTCCTCATGTAGAGTGCATGCTTCAAAACTGTGAAACACTGAATTTTCTGTTTAATTATATATGTTATAAAACTTCCAATATACTTAAAGACATCATCCCTACAGAAAGAAACATTTGTCACCACCTGTGTGAAAGAGGGCATGCTCATTTTAAAGTAAGAACTCTCATACTGCTCTTTAAGATACTTTTCCAAATAATACTAAAGTTTGTACAATGTGTCTGCTTGCTTAAAATGCCACATGCCACTCATACTTAGGGTGCTTCCTTAGCCAAGGACAGTACAGATCCTGAAATGTACCAATCTGAAATCCATGTTCCATATTGAATTTTTGCCAAGCCCATTCTCAGGATAGTTTTCTGCAGTCCTCATGCCAATGAGTCTTGATTATTAGTTTGTAAACACACCTTAGTAGCACTAGTACCACTTGGCCATTTCTCTGGCGTTGTTGCCCATTTCTCTAGTTTTCCTTCACAATTCTTCCTGTGAAGCTCACTTGCTGCAGTGTTTCCACAGTGCATGACTAAAGTCATGTGTATCTATTTTGTTATGTTAGCTTGTGCTGCTTCTGTTTGTGATGTCTGCAGCATGACTGCATTCTTTAATATAAGTTGATTGTGAATCCACTGGTCGAGGCTGACAGTTTTTATCCTATCTTTTCAGTTGCTGATGATCGGACTGCCTATGCCATGGAGACTCTGTATACAAAGAGTAAGTCTCAGGGGCACATTTTTAGTTGTGCATGAGCAATACATAGATAAATGCAGTGGAACGTCCCACTAGCAGTTCATACAGAACAACATTGTGTGGCTAATTAAGTGGCCTATTATAATTTCCAAAACAAGAGAAGACGTAGGTGCCTTTTATACCAGGAATAAAGTAATAGTGTAATTCTGAGACAGCTTTAGTACTTAAAAGATGATTGTAGAACCTGTGTTACATCACAACTACAGATGTGCACTATTTTTTTAATTTCTCCAAGTCTTTTAGGTTTTCTGATACCATGACGGGAATGGACCCCATTCCTAAGTCAAAATATGATTCAAGTTCATGAAATTAGTATTGTTTAAATCTTTGATGTCAGCCAGTAGTGCTCTTCACAGCACCAGCAATGTGCCCAGTAATGACTCCTAATGCAGTTCGTATGGAGTTACATATATTGGTAACCTATCTAAGTACTATTGTAAATTCTTTTTTTATAAGACCTGTTGCTCCTACTTCTGGCTATCTTTCTTCCACATTGCTCTCATTTCTGCCTGCAGATCCTGATATTTTATGACTTTGTGTCTCTCTCTGTATGCAAGACGCTGTAGTCACC
Organism: Protopterus annectens; assembly: GCF_019279795.1. Classification (NCBI taxonomy): domain Eukaryota; kingdom Metazoa; phylum Chordata; order Ceratodontiformes; family Protopteridae; genus Protopterus; species Protopterus annectens. The sequence continues at coordinate 221,970,542 of NC_056730.1, read as the reverse complement.
GGGTGTGGTAATTTCAGTGATCAATGCTACTCTTGCCTTCTTTTCTTGGACCACTATATCCAGTTTTCTAACATCTATCTTTTGAACTGTTGGTAATGGATGATCCCTTGTGATGTAGACTTCTTCATTTTCTTTGATGCTTTGTGGCTCATGTTTCCAATGTTTTTGGCCACTTCAATACCAGAATATTTGCACAATCACCAGTGCAACAGTCTCACCACATTATTATGCCTTTCACTATACAGTCCTTCTGCCATTAGTATGTCGCAAAAAGCAACAAGGTGTGCAACTGTTTCCAGTTCGATTTTACAAAACCTACATTTGTCTGGTTCTCCCACATGTTTAATGGACTTTATAAACCAACGTGTACATAGCCCACTATCTTGGGCTGCCAATATTAACCTTTCATCAGTCGGTTTGAATTCACCTCTCCTTAACCATTTCTGTGTTCATTCCTGATCAACATGAGGTTCTTCCAGAAGTTTCTATACTTGCAACTATATTTATGCTTTTTCCTCATTTCTTGCCTTCTCATCTGATCCTTCACTTCATATTCTTTCTTTTGTTTTTTGGCACATTCAGTTGTTGCTTGATTTTTATCTACTTCTGATTTGATTTCTATTCCTGCTTGACGTCGATATGCTCCGGCTAAATTAAGCAGAGGTCATCTTAGATTTATTCTCCTCATGTTTCAAAACTTTCACTACGTATGGGTCTTGTGAGGTCAGCAGATATGTGTGGAGTCCCACGATTGAAATCTATACATATAATTAATTTCAAGGAGGCCCATCCCTCCTTCAGAACAGGGAATATGTAAACTTGGTATGCACTGATTTTTATAAATCATTTGGAGAGCATGAAGCATCCTTTTTGTTTTCCTGTGTAATCTATCCAGCCCATTTTGGGGCCAGTCAATCACTCCAAAACTTTAAGTTAGGACAGGAAGAGCAAATTGATTTATAACTTGGATTTTGTTCCTAGATGTCAGTGCTGTTTCCAGGATTAATTTAAGTCTTCTGAAGTATTCCTTACTAGGTTTTATTCACATTTGGTTGTGTTTTACAGTTGATCTTTCTTCAGTTCCCAAATATTTATACACTGCTTCTTGCTCAAGTTCTTTTATATCACATTCTTGTCCCAAACTAATGTTTTCCTGGCGTTGCAGTTTTGCTGCTTTAAATGTTGCTTTTCCACATTTAACAAGACCAAAAGACATTCTTATATCATCTGAAAATGTTTTGACAACTTGCAGTTCTGCTTTCAGTTCATCATCTGATGGGCTATACAATTTTAAATCATTGACAAAGAGAAGGTCAGAACTCTTTACACTTTGTTGTTTTCTAGGAGCCATATTATAACCATGGCCTAAGCTGTTGAGTGAACAGCTTAATGGATTAAGTGCAAGGCAGAATAGTAATGGTGACAGACAGTCACCTTGGAATATCCCCATTTAATGTTTATCCCTGGGATAACAATTTGTCCTTTATCATGGCTTAATTGCAAAATGGTCTGCCACTGTTTCATGGTCACTATAATAAATTCAATCAGTGTGGGGTATATCTTATACATTTTTAGCACTCTTTGATCCATGAATGAGGGATACTGTCAGATGCTTTTTTGTAGTCAGTCCATGCCATACTTAAATTCATCCTCTTTTTACAGGTCTCCACTATGACTTTATTTAACAACAAATGATCCTTTGTTTCATATGACTTTTTTTATTGCCCTTTTGTTCTACTGCCATAATTGAGTTTTCTTCTAAATGACTATAAACTCTGTCAGCATCAATTCCATTGTATAGTTTATACTTCATCAGAAGGAAAGTTATTGGTCTATAATTTTTAGGGTAGCTTGCAGGTTCACTGTTAAACAGGAGCATTGTTTTTCTTGTAGTTAGCCAGGTTGGTGTCTATTCAGGGTGCGAATATAAATAGTTCTTACTCATGGCTAAATCTTCGTGTGAAGATTTAATACTTTTAGCCAAAAGTTAGGTACTGCATCTGGCTTTTCTTAACTTTATTTCAATCTCTTTGGCTGTTACTTCATCCCATTTTATATCCTGTACCTTTCAATGTCTTATTCTTTCTTTAACTTCTTCTGTCATTTAGCATCTTGTTATGTTCCACAGGATCTTCATAGATATTTCTCCAAAATATATCTATTACTTCTTGTTTTGGCAGCCTTTCAATCTATTTTGCCTTGTTTCCCAATTCTCTATAAAACATTTTTGGATAATCAATAAATTGCTTATTTTGTACTTTTCCTTTTTATTTATCTTTGTATCTTCTAAGTTTTTCCACTTGTGCTTAACTTTTTAGTTTGTTATTTGCAATAGTGCATGATAAATCCCGGTCTGTTCTGATACTGTACATTGCTTTTATCACATCTATCTTTCTTAGTATTCTTGTTGTGTTCCCTCTTCTATAATCTTCTAACAGTGACACTTCTTAACTGCTTTATAGTTTTCTCTATTCAATATTTCCATGATGGTATTTGATTCCTCCCCTTCCTTTCCCTCACTACCATGTGTTCTTGTGGTAGACGTTTATCAGTTACTAATTTAACTGCACAGTAATATATCCTGTTCACTTCTGTTATATCACATGGATCTCTATGGACAGTCGTAATTACTGTTGTGAAGACTGGAGAAAAATGGGTGAAGGCTGCCAGCCTAGTCAAATAAAATTTGATGCATAAGTCTATCAATTGTATAAATAAATGTAAAATATAGGCTTGTGTATTTAAATGAAAGAAAACACTGTAAAATGTGAACTTCAAGATTGTTGCAACATTGCCATCTGATGTAAGGAAAACCAAGGCAAGCATTTCAAATGTGTCTTTTGAAGTTAAAAAGATCTTATGAATCTCTTTGATGTTTTACAAGTCAGCTCCAGTGAGTCTAGATGAATGTTTTATGCCCATTGTTTTAAGGTTAAAGTTAAGGGCCAGAATTTACATGTGGAAACTGCTTTATTGCTCTGGTTTCTGCTAGAGTGTATGTGTGAAATGCCTTTTGTTGTTGTAGTCTCCTGAGCAGGTGTTAGCTTGCTAAATAATGCAGTTTGTGGCCTGGGAACTCCTGTCAACATGATGTAATGTGTAGGGCCTTAGAGGACTGTTGGTTAGTGTTTAAAAACTATTGTTGAGTGAGAGACTGGAAGAATTTTTGATCTTGGATATTTAACCCAGCACTGCTTATGCTTTATGTATATAAGTAGGATTATAACACTGTGATTTCTCTTAGGAATAGTTAAACTTAGAAGAAATTTAGACTAAGTATTTTTCTTTGAAATCAGATCTTTCCTATGATATTGTTTTAAGTTTCTGTGGGATCTCTGAACTTGAGTAGCATTGTACTGTAGCAGTTTTGTCTTGTGTGTTAAGTATTTATTATTAAATATTTTAAAACCTTTACCTGTGGCTGGTTTATGTAGAGATAATTTAACCTCTAAAGTACATTACATATTTACAGATTTTACTAAGTCACTCCAAATTAAGCCTTGACTGTCTAGTCATACTACCATTGGATTATAATATTGCACAGTAATAATTGGACACCCTTTTAAGGGCCTTTTAGTAGCTGATAATTCTTAGGTGGGTGGTGGCAGGAATTACTACCTTATGGTCTGGGTAATAGGGGCACAGCTAGAGAACCTGTGCCAGCCTTTTCCCAGGAGGGTTTGTGTGGTTGTATAACCTCTTCTCAAAGTATGTGTGTATTGTGTCAGCTTCTTGGGCAGGGACACGAACCACTGGTTGGACAGAGAGGGTACAGGAGGTTTTAGATTGCACAGCTAGGCTGAGGCCTTGACCCTATAGCTGTGCTAGTGGGGAGTCTTATTGGGGACCTGCTGAGCAAGGGAGAAACCAGTCCCAGACTGATTGTGATCTCTGTGTGCACTTAAGGGAAATTGTACTTTACTGTGTGTATTAGTTATCCTTTCCTCTTCTAGGAGTCACCCTCTCTGATGTCAGTCATGAGGACTGAGACTCTTTGATTGCTGTGCCAGGACATGGGCATCACATATTGGTGGCAGTGGTGGGATATCCTATCACATTTTGGTTTGCTGTGGTGGGATCCACATATTGATTAGTTGGCAAACACTAACTGGCTTGTAGTGGTGTGGGTAGAGTGAATTCCTGTAGCTTATGTACAGTGATCTCTAAAAGTGTTTTGTACTCTAAAACAGCCACGCAGCGTATACTCAGAGTTCAGATCACAGTTGTTTTATTTCTTTTGTTAGCTTACTCTTAGTCAGGGTGAGCAGGCAGCATATCAGCAGAGGAGTATGGAAAGTGGACAAGGAGCCAGCTGGCAGAGATGTGCCAGGCTAGGGGACTGGTGCATGGAAACCTGACTAAGGCAGACCTGATTGCAGCCTTGGTTACAGCTGCATCAGAAAACAGCAGCTTGGAGGACAGTAAGACAGACAGTGGAGATACAATAACCTCATAGAATGGACAGCTCAACCTTTCTGCAGTGGACTTAAAAGTTCAGCTGGAGCTAAAGAGACTTGAGTTGGAGGCCAGGCATATGGAACTAGAAGCAGCTGAGAAAATGAGGAGTCTACAAGATGAGGAAAATGAATGGCAGAGGAGGCATGAGAGGGAAATGCTGGCTCTTTGCCAGAGTCATGGAGGTAATAGGGAAAGGAGTAACTGGACCCCAGAGGCACAAAAGGTCAGTAAATTTCTTCCACAGTTTAAAGAGGGGGATACAATTGATAGCTTCATTCATATGTTTGAGTGAGTATGTAAACAGTATGAAGTTGACTAAGGGCTCTGGGTACAGTTCCTGACCAACTTACTCCATGGTAAAGCTGTAACTTCTTTAGCAAAAATGCATGACACTGACTGTTTTGATTATACTGCTGTAAAAAGATACTTGTTGGAATGTTTTAAGCTAACACCTGAAATCTAATAGAAAATAATTGTGAGCATAGACGCAAGGCAGATGAAAATGTATGTGAATATGTTGCTGAACTGAGCATTTATTTTCAAAGCTGGGTGAGTGGATGTCAGGTCAGCACTTTTGAAGGGCTGGCAGACCTTTTGGTATGGGAACAAGCCCTTAGCACTTTGCCTGAGGACATGAGGATCTGGTTGGCTGATAGACAGTGTGCTACTTCAGAGGAGTTGGGGAAGAAGGGAGACCTATACCTAGCAAACAGGGCAGCCCTACACAGGAAAGGGACCGGGACTAAAGGAACCCATGGTGGGCAGCACAGTCTGCTCCAACAGAATCCGCCAGTAGCAAGGGAAGCCACTAGTCCAGGTACACATCCATGAGCTAGGGTTAAATGTTTTGAATGCAACAAGTGGAGCCATTTGGCATAGAGATGTCCACAGAGGCAAGGTGGGGAATCAAAGGTGAGGGAGCCAGTAAGTGGGAAAGACAAAATGCCAACAGTGGGTTTTCTTGAGACAACAGGGGTATGGACCTACCATCCTGCAGATGTCCTGAGAGGAAAGGATTTGGATGAGGCAGTACTATGTACTTATGCAGTTACATGCAGTAAGGCTCGGAGAGAAGCATGTGGGTCTAGTAGCCTGGGGGAGACCCAGACAGACTGCATACTTGCAGCCAGGACTGCTGTGGGGGTTACTTAAGGGAGTGAGCTACGCTGTAGCAGTGAGACTGAATGCGAGCCACAGCTGCTTGTGGGTACTGATGTTCCCTTGGACAGGGTAACTGCAAAGGTAGAGGTGAATAGTAGTACCATGGCTGACAGTGAGGCACTGCTGTCAGAGGATGCCAGACTTCCTGTGGAAGGGGAGCTGGGAAGGGTTATAAGGAGAGACTTGAGACACGCTCAGCTCTCAGACCCTACATTGCAAGGCCTGAGGCAGGTAGCTAGGGAGGCACCTGATTCTCAAGGGAAGGGGGAATCTGTATACTGGGACAAAGGGTTACTATACAGAGAGTGGACCACTGAGGGAGGGCTAGAAGGTGAGAGTGTACAGCAGTTGGTAGTGCCTAGAGCTTACCATCTGGCGCTTCTAGTCATAGTGTAGAATATTCCCTTTGCAGGTCATATGGGCATAAAACGTACAAAGAGGCATATTATGCAAATTTTCTATTGTCCTGGAATTTCCAGAGATGTAACAGGGTACTGCAGGACCTGTGAGCAGTGCCAAAAGGTAGGCAAGGCAAAAGACAAGGTGAGAGCTCCTTTGATGCCTTTGCCTGTGATTGAGGAGCCATTTTAGAAGGTAGCTATGGATATTGTGGGTCCTCTGAGTACGCCAAGTTCAACAGGGAAAAAGTATATCCTAGTGATTGTAGATTATGCTACACGATACCCTGAGGCAGTGGCTTTGTCCTCCAGTGAGGCCGAGAAGGTGGCAAATGCTTTGCTAGAGATTTTCAGCAGGGTAGGTTTCCCAAAGGAAATACTGTCTGACAGAGGTGCCAATTTTATGTCAGACCTGCTAGCTTGCCTGTGGACGTCCTGTGGGGTGAAGCACATGAAGACTACCCCCTAACATTCCCAGACTAATTGTCTTGTTGAGAGGTTAAACTCTACAATCAAGTCCATGCTATAGGCATTTGCAGATCAGTTTAACAGAGAGTGGGACAACTATTTGCCCCATCTGTTGTTTGCTTACAGAGAGGATCCCCAGGAATCCACAGGTTTTTCTCCCTTTGAGTTGCTGTATGGGCATAGGTTGAGGGGACCTCTAGATTTAATTCAAGATGAGTGGGAAGGTGAGTGTGAGTCTCACAAGGAGTCTGTTGTGGCATATGTCCTGAACCTCAGGACAAGGCTCAGGGAACTCATGGGCCTGGCCCAGGAGAACCTGGCAGAAGCTCAACAACAGTAAAAGGTGTGGTATGACAGGAATGCTCGAGCTAGAGAGTATGCTGTAGGGCAGAAGGTGATGATTCTCATTCCTGACAGACACAAGTTGCAAGCAGCTTGAGAGGGACCCTACAAGGTGGTAATAATGGTAAGTGATGTTAACTACATGGTGGAACTGCTAGGCAGAAGGCAGGTGCACAAATTGCACCATGTTAACATGATGAAACCTTACCATGATAGGAAGGCTCTTGTGCTGAGCATTTGCAGTGGATTTCAGGAGGAGTCTGAGAGAGATCTTGTGACTGATCTCCATAGTGAGGCTGTGGCTGACACCTCGGTGGAAGGGGTGGCAGTGTCCCAGCAGCTATCTCCTACCCAGGTTCAAGAAATCTGAGCAGTGTTGCAGGAGTTTGGGGGCATGTTCACCGGGAAACCAGGGTGCACCCATCTGGTGCAGCACCAGGTGGATACAGAACTCCAAAGGTCTATCAGGCAGGCCCCTTATATGGTGCCTGAGAGAGTCAAACAGACTCTGAGGGAAGAGGTACAGGTGATGTTGGAACTAGGGGTGATTCAGGAGTCCAACAGTCCCTGGGCCTCCCCAGTGGTACTGGTGCCAAAGAAGGATGGCAGCGCCAGGTTCTGTGTGGATTACAGAAAATTAAATAGTCACACAGAGGCAGATGCTTACCCCATGCCTAGGACAGATGAGGCCATAGAGCAGATGGGTAGGGCTAAGTATCTTACAACCATTGATCTTACCAAGGGTTACTGGGAGGTGCCTTTGACTCCCAGTGCTAGAGAGAAGTCAGAATGTGTGACTCCTTTTGACTTGTATGAGTTCACAAAGATGCCCTTTGGGATGAAGAATGCCCCAGCAACTTTCCAGAGGCTGGTAGATCATATCTTAGTAGGAACAGGAGGGTTTGCCCTTGCTTACATGGATAATATTGCTATCTACAGCCATTCCTGGCAAGAGCACCTTCAGCATGTCAGGGAGGGGCTGGGCAGACTACAGAGGGCAGGGTTGACCATTAAGCTGAGCAAATGTCAGGTGGGTATGGCAGAGGACTCCTACCTAGGACATAGAATGGGGAATGGTAAGGTAAGGCCAGATTCTAGAGTGGAAGCCATTCAGGCATTGCCTGCACCTGTTATGAAAAAGCCGGTGAGGGCATTTTTAGGGACAGCAGGGTACTACAGAAAGTTCATTCCCAATTATAGTACCATAGCTGCTCCCCTCACAGACCTGACAAGGAAGAACAGGCCAGATAAGGTAGTGTGGACCCCAGCATGTGAGCAGGTATTTCAGAAGCTTAAGGAAGCTTTGGGAGGACATACTGTGTTAGCCAGTCCAGACTATAGCAAAGAATTTGTTGTGCAGGTGGATGCTTCAAACTATTAGGTGGGAGCGGTACTTAGCCAAATTTCTTCAGAGAGAGAAGAGCACCCAGTGGTTTATCTCAGCCTTAGACTCCAACCCAGGGAGGAATGCTATTTAGCTGTAGAAAAGGAATGTCTAGCCATAGTGTGGGTACTACAAAAACTTCAGCCTTATCTGTATGGAAGAAAATTCACTGTGATGACAGATCACAACCCCCTAACATGGTTAAACAGAGCCAGTTAGCAAAATGCCAAATTTCTAAGTTGGAGCCTGGGGTTGCAAGCATATATGTCAGTGCAGCACCGCAGTGGGAGTAGCAATACCAATGCAGATGGGCTCTCAAGTCAGGGAATGGGGTGAGGTACACCCAGATAGACCTGACACTCTCAAGCAATGTTTCTCAAGGGGCACTTGAAAAATGTGCTTGGGTTCCCGGGGGGGGGGGGGATCTGAAGATTGGAGGATGATGGGTGAAGGCTGCCAGCCTACTCAAAAAGAATTTGATACATTATTCTATCAATTTTAAAAATAAATGTAAAATGCAGGCTTGTGTTTTTAAATGAAAGAAAAAAAGGTGAACTTCAAGATTTTTGAAAAATTGCAATCTGCTGTAAGGAAAACCAAGCCGAGCATTTCAAATGTGTCTTTTGAAGTTGAAAAGATCTTATGAATCTCTTTGATGTTTTACAAGTCGGCTCCAGTGAGTCTGGATGAAGGTTTCATGCCCATTGTTTTATGGTTAAAGTTAAGGGCCAGAATTTACATGTGGAAGGTGCTTTATTGCTCTGTTTTCTGCTATGTGAAATGCCTTTTATTATTTTAGTCTCCTGAGCAGGTGTTAGCTTGTTAAATAATACAGTTTGAGGCCTGGGAACTCCAGATCAAGTGTCAACATGATGTAATTTGGGAGGGCCTTATAGAGCTGTTGGTTAGTGTTCAAAAATTATTATTGAGTGAGAGACTGGAATCATTTTTGATCTTGGATATCTAACCCAGCACTGCTTATGCTTTATGTATGTAAGTAGGATTATAGCATTGTGATTTCTCTTAGGAATAGTTAAACTTAGAAGTTAGACTAAGTATTTTTCTTTGAAATCAGATCTTTCCTACGATAGTGTTTTATGTGTCTGTGTCATCTCTGAACTTGAGTAGCATTGTACTGTAGTAGTTTTGTCTTGTGTTTTAATTATTTATTATTAAATATTTTAAAACCTTTACCTATGGCTGGTTTATGTAGAGATAATTTAACCTCTAAAGTACATTACATATTTACAGATTTTACTGTTTAAGTCACTCCAAATTAAGCCTTGACTGTCTAGTCATACTACCATTGGATTATAACATTGCACAGTAATAATTGGACACCCTTTTAAGGGCCTTTTAGTAGGTGATAATTATTAGCTGGGTGGTGGCAGGAATTACTACTGTATGGTCTGGGTAATAGGGGCACAGCTGGAGAACCTGTGCCAGCCTTTTCCCAGGAGGGTCAGTGTGGTTGTATAACCTCTTCTCAAAGTGTGTGTGTGTGTGTGTGTGTGTGTGTTGTATCAGCTACTTGGACAGGAACCCAAATAACTGTTTGGACAAGGAGTGTACCGGAGGTTTTAGCTTGCCCAGCTAGGCTGAGACCTGGACCCTATAGCTGTGCCAGTGGGGAGTCTTATTGGGGACCTGTTGATCAAGGGAACAACCAGCCCCAGACTGACTGTGATCTCTGTGTGCACTTAAAGGAAATTGTACTTTACTGTGTGTATTAGTTATATTTTCCTCTTCTAGGAGTAGCCCTCTCTGGTGTCAACGGTGAGCATTGAGGCTCCTTGATTGGTGGGCCAGGGCACAGGCATCACAACTGTGCTCATTTGTTTTATCAGACTTCTGACTTTTTGGGTTTTATTAACCTTCGGCTGTTTATTTCTTTCATTAATCCTGATATATTTGTCTATGTCTATTAAATCAAGCAACTCTTCTCTTAGCTCACTTTCTTCCAAAGCTGAGGGCACATCCCCTGTTTTGCATTTCCTGCAGGTATTCTATAGAAGGTTCTATAGCATCTTCCTGTGGCACATTCTCTTCAGTTTCATCCTGTGCCATCCGTTGCTCTGTCATTTGGGAACTCACTGGCCTATCACTCCTCAACAATGACTGCATCAGAGTTTCCACAGTTTTCTGTTCCTTCCCTTGCTGTCTAGCTTCAAGTGAAAATTTATACTGGTTTTCTGTGGAAGGCTCCAAATTATCTTCATATGGCACCTGACAAATTGCTTCCTGTTCTACTGGTTTCCCCATAATTTGGATATCCATTGTTCTATCCTGTTGTAGTGCTTTTTGAATTAGATTTTCTACACTGATTCCTTCACTTCTCATGTACTCCATAACCTCAATTTCTATTTCTTTAACTTCTCCATTACTAGTCTCCTTTTCTACTTTTCCTCTGTCTTCTTATTTTTTGTATTGTAAAGTTTTCCATGTCTGGATTCCTTTGCCTGTATTTCTCTTCAAATATTTTTGGTGCTGCTCTATTAATATTGGTTAGTTTTGCTTTCTCCTTTGCATAAATATTACAGCATATTAAATCACTTTTTTCTCCCATGTCCATATTTCTTCTTCATATGCTTCCTGATTCTCCTTACTTTGGGGACTCACTACATCATGCTGTTACGTAACCTGTGCTAGACCTTCTACACCAAATCCTTAACTTCACAGTTGCTCCATAACTTCAACCTCTATTTTCCCAACTTCCACTCTACTAATCTTCTATGTTCAATCTTTGTGAAATTATTTTTTTTATTGTGAAACTTTCCATGTCTGGATGCCTTTGCCTGTATTTCTCTTTGAATATATTTGAGGCTGCCTTCTTTATATTGATTAATTTGGCTTTCTGCTTTGCATAAATATTTCACCATATCAAATCTCTCTTTCTTTCCCATGTCCATATTTCTTTTTAATACTTTTCAAATATCTCTTGATTTTGTTGTTGATATTTTTGCACTTTTTCAGATGCTTCTTTTTCCAAACAGATCAAAGTTTCTTAATCTATATACTGTTTTTCAAAAATTTGTTGTATTAATGAATGCAACTTTTCATTTGGAGCTTCTGACACTTTTTCTTGTGGAAGTGTTTTTCTTTATTCTAGTTTCTCTCTTAATCATTTTATGTATCTTGTGTCTGGAAATCTGGGCTTTTTGCATAATAGTAACAATACATAATTTCTTTCTTATCCTCAATCGTCCACTCTATCATCTTTATGGCTCTTCTTTGGCCTATCAGTTTTTGTGATTTTTGTGGACTGCTACTTCCTTCTACAAAAGGGGGACTATCCTCCCCCTTGGCCTGGCTTGGCCCCATTGTAGGAATGTTTCTGTATTTTGAGGATTCTACACTGTCATTTTTTTCCAGTTCTGACACCAGTGTGCCTACCAAGATTGGGCACTTTTATCCTGGGTTTTGTGCACCCAGCTATCGCTTTTAATTTTTGACCTACTTCTGTCTATGATATATGATATATAAATACAGTCTATATATCAGTGTCACCTTGGTAATATTTTGTATAAAACAGGGTCCACCTCATGCAAGTACTCACCAATACTTGAGTATGAATTCTATTTCAGCACTACTACTCTCCTTTGCTTGCTGACTTTTCATCTCTCCATTCTTTACCATGGAAGAATGATGCTTATTAAGATGGTAACTGTTCCTAAAATATAGTCTTACAATCTTTAGTACCATCTCCGCCAAAAATGATGAAGAAGATAAATAATATTGTACTTAATTGTTTTTGGCATCCTAATAAGCCAGGAGTTTCCTTTGATTGGCACATAAAAGGTTGGGATAATGGTGAAATAGCATTCCCTAATATTCAATTGTATGTTACTTCAGCAATTGTAAAAGTTATAGCTTTGTGGATAAATTCATGTTATGATTCAAAATGGAAACAAATACGTCAAGCAATATTATTAATAAATAATAAATATATCACAACCAGTCATAAAAATAGTCTCTAATAGATTTACCTGGTTATTAAAATATTTTTGTGTAAATGGAAGCACACCCTCTTCACATATTCCTAGTTAAATAACATGAGTTCCTCTTTTGAAAGGTTCACACATTCTAGCTATTGTATTAAAGATGTAATATTTTCTATGTTTCCAATTGCATATAGAAATGACTGCTTAGAAACTCATAACTTCAACAAAATGCTAGTACTGAAGCAAGAAAGTAACTTAATTCATTGTCATCAGTTCTTAAATGATACAAATATATATATTCTATTGAAAATTTAAGGTCCAAACACAATCAAGATTCTGAGAATTGATTAATTTTACAAATATTTACCGACTTTGTGGACACAGAGATAAATAAGATATTTAACCTAGATAAAAAGTGGTTCCCCAAATTATTGGAATTTTTAATAAATATCAATAATTATACAATGAAAAATAAATCATATTTTCACAAAGTTATAAAATTCTTGTCAGATTTCACATATTTAGACAGTTCCTGTTGGAATTATTCCTCAAAATTTAATAATGAAAATTTCTCTGAAGAATAAAGGAAACCGATATAAAAATTTACAGATAAAAACACATCTTCATTATATTGGGAAATTTTCACTTGGAAATTCTTACACAGAGCTTTTGTCACTCCTACCAAAATTACAATTATGTATAAATCATATAGAATTAAATGGTAAAGATGTGATTCTGAAATAATAGCTGATTTGGCATATACGGTATATTAATGTGAAGTGAGCTCCCTTTTCTGGAAAGAAATTAATAACATCATTCAAGTTCTATGGTCAGATTGATGTAATATTTCTAAATCTTTAGTTTTATTTAATGCTCCAATCCTTGAAATAATTCCAAAAACCCAAGTGCATCTTCTTTGATGTATTTTTGCTATAGCTAGAAAAGTAATTACTAAACATTACAAAATTAAAGTTACCCTCTCTAGTGTTGAATTAATTATCATGGCAAAATTGTTTTTCAGTAGTGAACTGCATATCATAAAGATGAAAACTTCTAATATTGTACATTCATATAAATCTTGGCTTAAATGTTCAGATTTGCTTGAAAAATATTAATTGTTGTTGATATGTATATGTTTGATGTATTGATCAGCTATGGACCTATGTAAATAATTATTTGTTTGTTTTATAATTGATTTGTTTATCTATTGTTTTATAACCAAATAAATAAAAATAAAAATAAATTAAAGAGACTAGATATCAATACCTACCTAGAGCTTCCTGATAAACTATTTGCAAAAGTATTAAGAGGATTTGTTTGAGCTAAAGATGTATATTTGATGCTAAAATTATTATTTCTGAGTCTCTGCTGTATTAAATATTTTCTTTACTTTAGACTGCTGTCTATACTAAGGAGGCCTACAGATAAAAGAATCAAACATACAAAATAATACAATAAAAAGGAAAGACTGAACACCAAAGTCCATTGTTCAAAATTACTGTTGTACCTAAACAGTAAGCACAATACAGATAATGTAAATATATTCGCAAAGAGATTATATGCCATTTAGCACAAGTATAGTAAAACTTAAAACACCGACTCTGCATTCTAAGCATGATAAACTGGGGTGAATAATACAACAAATGAAATGTATTAAAAAGTCTGTGAAGTTATTTGGCTTGTAAGCAGACATGATTAGAAAATATAATTTAAGGAATGCCTTAAAGGAGGCTAAAGTGGGTATTCCCACAAGATAGTATGAGAGCAGTCTCTATAAGAAGGGAGTCCAGTAGATAAATTATCTCACTGCAGAGAATTAATGACATATACCAAAACTGCCAGCAGCCCCAAACTGACACAGCAAATAGCACAAGATAGCTAGTTAAGAACTAATACCTTTTTAAGGTAATGAGGCCCAAGTCATGGAAGGTTGAATAGACCAACAAGAGAAACATAAAAGCAATTATTGAAGGCATGGGAATCCAGTGCTGACTCTAAGTTAAAGGAGTGATATGTTGGTACCAAAGTCTTATAAATAAACATAGGTCAGTGTTCTGTCTCAGTTGCATCATATTCAGTTTGGTATCAGGCAGCTCTGGGCAAAGGTCACTGTAGCAGTGAGGTGTGAAGGAGTGACCAAGGGTGAACAACATCATCAACAACATCAAAAGAACTCAAGAATTTGATTTGGATGACACGCTTTAGATGGTGGCAAGGTAATTTAACACTGGTTGACACATTTTCTCAAACTGAGAGCTGATATTTGAAAATCCTTCTAAAATGAAGTCATTAGAAAATAAACTGCAATCTGTCACTACCATAGATGATATAAAGGAGCAAGAAAGGAAGTCACATGGACTGCTAAGTCCTCAGTCTTACTGATACTGAACATCAACTAATTACTTTACTTCCAAAAATTTATCTGGCAGAATCTGTCCATCAGTGAATTTATAACAAACACATCCTGTTGAGTGTAGGAAATGTAAAATTGTATGTTACCTGCTTAGCTATATTGTCACATTCCTTTCCATCTAGTAGCGTATCTCATGGGCTGCATGCACATGGTGAAAAGCAACAGGCCCAAGTGGACAGCCTGCTGCTTTGCAAATTAGACAGTGGGAATAGGATGAGCTGATACTAGGCACAACCCTCTAGGAAAGTGCCAAAAGGCAAGATGCCACCCTTCCAAGGATGGCAAAGGAGATATCACAGTAGACCACAAACCAGTGTAGGAAGACTTTGTCACTGATTGTGACAAAAGCTTCAGAAAGATCAAAGCAGACCTAAACAAAATAACAACTATTCCTCACCATGTGAGGTTGGCATTAACAACTATTCCTCACCATGTGAGGTTAGCATTATGGTTAAGGTGTTTATTTTATAGGGTTTGATTCTAACATGGGGTAATTGGCTTGGCTTAAAATGGCCTATAAAGGCAATTAGCCTAGCACTATGCTGCGAACCTATGAACCATATGAAGGACATTCACCACCTGTGTAAGGGCAGTCTCAACACTATTGTCACTCCAGTTTTCAGGCTAAAAAATATCAGTGATGACTTTACACTTTAAGATTTTAGCTGCATAAAAAAAACTACATTCTTGGCAACTTTGCAAGCAAAATTTACATTCCAGAAATATCAATAATTATGTTGAAAGGATGGATGCATGGATCTGTATCCAAAATAAGGATTATCGATACCTTCTAAAGATAAATGAAAAGTTCCCATTCCTTAGAGGGTGTATGATTATTTATTAAATGACTGAACTTCCACACAGGCAGTAACCAGTCAGAAAGAATGAGAAGCCAGGCTACATGCTGTAAGGCACAAACCTAATTTCAAGATTTGCCTTTCTTTATTATCTAGGCAATTAAATCTACCACCAAAAGTGATTAAAACATTCATGCAAAAACACAACTGCAGTGCCCACTCTGGCACTAAAAAATTATGGGAAAGTAAAGAACGAAGCAAAGGCAACACATTTATAACACTAGAATCATGCAAGCAGTTCAGGCAATTGTAATGGATAAGAGTGAAAAACTTGCATAAATATGAATGTAATAAATTCATGTAATGCTGGCTGGAAACAGTATAGATCCATTACAAGTACTGACCATCATACTGCACAATTCAGTTATGCTGAAGGTAGTATTTAATAATAGCCATTATCAAGAATTGTAAGTGAGAAACCAGCTGGAATGAAGGACGTCAGTATTATCAAGAAGAAGTTGTGGGTAAAAGAAAAAGTAAACTCATCACTGGATAGAAATTTAATTACAACAGATTTCTTAATTTACTGAGCTGAAAATTCCAGACAGTGAAAAAGGGAGGAAATTGAGGGTTGGTGATGAGTCTCAGGCATAGGAGGTAATAGCAAGTCAGTCTTCTTCTTCTTCTTCTTTCGGCTGCTCCCGTTAGGGGTCGCCAGGAGGTAACAGCAAGTCAGTATGGTTGATGTTTTAGGAATACAGGAAAAGAGCATTATCACAACTAGAATAACAGAAGTTTGTATTCTTAATTAGTAGTGAGGGGGATCCATCCCCATGTATTGAAGAAAATGAATAACAAATTACATTATTTATTATATATAGCAATCACACATCAAGGACAGCACAGTTTTATTGTTTATCTATATTTGTTTACTCTTAGTTATGTATGCATAAGTTGTTGTGTCTTTTGGCTTTTCCCAGTTAGGGGTCGCTACAGCGGAACTCCGGTCTGCTAATGATTGGCAGTAGATTTTTATGTGCCGAGTTGCCAGCCCTGACGCACAGACTTCAATGAAGGTACGCCCATTCACGCATGTCTCCACACAGAAGACGCTCTAGCTGAGAATCGAACAGGACAACGTCACAAGTAAAATACACAGATGAAAGACACATACAGATGACTGTCAGGAAACTGCAGGTGGCACAGCATGAAACATGTCAATATCCATGACACTGAATTGTATTTATATGTAAAAAAGCACAATTGTATGAATACATATTTCACTATGTTTAAGTCAAACTGCTGTGATAACTCAAAACTACAAAGACAATGTAACACCAGCTGATTGTTGCTATGGTTTGAACTTTATCAAGCCCTTCAGAGTAGAGCATACAATAATAGTCCTTAGTAACCCATTAAATGGCAGCATGTTACTTGATTTAGCCCTCTTCATATTGTCATTGGTTATAGACTAGACATCAGCTAGCAGAATTCTTGATTTATGGATGGTACTAGAGAATAGCTAAGTGCACTCTGACATTTGTGCTAAACATATTTGGTGAAAAACACAAGCATTAAGTTATGTTGTTCACTGCACTGTTTATCTGCTAATTAGAATTGTTTTTTTTTTTTTTTAAAGAGGAGAAGCTTCCTGCTTGTTAAAGGTCTGATTTACTAATAAATCTGCCTGAATGTCACACATACTTAAAGTCACAGCCTGCATTTCCTTTGAAAATAGAAATTAATTGCAAAATATTCCTTATTATGTAGCCTAGGCTGGAGTACTTACAGATGTAGCAAAGTGGTGCAAATGCATGTAGTAATTGATCCAAATTAACAGGTGCAGCTTGATGATAGAGGATAGACTCATCTCTTCATCCAGAAACTTGTGTTAAGACACTAAACATTTTAAAAGTAAATGAACAAAAAGATTGTGTTTAATATTTTATTTCTAATCCTGTTTTCACAACAAACTGCAGGCCTCCTAGTCCAGTGCCAGCTACCCAAATGCCCTTCTGAGTTAATACTTCTTAAGAGTGCAAGAAAAAAAAAACTGCAGCATATATCTGTTACATATAACATCTAACCCACATTAAAATCCCACCTAAATCTTTGATGGCTGACAAAAAAAAAAAGAGGCAGGCTGTAGAAAAGTAAACTCCATGGGTCCAAGACATTGTAAGATTTCTGCTATCCTATTTATGTTTTTTTTTTAAGTTTTCTCAAACATGAAAACAAGAACTATAAATCACTTCCTCCTTTTATTTAGATAATTTAAAAAAGTATCACTCAGCTTCAGACAGAAAAGTAATGCACTTAGAAGACCCATATAGAATAATATTTCATGATGTCCTTCTGAATATTCTTTTAAATCTGTTATCTCCTTTAAGTTTGCACTCATTGGGCAGGATTCACGAAGGCTTGCACGGAGTGTAAGAGACGTGCAACACTCCATGCAAGCCTCGCGATCCAGGAACAGCCCTAAGCTCCGTGTAAGAGACCAGCTAAAACGTCTCTTACACGGACTGGGCGTGGGCATGCTAAATACCTCACTTGCATCCGAAAGGTATGCAAATGAGGTATATTAGCGATCCACGAAGCAGAAACCAGTCCGTGTAGGAGATGTTTTAGCTGCAGAAATGTACTCAGCTGACAACTGAGTACATTTCTGCAAATTCCACAACGGAGCAATGCCAGCTCCAAAAAAAGGTTGCATATGACTCAGGCAGCATGCCAATGGCCAAATATGTGGCCATTGGCAAGATAACCCGATGCAAACGGGCTGCGCTGTATAAAACCATAAAAAAGAAGGTTATAAACCCACAAATGTGGGTTTCATGCAATACATGGAATGACAATGCAGGGACCACCAGACCAAAACCAACATGTCCACCGTGTAGTGGTTGCTAAGGGGGGAAGCTGAGTCTAAGGCATGTAACTAAGCATTAGTAGGCAATCTCAAGTAAATGAGGGTTTGGATACTGAATCTCACAGTCACATACCAAATGACCACAGTCTGAGTAGTGTAAGATACAAAAGGGGGAGGAATAGAGTAGGAGATAGGTGACATCACAGGGGGGAATGGTAGAAAGAAATGCAGTTCATTGGAGGCCAGTGTAACATGACAGATGACAGGCACAGATCATGGAAAGAGGTGTGCCACTAAATAAGTCATGGAAAGTCAAGAAATAGAAGGTGTACACTGTTACCTACACCAAAGTTTATTGCTGGCCGTGCATGCGCACGTGTGCACGCCATGAAGCGCGAGTAGGACAGTGTGCGCGCGTGTAAGGCAGTGTGAGCATGTGGGAGCGTGTTGGGAGATGTTTAACACTGTTTGCGCGGGTGTGCACGCGTGTAAGGCAGGCTGAGTATGTTGGAGGCTGTTGGCAGACGTGTAACAGTGTTTGCGCGGGTGTACATGCGTTTAAACCCGAATAAGTAGATTCTGAACCATGTAAGCACGTGTGCGTGCATGTAAGCCACTGTGAGCGTGTTTCAGATAGTATGCACGTTGCTCCCCCCTGAGTAAACAGAGAGGAAAAAGGAAGCAACAGAATTAATAGGAAGCTAGCAGGGATAACTGCTGAAGCTAGCAGGTGAAAATAATTAGAAGCAGGCAATTACACAGGCAGAATAGTAGCCCAGCCCAGCACTTAAAACTCTGCAAACAGTAGTGCAGGATGTTTCCATTAAGAGACACTGCAAGACAGGAGTAAGCTAATAGAAGTGAAAACTGAAAAAGCTTCACTCAGAGCAGAAATGTTAGGGGCTGCCATAGCTGTCATAATGAGACATAGGCGACTTGCTGAGGGTGGTGACAATGCAGATGGTGCCAGACAACCCACAGCGAGGAGACGGAGAAGAGTGTACAGGCCCAGGGACATCTACCACGGGTTACATGAGCTGGAGATAGTAGAGCGCTATAGAGTGGACAGAGAGCTCCTGCAGCAAATTGTTGAGCTGTGCAGGCCACGCCTCACACACAGAACCAACAGAGGGGAACCCATCCCAGTGGAAACCAAGGTATGTGTTGGCCTAAGAATACTAGCAACAGGTACCTTCCAGAGACCAACTGGCGATATGATGGGGATATCACAGGCATCAGCCACCAGGGTACTACACCAGTTCCTGGATGCCATGTCAGCACATGTCAGTGATCATGTATATTTCCCCAATGCCCGTGAGGTATTGGCCAGCAATATGCGTCTCTTCCAGCAAATAGCGGAATACCCTGAGGTACTGGGTGCAATAGACTGCACGCACATACGCATCAAAGCACCAGCCGGTGAGCGGGGTAGGGCATACATTAACCGCAAGGGCTTCCCCTCCATCAACTGCCAGGTCGTGTGTGATGCCCAGGGCATAATAATGAATGTGTGTGCTGGCTGCCCCGGGAATTATCACGATTCCCACATCTGGCATTTGACGCAGCTGTACCAGACATTTGCCAATGGGGACATCCCACACGGACACCTAGTGGGGGATGCAGGTTATGCACTGGAGCCGTGGCTGATGACACCCATCAGAAACGCACACACACCTGAACAGGAACACCATAATGAGGCACACGCACAAATACGTAATGTAATAGAGCGTGTGTTTGGGCTGCTCAAGTCACGGTTCCGGTGTCTGGACACATCTGGTGGAGCCTTGCAATACACACCAACTACATGTACCCAAATTGTCATGGTACGTGCTATGCTACATAATATGATCTTACAAAAACAGCTGCAGCAGGACCAGCATAGGGCCGGGCCAAACAGCCCCCCACCATTGACAAGGCCATCACAGGCAGAGCGTGACTCAGAGGAGGAACAACCTGAGCCTGCCCCAGTAGGCAGAAGGAGGCGTGCCCAGTATGCCCTGGCCTTGGCAAAGAGGCAATGCATAGCACATACACTGGCACAGTAGGAACCCTGGGAATGATACCCCTCTCTGACTCACTCATATAGTAACAGGGATGCCTAACATGACACAACCTGCTCTCAAACATGTACAGAGAGTGTAGTATGTGCATCCGACAGAGGCAGCCCTGCAGCACCACCTGAGGCATGATTGCCATGTGCTAAGCAATGTAACACCATCTAGTATATGCAAACATGAAGACCCTGCCTAACATCTCATCCTCACCAAGCATGATGCCACACTATGAAGACAAGAAGATCAAGTACAATAATTGGCTGAAGTAATGCAGTCAGTCAAAGGGGAGCCAATGTGTTACAGGCTGGGAAGATATGCGGAGTTTGACATGATGCACCACCTGCTAGGGGTGGTGTGCACCTATCATGCTATGCCCCATGGATACTAGCAAAGGCTGTCAGTACCCACAGCATGCCCTGTATAGGTAAGTCTCAAAACACAAACCCAACCTCATAGGTTCTACAAGGGATAGGAACCTAGATGTAATACTACCCCATGACAGATGTATAAACAGCAAGATGTGTGCAGTGTAAACGCACACAGTAAGGAGAATGTAGATACCAGTCCTGTAATAGAGAACTGGGCAAGGCTCACATCAGCACCCTAACACTACCAGGTCACACCTCATACTGTGCTGTACAGCCGCAAAACATGGAACAAGCTACAAAAGGAGGGTGACTAGCAAGAAATGGCAAGGTTAACCACACCCCCATGTTGGTACCACAACAAGAAGCAGCATGGAATATCCATGGTCAAATACCAATGGCTAAAACTGCCTCGCAGTATATAGCCTGCTGCAGACCACTGTCCTAATACTAGGAACAGCACCTGGCCTATGTCGGAATACATAAATATATCAAGCCCCCCAAACCACATTATATTGCTCGACTGAAAATACCCAGACATACACTGGTAGCATTGTACTAGCACCAACACAGTAGGAGAAAATTACCCAGATTCCATAAACCAAAATGGCCAGGAACAATGTACTGCTCCCACAAGAGGGGTAAGCATACTGGATGTGATAATCAGCAACATGTGTACTGGAGGGCAAGATGAGAAGTGTACCCCTCACTGGTAAGACCAGACCATAGAGTAATCACACTGGATATACACACCCTGACCCCAGTCCCTGCCCAGAATACCACAGTGAAAAACATGTGTAAAGTATAGGTTGCAGCCCTCAAAACCGATGTTGAATCCACAAAAGGCCCTGTGCAAGTGCAGAATATGGGACACACCACAGAACATGTTATACAGGCATTCCATGAATACAGCCAGGAATGCTTGGAGTATGCAATCACAAATAACAACAACACACAATGCCATACACGCAGGCATCTGGCATGCTGGCCTCCAGCCATTACCAAACCATGCAAGAGAATGAGGAAGTTACCACATAATAGAGCAAACATAAAAAGGGAAGTAATCACTGACCAGTAGTATGGCAACAACATATGTCCACACATACAATCCACTAAGTCTAGCCACAACAAGTATAATCTATGAATCCAGAGGCAATGTGACGCCAGTACCAAGTACACAGACAACCACAACACCCCCCAATAAATACAAACATATGTGATAGATGCATCCATGTATCCAAACCAGAGGTTGAGCTCCAACAACTCAGAACTGTCAACACTAGTCTGGAGGAGAAGGTAACCACATACACCACAAACCCAGTCCCACATAGACCTACCACAACTGTAAACCAAACACATAAACACAGGCAAATATTCCCAGAGGCTTTAATTACAAACACAGCACACCAACAGAAGCCTCCAAAGTAGATCACAAGCAACCACAACCTTCAAACATAGCACATGCAACGAATAGTATGCAAAGCTGGTGTGCCAAACAGTCACAGGCACGAAGGAGAAACAACATGCCTGATACAGTCGTAATAGGTGTCTGTATAGGCAGACACACAGCTGTCCCACTCACCAGACTGAACAAGGGAAAGGGTAGAGTAAGCTGCTTGTAGGTTGCCACAAAATGCCACTTAACACAAGTACGCAGGTCACCCCAAAGCAAGCAGAAATATGATGCACTCAATGTCCATGCTGGTGTGAATTACCTGAGATGTACCTCCCTGGTCAACATCAAATGAGACATGGATGGTCCCTCCGAGTATGTACCCCAGGGCGGGATGACACTGGCTGTGTGCAGCATCCAACCCTCACCAAGAATGATGCCACAGTACAAACACAGAATGCTCATGTTTAACAGCTGGCACAGTTACAGCTGTCAGTCCAAGAGGGTGTAATGTGTGTCTGCTTGAGATGTCAAGCATGACAAGCCATGCTGCTGTTACAGGGATGGCTGTTAGCTGTTACCCGTGTGCATCTGGATACCGGATAAGGCCTTTGCCGCCTCCATAGAGCCGTATGTAGGCAAGGCCAAAAAAGACTACCCACCACCCTAGAAAACATAAGTGGTAGGAAACATAAGGGTAATGCTGACCAATGCCAGATGTGTAAACTGCAATATGCATGCCCCTGAGGCACTTCCCATTATGGAGAACATTGATGCCTGTCCAGTGACAGAAGCCTGCTGCAGGCCTAGTGATAGCACACCAGTACTACTAGGTTATACCACATACCATGTGTTATGGCCCCAACACCTGCACCAAGACATCAAAGGAGGGGGAGTATCCATATGCAGCACAAACTCCCATATAGCCAGGTAACTGACAATGCACAAAGCAGCGGACACCACCCATGTGCACATAACTGTAGTCAAAACTGCTGTACAGTCTGTAGCATGCGACAGACCACACTCTCACACACAAGAACCCCACCCAGACATCCGAAGACACTGGACAGTATGAATGTCCCACCAAATACCAGACAAGGTACACAAAGTACCACATAGGTGTCAAACCATTATGTATGCAAGGAGTCATCAGGGACCTAGGGACACAGGTCGACATTAATCTGTCATGTGACAGCCACAATGCCAATGTGGCTATGAAAACTGTTGATACTGGACACCGTATCATGAAAGGATTCACATCAACATCAACAGAGGTCACTGTGCTGCTGTACTGTTCCATTATCAGACCCATAATCTAGTACAATGACTCATATGGGATGTACCGTATGTGACACCTGCAGCGGTTCGGAAGACCTCATAGTTACCCCACCAACAGGATAAAGGGTGTGAAATATATGTCATATGCTGCCTGGCTGTAGACACCCCAGCTGACTGCAGTCACACACTGCCTACACGGAGGCATTGTATGTCTGTTGTACCAGGCCATGTCCAACACAGGAGTAATGGACATGCTACACCACAGGAAATCAAAGCCATTGGAGCTGTGAGAGTCACAGATGTCGACCTCAAGACATAATGAAATAAGATGTGCTGGAGGGACAGATACATAACCCATAGGCTCCCCACACCCAGAAACAGGATCCCAATCCATGGTAGGCAGAGCCCCTCACTGACACCCCTCAACAGGAATATTGCCAAGTGGATGGATGACCATACATGTATACTGGGGGTCCCCACTGTGTCACGACCAGACAGAGGCACAGTGAAGAACCTCATAAATGGCCATAATTGAACATAGCAAGGGGTGGAGAAAGACACACACGCTCTAGCTAGGCTTATTAATGGCCTAGGGTGTCTAGCCTACTATGAACCCATGAACCTATGAAGATACAAAACGTACAGGACACTAAGGATAATCACAAGGCTTACCCAACTGATGGTAGGAACCATGTTGGGCATCCACAGATATGCTCCGAATCACACAGATATTACAAACAACATACCAAACACACACACATATTGCTAACATACAACCTGTCAGGTGCAGTACAAACACCCCCCCCCGAGTGCAAAATACCTATCCCAGCAGATGGTCCCCTGACATTGCAGATGCTGAGGTAACAGCCATCATCTGCAAAGCAGAACACACAGCAGCAAAGGTATGTGATGGTGTCCTGTGCTGAGGCCAACATGGACCCCAAGAGTAATGGAATGCAAAATCACACTACTGGCCAATGTCAGCCTTACCACAGGATATGTACCCAAAGAGCAGTGTACAACAACAGTGGTCCATCACAACAAAGGTGTTGCCTGAATGGATACTCCAAACTACCACCCCAGGATCCTGACAAGCTTGTTCTGCACAGCTATGGAAAGGATCAGTATGTACCGCAGACAGAAGGCTAATGTGGACCTACTGATACTGGACCTTACACACTGTGGCTGTTGTAACTGCAGAACCGGCCCCTAAACATGTCTGACCCATTTGAAGCAGTCATTAAGGTCATTGATGAGGGCTATGTGGTCCACACAGCGTAGCTGGACCGTGCACATGCTTCTAGACAATACCGTACGTGTTCAGTATGGATATGTTCACCAGCTTAAATATACACCCCTATGTCTGTAGAGGGGTTGCAAAGCAGACCAAGGACAGAACTGACATGGTCAGACATGCCGCATCAGTGTCAGACTACAAAGCGGATATGAGTGGCATCCCACAAGGCCTGGTCTTGCCCCCCCGTTCTCTATACATGTCCCATAGGTATAGGCCAACATGGAAGGACTGTGACTGAGCATGTATGCAGAGGAGTACAAACAGCCCACCATATCCGACCCCCAGCTGACACAAGCAACCCACAAAAGGGCCACCTACAAACAGACAACTGTAGCCATAGCCATGTCAGCAAGCTAATTGCAGAACTGTGTATAGACAACCACCGTGGATATACAGTAAGTGCCCACAAATTACCACACAGGTGTTAACCCATGAGGTACTTAACATGTAATGTGAGACCTGGGTACAAAAGGTGATAAATATCCTGCACTGGACAAACATGTGTCTGTAGTGTTCGCAGAAACATGTACCATATACCCACCCAAACATGAAGGCTGGCAGATGTAGATAAGGGGAACTCACTCTGGCTCTGCAGCCATCCTCCATCAGCATCACAACTGACTACAATAGCCCCTGTGGGATATACCACAGCAGACACCTCTATCAGCTGTAAAGTCCACAACAGTACCCCACCAGGGGTAGCAAAGAGCATGAACAGATGCCATGTGTTGCCTGAGTAAACAAACTGCAGCCCCACACACCGCCATCCTTCCCAGCTACAGAAAAGCTGTGCCTAATGTATGAAGCCATGTCCAACCTGGAATGAATGAACATGTTGCACCTTGTACAATCTGAATGGCAGTGAGCTATGCACATGAGAGACCTGAACCCCAGCACTGACATAAATAGGAGAAGCTGTACAGAATGATCCATAACACAGAAGGCACCCCCACACTTCAGTAAACTCCTAGTACAGTTCAGCCAGAGTGCCACATATCGACAACCCTCAAGAGGCATCCTGATGAGTGTATGGGAGATGGTAGGCTACCCTGGGTATCACTGTTATGTCAGAGGTAGACAGAGGCACAGTATACCAACCATGACATATGTAATGGCAAACTCCAGTTACAATGTGTGTCGAAGGACAAACACACCCTGTGACTACCATCAGAAATGGCTTACGAAACATCGCTAGTGTTTGCCAATGTCCACCCATGTTGTGGAATACACTAGCAATGTTGGACGAGCCTGGTGTAGGTAGTTCATATCTGAACATATTGCAACATGGTCATATGTGCACAACTGGCCCCTACAAGTCTGTTGTGCTCACTATGAAGATGTCAAGCAGTGATAGGACTAAAGCCCAGGATACTGTCCACCACAGTGAAAGTACTGAACCAGTACACTATACGGTACTACAGTGTTAGGGCATTATGAAAGTATGTTGAGAACTGTCTGCAAAGTATCCCATGCAATTCCTGCAGGCACAGTATAATCCCTGTTGTGGCAGACACAAAGCAGTTGGCCAGTTAGTACACAACATGACACCCAGCACACAATCATAAACGTGTGATAATGTCGAAGGTCACACACACCCAAATATGTGGTGGACTTCAGAGTGCAACATATGGAAAGCTCACACTGGGCATGCTCGCACACTTTGATAAATGAGGCATATGTCAGACAACATGCCATGGAAAGGCTGAACTGGGCATGCTCACACACTTAGGCCATATCTCCGTGTAGCAGTTGGCCACACATATCTGGTATTTGTACGTGTCAGTCCAGGAACCAACCACAACACAGCAATCAGCCCAGTGCACACAGTAAACGACCACAGAGACATAAGTGATATAGTGGATCGCCATCATATGCAAACATCTGCCACAGATACACAAGTTATTCATAGGAACAGGGAATGCTATGGCAATAAAGACCTGCAAACAGTAGAACAGCACAACAAATATTGTGCATCCGACAATTGAACATATGGGTGTAGAGGTCAATACTAGGCTTCTTGCCCCAGGGAATGACAGCTCAGCCAGAGTGTGCTTGGCATCTGCATCCCCAGGATAGTAGGCTACCATGCCACTGTAAAGTAGGTCACAGAAGGCAACATGTGAGGCTAGTGAGCTGTGCCTCTGTCAAGCAGGGGCACCGTGGAGGTCTCAGGGATTGAATGTGCTAAGCCACAGCCATGTTGTCGGTGTGTGCTGAGAGAGGGTTGCTGAGGATCTCTGACAGTAGGTGTCCATCAGTAACAGACTGAGGGGAGCCCTATCTGCATTCTCTGGATGATTCCACTGTCAACACTGTGTTGTAATGAGTATGTGTGAATGAAGTGCCGTGCTGGAACTGTCCACAGATGTCCTCCCTCTGTGGGCTACAGCTCTGCAATGTATTAGGTCACTCTGTCTGTTGAACGGCGCATATATGGCCGGTGTACAGCTGACAGGTGTCTTGTTGTGGAGCAGTCATGGGTATATGTGGGATAGCATGACCAATGCAAACTGTACACATGCTCATAGGATGCAATTGTCAAGGATTATGCTGAGTGGCCAGTATAGTCCTCCAGCATGGGTCCTCTGAAGTCATCCACCCCAGTCTACACAAGTGTAGAGTCTGCTTGTGCTAAACACAGTTTGTGTGCAGTGACAACCTTGCCTGGGGGTGGAGATGAGATATGGATGTCCAGGGAAAGGTGGGTATGGTCAGATATTAACAGTGGTGGTCTACCTCTGGTGTGGAACAGTGAGTACCCACATTGCAGATGGACAGGTGCAATATGTATTCACCCATGTGGCTGTGGTGTGTGGTTCTGCCATAGCACATGGACCCACAAATTGTAGTGGCTGTAGGGTAAAGTGGTAGAGGCCTGAGTAGTTCTCACACACAATATGCCTGTACCTGATGTTAACAACTGGAATGGTGTATGTGAATACCTGCATATCCTGGCACTGTTCCCAGGGAAGCTAGGTGTGTGTCCTGGATGTGGGTGTGGTGTTCTGGACTGGTTGTGTTGCGTGTTACAGGTCCTGTGGTCCCAAAGCATGGTATAGAACATAACCTGCTAGTGCGATGTGCATATCTGACCCTGACGTAGGTGGCTGCAAATGCATATATATGCTATCCCCCACCTGACAGGTAGTACTACATCTACATACCTCTGTAGAAATAAAGATGTCAGCACCCTAGAAATACTACAGGTGCAGAACAGATGCCCAGTAATTCGGATAGTGCGCTCTGCTAATGTGTCTCCCTCAAGTGTCATAATATAGTTAGGTAGGGGTTCGAATCCTGCAAATGCTCTGTGTGTGTATGTGTGTGTGTGTGGGTGAGTGGGGTTTGTGTGTGTGAAAGGCTGTGAGAGGGAAATATCCCTTTTGGGAACTGGGAAAACACACTACAGGATGCACACTCCCCTTTCTAAACACAGATGATGTCAGCACCCTATAAGTACAGCAGGAGAAGGGAAGTCTCCCAGTAATGCGAATAGCGCGCTCTGCTAATGCGTCCGTCTCGAGTGTCATAACATAGTTAGGTAGTGGTTTGAATCCTGCAAGTGGCAAGTGTGTGTGTTTGGATGAGGGGGGTTAGTATGTGTGTGCAAATATGTGTGAGGGGAATGTCCCTTTTGGCAACTGGGAGAACACACTACAGGATGCACACTCCCCTTTCTAAACACAGATGATGTCAGCACCCTATAAGTACAGCAGGAGAAGGGAAGCCTCCCAGTAATGCAAATAGCGCGCTCTGCTAATGCGTCAGTCTCGAGTGTCATAACATAGTTAGGTAGTGGTTTGAATCCTGCAAATGGCAAGTGTGTGTGTTTGGATGAGGGGGGTTAGTGTGTGTGCAAATATGTGTGAGGGGAATGTCCCTTTTGGCAACTGGGAGAACACACTACAGGATGCACACTCCCCTTTCTAAACACAGATGATGTCAGCACCCTATAAGTACAGCAGGAGAAGGGAAGCCTCCCAGTAATGCGAATAGCGCGCTCTGCTAATGCGTCCGTCTCAAGTGTCATAACATAATTAGATAGTAGTTTGAATCCTGCAAATGGTAAGTGTGTGGGTTTGGATGAGGGGGGTTAGTGTGTGTGTGCAAATATGTGTGAGGGAAATGTCCCTTTTGGCAACTGGGAGAACACACTACAGGATGCACACTCCCCTTTCTAAACACAGATGATGTCAGCACTCTATAAGTACAGCAGGAGAAGGGAAGCCTCCCAGTAATGCGAATAGCGCCCTCCGCTAATGCATCTGTCTTGAGTGTCATAACATAGTTAAGTAGTGGTTTGAATCCTGCAAATGGCAAGTGTGTGTGTTTGGATGAGGGGGGTTACTGTGTGTGTGCAAATTTGTGTGAAGGAAGTGGCCCTTTCGGCAACTTGGAGAACACACTACAGGATACACACTCCCCTTTTTAAACACAGATGATGTCAGCACCTTATAAGTACAGCAGGAGAAGGGAAGCCTCCCAGTAATGTGAATAGTGCACTCTGCTAATGCATTTCTCCCGAGTATCGTAATGTAGTTAGGTAGGAGTTTGAAACCTGTAAATGGCATGTGTGTGTGTTTGGATGTGGGGAGTTTGTGTGTGTGCATTTCCGTATGAAAAACATGTTAGTTTTGGCAATCAGGAGATCACACTACCTGATGCACATTACCCTTTCAAAATACTGATGTTGTCAGCACCCTATAAGTATAGCCAGAGAAGAGGGGCTATCTAGTAAACCGAATAGTGCACTTTGCTAATGCGTCTCTCTCACGTGTCATGACCTAGCTAGGTAGGGGAATGGATCCTGCAAATGGCAAGTGTGCATGTGTGTGGGGGTAGTAGGGTGTGTGTAAATGCAAGTGTGAGTGAACAGATCCTTTTGGCAAATACTACAATACACCAGATGCTGCATACTCCCCCAGTAAACACAGGGGATGTCACCACACTATCAGCACAGCCAAACAGGGCTACTTGGCTAGTAATGCCAATAGTGTGCTCTGCTACTGTGTCTATTACCATTGTCAGAGTACAGATAGGTATGTTTTGGTAACCCACAACTGTCACGTGTGGTTGTGTCACACAGTATGACCTTGTGTGGGTGTTTGTACATAACAATGCATGCCATTGCCTAAACCAGCAATGGCATTGCACACATGATGTATGTATGTGACACATACACATAAATACCTGTGACCTGCAGTAGTTACCATGTCTGACACATGCTTCGAGTGGATAAATGGTATTTGCAATGTATACCAATATGACTGTGTCTTACTGTGCAGGGTCCGCACGTGGTATGTCTCTACACAGTGTGGGTGTCTATGGTGAAAGACCTACAGCAGGGGATACACATCTGGTCTGGGCCATATAGTGTACATGTAGTCGATGTACAGGTGCTGCATGTTCCCACCTGTTGTGGTAGTGGTAACATGTCATTCCACTGCAATTCGGTGACCACATGCTGTGAACCCTTCAACTAGTGTGTTGTAGCTACAGTAATGCTCACACACAATGTTTGGCTGGATGCAGTCCGGCCATGTAAACACAGTTCTTGAGACAGTCATATTGCCAGTGTTGTTATGGAGGATAGGTGGTCTTCCTGTGTATGGGAGGGTTGTGTGTGCCAGGCTATGAACCAGATGGCAGTCCGACACACTGTTAGCTGCACATGAGTAGGCCCTGATGGTTTGTGCTGTGCCAACAACCTGGAGGTGTGTGTATCTGTGTTACCTTGGGATACCACCCACCTATCCATGTGTGTTACATGTGTATGGGACGACAGGCATGGTATGGGGCATAACCTGTCAGTGATGGGTAACACCTGTGAGCCATAAATCATGAATCTGGTACTGCACAGACATTGCAGTTCACCGTGCTGAGGGCAGTGTCTGGTGCATGCATCTTCCGGTGTACACTGCTGTTGTTGTGTAGCAGTACTGTTAGTGTCCTAACCTGTGTGATACCCACGGAGGTCGCTATGTAAACCATGTCCTGCAGCATAAGGCAGTATGTGTGTACCAAGGAGCTTTGCCATTATACATCGGGCCATGGGTGTCACTTGCAAGATGACCCTTGCACATCATTGTGGCTTCTCTAGCATGTAAGCACACGTTGACAGCCAGTGGATACCCTATGAATGACAGTGGAGACTGAGCATAATGTAGACATACAACACCCTTCCCACATATAGTGGTAGAATACCTGGTGAGGGTATGTTGGCAACCAACATCAGGCTCATACTGGCCTGTGCCACATGCTGAGAGATCCATTCTATGTTCCCTATCATGTAGTCCAGGGTGGTATGTCTCAGGCAGCCATACTGGCATGGTCAATGAGTGAGTCATATCTGTCCATGCCTCTGACTGACCTGTATACATGTGTGCTGTGGTGGACCATAGTGCCCCTGAGGCATATCACTGTGACCTTCACCAGATACAGCCTGTTGAGCGGAACCCCAGTGCAGCACACAAGACAGGTACCTGACACGTCTGTAGCAGGTATGTTGTGTAGCCCTACAGGCTGTGAGTGTGTGGCACAGGGGATGTGCATGCCATGTGTGGCATGTGCTCTGTTCTGACGGAACATATGCCTGTGTGCCAGCTGCGGAGGTGTGTGATGCCCAGGCAGGCTGCTATTCTGAGTCCCCACGTATGCCCCAGTGTGTTCAGCATGCTGTCAGTGTGTGTCAATGTCTGACTTGTATTGTAGTCACTGTAATATATTTTATTGATTTATTTATTCATCCTACATTTGTTAACTGGGATAGTCTGACTGGATGCATGTCCATTTCCAGGGGAGGCCCGTGGAGACAAGCTACGAGGGTAGCAGATACAGCATTACATAATACTAGCATTACATATTACAAACAGATTATTTACAGAGATTACATAAGTAAGCAAGTCAAACATGTTCCGCAGGTTAATGTTAGTCCTGAGCACAAGTCAGGATTAAATTAAAATTACACAGTAAAGTGGTTCACAGATTTTATACATTCGAGTTAGCCAGGCTTGATACATTGACATAGCCAGTTAAGTGACAAATGTTGTTTGAGTCTACTGTTAAATTGACCTAAGGTGGACAGTAGGGTAATATCAGCTGGACGTGAGTTCCAGGATCTACTTACAGGGTTTGCAAAGAGAGAATCACCGGCTGTGTTATTAAACCTGCTAGTCTGAAGTAGTAATTTGTTAGAGGATCAAAGCAGTCTAGGATTGTTATAGGGGGTGATAATATTTGAAGTGCAGGAGCATTGTCTGGATTATAGAGGATTTTATAGGCCATAATCAGTTGGTTATACTGTATTAGGCTGGGTATTGCAAGCCAACCAAGCTAATTTAGATTGATGCAATGATGTGTCCTAAAAGGCAGCCCAGTGGCAAACCTGGCAATGTGGTTGTAGCAAATTGAGTGTTTGTTAAGGACAGTCTTGTTCATATTCGAGAGTAGAGGGGATGCATACAGAAGGGTTGAAACAAGGTGTGAGCGAGCTATGGCACCTTTAGCTGGAGGGGCTAGGAAGGCTTTAATTCTGTAAAGTGACCCTAGTTTTCTATTGATGGCTTTGATAATCTGGTTAACATGTAGGTCACATTTGAGATTATTGTCTATGATGACACCTAATAGTTTAGTAGATGGGTCAGGGGAGATTATTGTGCTATCAGTTGATGTTATGGTAACAGTGAAAGTGGTAGACCTACGTGTTGGTGAAATAACAGCAGTTTAGTTTATTTGGGATTTAGGATCAGACGATGTTCAGAAAGCCAGTTTTCTATTGTATTAAAGGTGGTCTGGGTAGCTGACCATAACTCTACTGGAGATGTGGCTAAGCAGATTAGAGTAGAGTCTTCAGCATATTGGATACAGCTGACTTTTGGGATGAAAGTATAAAGGTCATTAATGAAGATGGAGAACAGCAAGGGCCCTAGTATAGAGCCTTGTGGTACTCTGAGGGTGTTAGCTAGAAGGTTAGAGAGTTTGTTCTGCCAGAGGCCAGCCTGCTGTCGACCATGCAGGTAGGATTGAAACCATTGGAAGGCTCCAGTATCTAGACAGTGTTTGCAGGGTGTGGAGTACAAGTTGGTGATCAACCATATCGTATGCCTTGGAAAGATCCAAAAAGAGGGCTGAGGATATATAATTAGTGTTGCAAGTATGGTTTATGGTGTTAGTAAAGGCTAGGGGGCCTGAAGTAGTGCTGTGATGAGGACGTAAGCCATGCTGAGTGTCTGCCATAATGCAATTTTGGATTAGGTGGTGCATGAATTGTCTATGACAAAAGTTTCCATAATCTTTGCAAGTGGAGAGAATATAGCTATTGGCCTATAATTGGAGAATTCAGTAGAGCTGCCTCCTTTGTGAAGTGGAACTACATATGACATTTTCCAGATGGTGGGAAAGTTAGATTCTACCATGGTTCCTTTGATTACCTTTGAGACGGGGTAAGCAATAGCATCATCTGGTTTTGATAGGTACTCGGCAGGGAGTTGATTGGCAGAAAGTGTAGTGGGTTTCACTGTTTCAATCAAGGTATGGAGAAGTGAAGTGGCGACTGGTTGGCAGCTGAACGCAAGTAGTTTTCTAGGGGTGCTACTTTCAGGACCAGGGGAGCTAGGAGGTAGATGGCTAGCTAGGGCCTGAAATGTCTCAGTAAAGAACTGGTCAAAACTATCAGGAACATCTTCAGGGGTATTATCAATAGTAGCAGCAGGGATTGGTGTTGACGTTTGTCCAGGATGTAGTATATATGACATGCCACCTGACAGGGTATGGTATTACTGGGTTCAGAGAGACCAGTCCCCAGATTGGCTGTGTGGTGGCATCCCACACATGTGTTGTACGTTCCTGGCCAAGGGTGATGGCTGACTGCATACATGTGGCAGCTGTGACATTGACACATGACTCACATAAACCACAACTGGACCATAGAGGCGATTCACAGGTTACCTTTGCACATGCTACCCTAGTAGTGTGATTGCCATGGTGAGTACCAACACATAGGGCCAATGGGGAACAACATACTGAAGGTGTGTATGTGTGGGTGTACCGCTACTGTTTCATAGCACTGACATATATGACTGCACACGTGGGTAAATGCCAGGTAAGACGTGTGCAATGTGTCACAGGCAACGTACATGCGTACAGGACAGACAGTGATGTTCTGTCATGTGTAAAGTTGACATACGTATCGTACGCTATGCAGATGTCACTAGAAGTCTACAGAAGCACTGTAACTCTGCATTGCAGGTGTAAGCAGTGTTCCAGGGAACCCCAAGCGAACATGCATGCAAACAAAGCTACAGTAAACAGGGCTGGAATTAGTGCATTATACAACAAAGAAGGGGTAACAATAACAGTAAGTAACAATGCAAATATGTAGGCACTATCAATATGTACCCAGGAATATGCAGCGCAGATGCCCATGGTAGAACTGATATTATGTCATACTTATTTGTGATCTGGATTACATTGGTACTGCACACATATCTACATGCACCAACATCCACATGGCATAGTCGTTGTGGGCAACTTGACACCATTACTGTACATGTCCACCATTGCATATCACTACTTGCGTTAGCTTTCCCCCTGTGCTACCCATGTATGTGGCTATTGGTTGACAACCTTACCACCGGCATGCAATTATGTGCAGCTGTTATACTTTGGTATGTACTATGGGTGCAGATAACAATTCAGGACATTCATACAGTTACTACAGCAGGCATGCTGGGATAAACACACAGTCATAGCAGCACACTGTACTGTTACCAACATGATACTACTAATACACTTCTATGTAGTCACCCTGTGCATCAGCAACGTGTTTACCTGTTCCCGCAATGATGTTGGAGATTGCAGGAGGTGGCACAGTGTCATCATATGCACAGGGTGTGGATTAGGTATGCCTGAGTCAGCCACTGATACCACCAATTGACATGTGTGTGTATGTGTGTTGGTGAGGGGCAGCAGTACAGGGTGGGGCAGTGTTGGTGCAGTGTGTGCATGTATGTGGTTGCCCTAGGTGTTAACATTTCGCATGTGTGTCTGCACGCACACAGTTCCACCTCATGGCTGCCATATACAGGGGTTTGTGGACAGCCACAGACTGCACCTGGCAGGCCATACAGATCAGTGTCTGTGTGCATGGACACGGTACCTGTGCCTGGCAGGGGTGCTACGGACCGTATCCAGTACAAAGCCAGACTGGGTACTGTCATCAGAAGCGGGAGTGTGTTGACTGGACACAAGTCCCTGTTGGGACTGTCCAGAGCCATGTGCACATGGTCTCCTGGGGCGTTCCAATGACAGCACAGACCCAGCATTGCTGGGGCTGCTGCTGGCACTATGGGGGTGTGCGCGAGCCTGTTGTCTGCGCCGACAGCCAGCTGCTGCCGGCATACGGCCACGTCGACG
Source organism: Protopterus annectens (assembly GCF_019279795.1). Lineage (NCBI taxonomy): Eukaryota > Metazoa > Chordata > Ceratodontiformes > Protopteridae > Protopterus > Protopterus annectens. The sequence continues at coordinate 221,935,511 of NC_056730.1, read as the reverse complement.
CCGCAAACGCCCACCATTGCCCTGGCTCATGGACATCTGGTTGTGGAACTGCTGTAATATGTCCCCACAACGTCTGTCTATGACATCGGTGAAGTTACGGATAGCATCCGCAATGTCACGCATACTGTCTGTCATGGCTGTGCGACATGCTCTCAGCTCCCTCAGACCCTGTCTGGTGTACCTTTCCATACGTGACTGTGCCTGCATGACAGTCCGAAACATAGCTGAGGTTGACAGACCTCTTTGGGCACGTTGGCCAGAGGCAGTACGCCCATGGATGCTCCCACGAGAACTCATGGGCAACTGTCTGTGTGGTACCATCGGAGGACCCTGCCCATGGCTGCTGTGTGGGGACGCATGTGCCACAGGTACCACATTACCCTGGTCTATGCCCGCTGTATCCTGTCCATCACCTAGGGACAATGGTGACAAAGGATGTACAGGCAGGATGACTGTGCGCAATGATGGGGTTGACAGCTGTGTACTGTCAATTGGCTGACCAATGGCAGACCCTGACACACCTTCCTGTACCATTACACAAATATCATCATTACCAGTAACCGTGGCACAGGATTCAGGTTCCCTGCTGCAGGTCACCAGAGCAGCCCCAGAACCTGTGGGAGGAAGACAGGAAACACAGTTTACAGTCTCCAGACATTGTTACCAGTGATGCACTTATACACACATGCACACATGGACACATGCACACATGCACACATGGACACAGGCACACAGGCACACATGCAGACATGCACACGTGGACACATGCACACAGGCACACATGCACACATGGACACAGGCACACATGCAGACATGCACACGTGGACACATGCACACAGGCACACATGCACACATGGGCACAGGCACACATGCACACATGCAGACATGCACACGTGTACACATGCACACGTGGTCACATGCACACATGCACACATGCACACGTGGACACATGCACACATGGCCACATGCACACATGCACACATGGTCACATGCACACATGGGCACATGCACACATGCACACATGCACACATGGTCACGTGTACACATGCACACATGCACACATGCACACATGGACACAGGCACACATGCACACATGCACACGTGGACACAGGCACACATGCACACATGCACACGTGGACACAGGCACACCTGCACACATGCACACATGCACACATGGGCACAAGCACACCTGCACACATGCACACATGCACACATGCACACCCCACAGTATACAAACAGAGCACTACTGAGTTACACTACTGTTACTAGCATTATCAGGACTATTATAGGTTATGTAAAACACACTCACCAGCATGGATGGCCTGCCTTGCTGTAACCCTGGAGGGACCTGCAGAAATCATGAGATTGATGTCAGTGGGCACAACTGTGCCATTGATATTGCATATGATACAGTGTACAGAGCAGTCAAGTGTACATATGGCATATTACCTGCACGCTGCATGTCGTGCTGCTGTGTGGAACCAGCCTCCATCATAATGCAGGTGTACTGCTGTTGGTGTCCTAGGGCTGGAGCCACAACACTTAGGAGTAGCCCCTCCAGTCTGGTGAGGGGGGATGTGTGGCCACCCCACCTCCTGTGACGACCTGTTGCCTGTGGATATCTGATGCACGCTGCCGGGCACTTCAGATTAAATCACTGCAGTGATGTCGTACCTGCTCATATGTCCTGTTATGCGTGCCAATATCATTTACTCTATGGACAAGGTCTTGCCACAGTGCGGCCCTCTCCTGCTGATTCTGACTGGTGCGGGAAAACAGGATGTCATACTCCCACACCAGGCTCTGGTGGATCTCCTCATCTTCCGCCACAGAGTAGGCGGGGTTACGCTGTCGCGCCATCTCCCTGGAAGAGAACACAAACAGGATATCAGCAGACCATGTCAGCAATATATGGCACACATACTATACATGATACTCATGTGTAGTGATATACTACTCCCATATGTTGCATGTGTGTGTGTCGTGGTGGATACACAGGTACATGGCCAGATATCAGTGCTCAGCCAACACCTGTGCAACAATACCTGCCACATCCCACACAACATAGTAGCATGCCCCATCGGTCAGCACACACTGACAGGTGCAATGCACAACCTCACTCTGGGGGTTCATCCCAAGGTACTGTATGTGGGACACCGTCCACTACTGTGATGTGGAGAGAAGATACTCAGCCTGGATATACATATCCCACCACCACCACCAGCACGGTAGACTACTTTGATATATATGTGATTAGACATTTATTCACTTGCTGGGACTGAGATGTTATCCATGCAGCACACTGGGCCAGTGGAAGCCACAAGCCACACTGCTGACCCCTTTGCAAATGCTTACCACGGACATGCCACAGATTGCATGGAACTTGCACACACATTTCTAACCCAGACCCTATGCACAAAGGTTAGGCATCCTGTCCGGTGGACCCCAGACAGAGGCAGATTGTATAACAATAGCAGGGGGCTACTGCAGGACAGAGCACATTCACATTAAGGGAAGGCATCTGTGGTCAGTACTGGTACTACGCTACGGTCCATCATAACAATGGCCACGGCCTACTCTGGGAGGGAAATGGACACAAACACTATGGATGACCACAAGGCCTTCTTCAGTTATGTTACACATATGGAACACATGCCTCAGATATGCTCTGTGTTAATACACACCTACTTAACATTCACCAAACACACGGATATTGGCAACAATCTTGCAGACATGTTCGGTGCACATATCCCCCCCCTCTCCCCACCAGTTGAAATATTTATCACAGCTGGATGTAACCTCCCTATCATCTCACATGTCCAGGTGAGGGCCGCCCTCAGCAGAGAAGAACACACAGCATCACTGTGACCTCGTGGTATCCCTGGATGTGTGCTACCGGCACTCCGAGAAGACATACAACTGCATATAACACTGATAATTTATCTTGGCTGTACTACAGGATATGTACCTGGACAGTGGCATACAGCAACAGTGGTCCCACACCACTAAGGGGGCACCTCGACTGACCCTGGGAATTACCACATCATATGCATAACGGGCATGGTCTGCTAAGCTATGGAATTATGCAGTATGGGATGCATATGCAGTGACATCGGGTACCTGCAGACACTTGTTCCCAGCCAGTGTGCCTTTGGGATGGGCTGATCTTGACTTTTGAACCTGGCTGACCTTTCAAAGCAGTCACTACAGCCATTGCTGGGCCAACGCACAGACAACTGCTGCCAGGATCATGGCCTAAGACTGATTGACATGTAATGTATGGTCATCCCCTTTTGGTGGACCTACGTACACACAACATATCACATGGACATACCTATGGATACAGACCTATGACACATTTGGAGGGTTTACAGTATGCACACTATTAACCTGCTACTTTGCATTACCTGTGTTTGTCGCAGCTGGTTGCGTTACCACAGCTTCTGCTTGCTGCTGCTACTGTCAGTGCTGACAGCTTCGGGTGACAGAGTCACAGTGTCTAATTTTTTTTTTGCTCTCTCTCTCTCTCTCTCTCACTTCTCGCTGTCTGCTTACAGACAATGCAATGAATGTATTGCATGTGGGGAGTGTTAGCACTGGATGCTTTTGTAGGTATCTGCATAGGTCCATGTGATGGCCTCTGCACCAATTGTAAGCCATCATTTGCTAATTGCATACAGCCAGTTGTGTACTGATTGCAGTTCTCACTGTGATTTCAGGTCAGTGCTATAAAAGGGTATGTGGGATAGGCATTGCCCTTTCAGATTGTGAGGGTGGGGACCATGCTGGTATGCTGTGGACAGTGTTCTGTGAGTGTAAAGGTTAGTATCTCTCTCATGATTCAGGCTGTGTTGTATATTCACATTTCTCCATTCCTCTCTCATGTTCCCTGTAGCAAGTGTGTATGCACATTGACTCCTACAACTATATATAGATATATATTTATATATATATATATATATATATAGATATATATATATATGTACATATACATACATTTATATATGTACTTTAATTGACCTTATTATCTACAAGCTGCCAACTAGCATGGCTGTTTCTGTTCACACACTACTATTATGGAAATCCAGTAGTTTTGACAGTAATTTTAAATGACATGCTTTGTGTACTACACATCCTATATTCCCTTTACATTCATCCCTACTATTACATGTTATATTTATTTTAGCACAAGGTTTTTGTATAAGAGTCATGGCTTAGTGGTAGGTCGTACAGACTAGTGTTTCCAAGGTCCTGGGTTCGGGACTGACAGTGGGATTTTATTTTGCTTTTGAACTGAGTACAGGACCTGTCAATCAAAGTGACTAAGGCACTTTTAAGCAGTTGTAACCGGGTTAGCGCTGGTTTGCGCGGAGCTCACGCATGCGCACTGGCGGTTAGCTCCACGCACACAAGCGCACACCCGCTTACAACCGCTTAACGGTGCTTACTCTGGCGCACACCCGCACTATTTTCTTTGAAAGAAAAGAAAATGGGGAGACAGGAAAGTGGTGAAAAAGGGGTCACAACGAGGGTAAGACAGTCGGGAAACAAGCTTGGGATGTGCAGGAGGGATGTAGGTAAGGCCCATAGCTGCCCATTTCTTCATCAGCAACAGCTATGTATATGTATGTAATTTGGTGTGACATTTGAAACCTTCCACCCCTGAGAGAGGTGTCAGGACAACAATAATACTTGTACAGCCAATTGTAATCGATAGGTTCCATGTCCAGCAGACATGTGTGCGGAATGGGCAGCTATGTATGGGGCGTAATTTTTTTGTGGGTACAGAGTGCCCTGTTTTTTTGTTTTTTTTTTCAGGTGAGAGTGGTATGTCAGGTGAAGGAAGTCGGTACAGCTGGGGAGGTAGGTTGGGTAGGTAAACAGACAAGACAAACAAGACGCATACAGGGGCGGTGTATGACACGTGTGGGGGGGGGTTACACAATTGACGGGGATGGAGGTTTGGATATCCAGAGCCCATGAGCCCACAGATGGCAACAGTGGAACTGATATCCCCACCCATAGGCAGTTGCCACTGTTCCTTCACTGCCCAGGATGGGGCTGTGCTGGGGGCTGTGTAGGCCGGGCAACAGGCATGCCCGTTAGTTGCACCACCCGTGCCTTGAGCTGGCGTAGGGGCTCGAGAACAGAGTCCTGAATCTCCCTGCGCACCACAGTCCGGATACTACGGAGGGTGAGTGGTGGTTCTCCTCTGGCCACACTTGCAGAGGGGGGGTGAGCCCCATCCCCTGCAGCGCTTCCACCCGCAGGTGGCACAGGGCCACTGGAGGAGAGTCCGGACTCGGCACTAGTGCCAGGTGCACTCGCCAGCTGAGGTGGGAGAGGTGGGTCCGCTAGAACCCGCCTTCCCTGTCGTCCTATGTTTTGCATTATGTCATGACAGTTTGGGTTAGTGACATATAATACCATTCACAATTAGTTGTAACAGCATGCATTAGTATTCCCATTAACCAAACACCCAGATATACACCATTGAGCAGCGTGCATAACACATGCATAATTTGAACAGAAATACACAGTCCAACAACATGCAGGGTTAATTGATGGCAACAGGCCATCAGGTGTGGATGTATGAACAGGGCAGATGCATCAACGGACATGCAAATAAATATGACCCAACAGGGCAAATGTCCAGGGGTGTTAATTGTGATTGCACATACCATTTTCACGTGGAATGGGTTATATGTGGTTATAGGGTGGGGTAAAGAAAGTAATATTAACACCTTCGAATAACAATACATATGCTGTACATTTCTAATAGCTACAGTTATATACACACTACTGTTCTAACTACAGTTTCCTATATGATAACTATTTCAACTTGGTGATAGGACTGTTACTGCAACATCAATATACATTTTATTGTTCTTCATACACATTCATATCTAGCTTTGTTCAGCTACATCATCCTGCTACATTTGCTTTATATAGCTGTAGACAAGTGTGGATGTTTGGTGTATCAGACAATCATCCTATCTGCATATTGCAGACTGAGAGCAACATATCCAGATTTTGGGATACACATTCCAGATGCAGCAACACTTTGAACAGATTTCGCTGTTTGGTTTTGAATCTCACATGCATTTCATTCTGTCTTGACTGCAGTATACTTTATTCAGGGGTTATTACTACTGTATTGCTGGATTCATGACACTTTCTCACACTCTCTCACTTGCTTTCATTTTACTATTCAGGATGGTACTTACTTCTAGGCTTTACTGACATGTTTTACCTGTAGTTATTACAATCCTTTCCAGCAGTCTCACTTCTGTCATGTTTCAGTATTTCCACAGGGATATATTTCACACGTGATTTCATCATCTTCTGCAGCTATACTTTTCAGCCTGCTGCGGGTTGTTTACTATTTTCTTACAGGTAGAGCATTTTTATTTCAGAATATATGTCAGACAGTTTCATTTTTCGGTTTAACTTACAGGCTGAAACACACTTTTGTAATCAAGCAATACTTGCAGACACTTTCACACTGTTACTTGCAGATTTTATTCCTTACTGACTACACTGCACTCTTTTGCTGCCTGTCATACATTTATAGTTCTTTACAGTTACTGGTAGTGGATTACTGACCTGCCTGGTGGTGCAACCGCATCAGCCTATCACCATAGGCTCTGCGGTTCGCAGAACGGACACCTGCAGCTGTAATATAAATGAAGTAATATTGGAATACACATCTCCATAATATCAGCTAGTTTAATTTCTTACATACATAATTAAATGTTACTTACTCAGTAGTAGGGCGTTGGATGTTTGCTGGGCCTCCTGGATCCAAAGGTTCAGTTGGTCCTGCTTGCGTCTCTTCAGGTCCGCATGGTGGTGACGGACCTGCTCACCAGTCCTTGGAATCCCTGTGGCACTGGTGAGATCATGAGCCAACCGGTCCCATGCCTCGGCCCTGTATGCTCCCCAGAGGACCTGGCCCTGCATGAGTTGGGCCTCATGATTATGGACTAGGAGCCAGACCATGTAACTGGACTCCTCAACACCCCACCTCTGTGCTCGAAAGCAACTACCCTCTCCTACTCCTGTCATTCTGCCTGCAGGTCAGTTCTACTATCGTTTATGTTGTGTATTCCCGCCTATGGGGCTTATATAGTCCGTTTTTCCTGCACATATCTGTGATTGGCCATTTTGGAATTGTATCAACTTCAGTAAACCTGCATTGTCATGCTCTAGTTTGTATTCATTCCTATATATTAGCTGTTATTGCATTTAAAGGTACTGCTGTCATGGCTTAGTGGTTCTGTACCTTGACTATGGTGTATAGTATCCTGGGTTCGAACCTGGCCACTGCTTTTTATTTTTCATGACTGTCTAGACATGCTGAGGGGTGTGTCTGTGTAAAGGCAGTTTTGATACGGCTTGCTCAACGTTGCCCGTCGGTTAGCTTGTTTGCGCGGTGCGCAGCTCTGCGCAAATGGGGTACGCTGCTTTAAGCCTCATTTGGCTATCGGCACGCATATTATGCTCAGCTCAGTTAGGGGCACATAGATTTAGCGTGTTAGACCACTGCTCAGCTACGGGCACTCATTTTGCACCAGTTAAACCACTGCTCATCTACGGGCAGATGCACTTACTCTGTTAAACTGTAGCTCAGCTATGGGCACATCTGGCATTTTTTATTCTTTTGTTACCTCACATTTCTTCAATATAAATGGGCTATTTCATTACATTTTACATAAACTGTGGTTTTATGTGTACATATTTGTCAGGGACTTGTTTCCTGCTTATTTTGCTAAAAAAAATAAAATTGGTGTTGTGGGGGCTCGAACCATGAATGCCAGCTCTTCAGCCAACATCTCTACCGCTGCACTATTGCTTCCTGGCTTATTTTGCATATTTAGTTCTTATATGCTTTCCCACTGACTGCTAACTGTAGCTGCGCTACGGGCACGCCCACGCAAACGAGCGCACTCACGGTTAAACATTTTTACAATTTAAAAAAATATATAAAACGTGTTTATTTATATGTTTTCTGTTCATAGTCTGTGGGGCATGTCTTGTGCTCTATTTATTCACATTTCCATGGACTCTGTCATGGGTGTTTACTTTGGGTACTTTTCCTCTTCTGGGGGCGTGTCCGCTTACAGGGCTTGGCCTACGGACACGCCCCCTACTGTTTTACACGGACCGTGTTGGCCTTAAGTGTGATTCAGCATGCTCTCATGAATATGCAGAGCATGCTGACATCACTCCGTTTAACTGCAGCCTCCGTGTAGGAGTTATAACTCTTACACGGAGGCTTCGTGAATCCTGCCCATAGTCTTTGACACTTCTTACACTGAACATGCAAACTACCAAAGCACTGTTGACAAGATTTCCTGATTTAGGAACATCTAATGAACTGAGGCCATCATGCATCCTCTTTTCCATGGCAGAGGACCCCATAACTACAGCACCTGTGTAAAGAGACAGGTAAACACTTGTGTGTACCATTATTAATATAGGACGATCCCAACAGCCTGTAATGTGACAATTTCACTCATTACTGCTATGGAAAGAGTCTAAACACATGTACATTGAGTGCTATCATCTATATCTGCATCACAAATGGGCCTAAAGATGAGAAATGGCATTTCTGAGCATATCTGGGCTTGTGGCCCTTACGTGCACCTAAACTGTGTTACTGACATAAGATCATACCAATTTGAGGCATCACAAACAAAGAGGTGTGAAGGTACATCCGTCTTGGTTCCTACCTCCACATATTAAAGTCCATTTTGCCTTCCAAGAAATGGATAGGCACTCTTCTATAGCACTTGAGAAAGTCTGAAGTGGCAAACCCTCAGCCATGGCCATCCTGTCCTGTGCAATGTGTGGGCTTTCTGGCATGTATACAGGATCATGTCTGTGATGTTTCACTAGACTTAATGAATGCCCCTGCTATAACCAATGACTCCGTTCATTTCTATCACCTGCTCACACCACACATGGTCATGAAGGGCAGTTTCTAGTATCTTACATCTGTGGTCATGGAGAATTAGTAATAGCACTTCTCTCTTTGCCTGGGAGAAGTCTTTCAGGTGATTTCTTTCCTCTGGTGTAATCTCACAACCTGTAATAGTGGGAAGAGAGATATAGTCAATGAGAGGACATATTATACATGTGAGTCTTGCTGCAATGTGCACACACCCTTGCACCAACTGTGAAAATATTTGGTGTAAACCTGTTATACCCCACAATTTCAGTGCAGGCCCTTGTAGTATTTCAAAAGTACAAAATGTGGCTGGACCATATTGCAGGATGTGCTTTCTCATCAGCCTATATGTACATTTACCCAGTAAAGCATGGTCACTACACACTTCACATATTTACTCCATCCCAAAAAAAACTTGTGTTTGGTTCCCACCTTACATTGTTGACTATGTTCCATATATGATATAAATATATATGATACAAGTATATAGTATACACCATGGCAAATTGCTGTCTGCCCATGCTGCATAATGGTTATCCTTTCACACTTCATACTTCCACACAGCCTCTACCCCTGTGGGTCACTGCTGTCCAGTCCTCAATCCCAGTCCCAGTCATCCATTATTCCAACACTCTGTGCTTCTCACACAGTTGTCTGCAGGTGGCAATGTAGTCCCAACAAAAAAGGTGCACATTTATGCAGTTATTTCCCACATCTGCATAAGACCTATGACTCTTTACAATATCATGTTACATCCTTCTGCAGTTTGTAAAATACTTTGCTATTGTACTACAGAGTTCTACTACACACCTTCCTTTGCCTAACCCCACCACCTGTTAGCAGATAGAATTTGAAAAAAAACTCTGTTCAGCAAAAGCAAAGGAGTACTACAGTTTAGCATACATTCTACCCCAGTGTCACTGTTTCCTGTACCTTTGCCAAAGTAGCTGTAAATTAGTATTTCCTCTCTTGAGTGAATTCTATAATATCCACTACTACGTTCCCCTGATTTCTGGCAAATTTCTGCAGTGTTATGAACACTGCAATATCTGAGGCTGGTTTCCTCCCATAGTTGTGTGATTCATAACTCAACAATAATGCTAATGAAACAGTGTAGGAAAATATCTGAATTGTACATGTATTATCATGTTTATCAGCCCTAGATTGTATAATGAAGCTCATGCATGATTTTGTACATGTATAAATGTCTGAGAAGTGCAATATACATGCATGGACAGGTTTGTGTCCTTATTTGGCATTATGGGGTTATTAATCCACTTTGGGGCCTCCAGAGGAAAATAGAGTAATCATGAACAGGGCCGTGGGTTGTATGGGCCATGTGCATGTAAGCTAAAAAGTGTTTTACCCCATAAACTCCAGAGTAGCACACTGTTTGGTGATGCATTGTTACATGTTGGTGCTGGGCTACATTGCACTATCCTGCTGCCTGACAGTGCTGGTTACTTGTTACTCACAACATGCATTGTTGTGAATCTGCTACAGTTTTTCAGAAGAGCCAAACCTGTAAAGTGGCCATGAATTCTGAGGGAGTTGAGTGTGGAAGGTCTTTCACATGGTGCACGAAGGACAAAAAAGTCTTTCTGCACTTCCTACATAGGGACCATGGGAGGGAGTCCATGCTGGTACACACTTGAGTTCCCAGTACAATGAAGATACCTTGTTGTGCCTTATCAGTGTGACAGATAATGCCATGAGCATTATCCATTCTGGTGATCAGTGTTAACATAGAGTCAGTGACCTGTAGAGGTGCCACTATGCCCTTCATAGCCAATGGTGTTTTATAGTTAATAGTGCTGACTGATACACACTTGAAGTTATTATGCAAAAGTGTGATAACCACACTGAAGAAAAGTAATCTTTTACCACATACCAAAAGGCCAGTAAATTCACAGGAACCATAAGGAAATTACATGAACCACACCAGGCTTTTTCCTTTCCTTCTTTAATTAAAAAGTAGCAACAAACAGAGAGTTTTTCAGCAATACAAAACAAACCAGATCCTCTAGCACCTCAGCTTCCACAGCCTTTTCAGAGTATATTTATGCAAAAGTGTTCAGCCATATGCAAGACATGAGAGTCATAGTTATCTTTGTTTTTCTTTTTTTCTGTTTTGTAGCTCTTGGTGGAATTGAGGTGAGCAAGATGATTTGCCAGAAACACCTACCAACACTCTCCATATGAAGGGAAATATATATATTTTTAATGTCATAACTGCATATTTTTGAATATCAGCTTTATTGATTTTTCTTATGATTATGTTTTCTTTGACTATTTCCTAGCATAGTAGACTTTTCTTCAAATACTTTTGTATATACTGACTGTCATATTTAATTGTAACTTTTATATTATATCATTGGTTTCTCCTCATGCTTTATTGTATTCTATGTATTCCACTGTCAGATTGTATGTATACATGTTTTTTTAATTACACTGTACTAGTGTTTTACCATTTTATTTGATGCTATTTAACTCTCTTGAACTTATCTCCCTGGATCCTCACTAAATATGGTTATTTATTACTCAATTGCACTTCAGCAGTAAACAAATGTCAATAAATCAATCAAGCAATAAATAATAAATATTATAGCAATAACCCACGCCTGGGTGTGGGTAATGCTGGATTTACCCACGGTTCATAGGTTCATAGGTTCATACTAGGCTATCTGCCCTAGGGCATTTATAAGCCTAGCCAGAGTGTGTTTGGCTTTCGCCACCCATTTTAAATTAATTTTGCTATGCCCTTTTTTGAGGTTAGTATACTGTGCCTCTATCTAACAGTGACACAGAAGTGATAGCCAGGGTAAACCTACGATCTCCCATCCACTCATCAAGATTCCTCTTGAAGAGAGTCAATGAGGGACTCTGCCTAACCTGGACTGGGATTTTATTCCAGAGTGAAGGGAGCCTCTGGGTTATGAATCTGTCCCTCCAGCATGTTCTATTTATTTCAGTGCTGTGGTTCAAGTCTCTCGAGCGCGTAGCTCGATGGGATTTGGATTTTCTGAGGTGCAGCATGTCCATTAATTCCGGGTTGGACATGGCTTTATACGTCAGGCACAGATCGCCGCTGAGCAGGCAGTATGCCACTGAGTAGAGCTGGAGTTTCTTTAACCGGGCAGCATATGGCATCTGTTTGAGCCCTTTGATCCTCTTGGTGAGGTACTTTTGGGGTCTTTCCAGTTGCTTCAGGTGTCTGGTAAGGTACATCCCAAAAGGGGCATTGTACTCAATTATGGGCCTGGTGAGGGATGAGTAGAGAGGCACAATGACCTCCCCTGATCAAGATGTGAATCCCTTCATGATTAGGTGGGCTATATAAAATGTTCTTCTGACAACATTGGCCACGTGGTTGTCAAATGAGAGATTGCTATAACTTGGGTCCCCATGTCCCTAATTACTTCTTCTGTACTTAATGGATTACCACCTATGCGGTAATTTGTGGGCACTTTGTTTTTGCCAAGGGGATGACTATACACTTTTTGGCATTTAGCTTGAGGCCATGGCTCTGGCACCAGTTGTCTGTTTCTATGAGGCCCTTTTGGAGGATGCTTGTGTCGGCTGGAGAGTCGATTATGGTGCCCAGTTTGCAGTCATCTGAGAACTTGGTCAGCCACAGTCCTTCCATGTTGGCCTGTACCTCCGAGAAATATATACCGAACAAGAGAGGTCCCAGGACTGAGCCTTGTGGGACGCCACTTGTAACTGGTTTGGAGTCTGACATGGCTCCAGCAATTCTAACAATGGGGTTCTGTCCTTGAGCCAGTTTGCAACCCATCTAGTGATATAGGGGTTTATATTTAAGCTGGTGAGCTTATCTATAATGCCCGAGTGGGGTATTGTATCGAAGGCTTTTGTGAGGTCCAGGTAGGCTGTGTGGACCACCTTCCCCTCGTCAATGGCCTTGATGACTGTTTCAAAGAAATCGACCAGGTTTAAGAGGCAGGATCTGCCCTTAACAAAGCCGAACTGGGTAGGATCCAGTGTCTGTAGGTCCCTAATATCTTTATTTATGAGGTCCATGATGATCCTTTCCATAGCTTTGCAGACCAAGCTAGTCAGGCTTATGGGGCGATAGTTTCCAGGATCCGGTGAGCCACCACCTTTGTGGAGAGGGACCACTGTTGCTGTATGCCACTCTTTGGGTACATGTCCTGTAGTAAGGCTGAGATTGAACAGTAGTTTTATGTTTGGGTTTAGCTCTTCTTGGAGTTCATGTAGGACGCAGCCCGGGACACCGTCTGGTCCCATTGATGCTGTGTTTTTTGCTTTGGAGAGGGTGGCTCTTACCTGAGCATCTGAGATGTCAGGGGGGCAGCACTCTGCTGGGATAGATATTTGCCCTTTTGGTGGGGGGAGGAGAAGTTTGTGCTGAACCTGTCAGCTAGGAAGTTGGCAATGTCTGTGGGTTTGGTGTATTTTTTGTCATTTTGGACTAATTCTGAGCATATCTGGGAATTCCCACCCAGGTTCCTAACATAACTAAAGAAAGCCTTGTGATTATCCTTAGTGTCCTGTGCAATTTTTCTCTCGAAGCTGGCCTTAGACGATTTTATGAGTGCCCGTAGTTTTTTGCTAATACTGATCAGAGATGCCTTCCCTTTTTGGGATTTTGCTCTATCATGTAGTAGCGTCCTCCTTCTATTGTATAGTTTGTTTATGGCTGGGGTCCACCAGACAGGACGTCTGCCTTTGGAGGATTGGGTCTTGGTTTTATTTGGGATTGCATGATCCATGCATTCCTGAAGGTGTTCATAGAATGCGTTTATAAAGAATTCTGTGCTCTGGGCTGTATTTTCCACAGGCCTGGGGGCTTTGAAGGATTCCACCTTGGTTTTGAGGAGTGTGAAATTTGCTTTAGAGTAGTTTTTCACTGTGGTTTTCTGGGCAGGGGGTGGGGTCGGGATGTGAATATCCAGTGAGATTAGTTTATGGTCTGATCTTACCAGTGAGGGATACACTTCTGGTCTGGAGCATAGAGTCCCCATGTTTGTGATGATCAGGTCCAGTATGTTTTCCCCTCTTGTGGGAGTGGTATCAAGTTGTTCCATAGCATTTGAGTTTCTAAATTCTAGGAACCTTTGGTCTAGGGTGTTGGAGCTAGAGTAATGCTCCCAGTCTATGTTTGGGTAGTTGAAGTCGCCCAATATAATGGTGTTTGGAGAGATCTTCATATTTTCCAGTGTTCTCAGAAAGGCCGAGTGGGGTTCCTGGGTTGATGTGGTTTGGTCACGAGGGCGAAGCCCGAGTGGCCAAACAAAGCCAACCGTGGGTAAATCCAGCATTACCCACACCCAGAAGTGGGTTATTGCTATTATACAATGACATTATTTAAGAAAAAAAATTATTACTTTTCTTAAATAATGGCATTGTATAATGCTTCCTTGCTGCCCTTCCGCAGCTGTCTGGTATTCTGCGGCAGTTCTGATGTATTGCGCATGCATATGCCTATGCAGTACATCAGAGCTGTGGGCAAAAGCAACGGAGAAAGCAAGATCTCCGTTGCTTTTTACAAACTGTTTTGCTATGTTAAATGGGTTTAACATAGCGAGACAGCTTTAAAAAAAGCAACGGAGAATCTCCGTTGCTTTTTTTAAAGCTATCTCGCTATGTTAAACTCGTTTAACATAACGAGACAGTGTGAAGCAACAGAGATCTTGCATTCTCTGTTGCTGTAAAAAAAGAGTTATAGTAATGGAAAAAGTCCGGGCGACCGGACCTTTTTCCATTACTATAACTCTGATTTACAACGTGCACGCTGACCAATCAGCGTGCACGTTTTTGAATATTAATGGGGGGGTCGTTGTATAATGTCCATTTTTACACTGCTGCTACTTAGTTTAACAATGGCATACAGCTTTTATATGACTGCTGGAACTCATACCTTGCCAAAACAGGCTATGCTGTTCTGCCATTCATCCAACTTCCAGGGATTGCCACAAGAGGCACAGTGATGATGACAGGTCTGGCAGTGGGTGTTCCACCACTATCCTGATTGTCATCCAGTACTTCATACATGTGTGTCTGTCTTACAAAATTGCCATGTCCATAGCCTTACCCTTGTCATTTGTAGAAGGTGTCCTGATCTACATGGCCATCATTATTCTTCCACTCTACACTCAAAGCCAGACCAGTTATAACCTGCATAACATAGACATACATTTGACAAGCTGACAGTTAACATTTACTGGTGGTTCTCCTACTTCATGGTACGTTTTGCAATCATGTGTCTGTGACCGATGGTTATACAAATTTGGCTTCTGTCAGTGTTTTCTCATGGCCTAGTCACCATAGTTTCATGTAGGACAGAAGTTTACTATGCCTGCAACCAGTTAGCAGTTCCTTTTTGCAGACAGATCTCACTTCTGAGGTTGTTTAGGTCAGCTTTCATGGCTTTTATGGTCACTCTTTGCTACTTAGGTGCTGTTCACATGCTAAATACACATGGGGTACTAGTTAGGAGGTATTTAGTCTGTTCCCTTTTGGCACACTTACTGTTGTATTACCCTTTGTCTGCCAGGTATGTTGTATTTCATTTAGCACTGCATTTTACTCTTCCAAGGACTATTCTGCCAAAAAGTGTAGTACAGGTTAATGATAGACTGTTTTTGCTCTTCGGTATATTTCTGTCAGTATCCTTTTTTGTATTTCATTATTTGTTTGTTGTTTGGTTTATGTCAATATATGCTCATATTTTCTGCACTGTCTTCCTTGGCGGTGGATGTGGTGCAGCAGTGACCATGACACTGTCCATTTTTGTCACCACCTGGTGGATCTCCAGCTGTCTTCATGTCAACATCTCTGCAGCAGGTTAACCAGTGACCTTTGAGGTTCCTTGCTGCCCTGTAGTGGTCTGATTTCAGTGGGTATTTAGGCTTCCCTTCAGGTAGCACCATCAGTGAGTCTTTGTGTGTCAACCTGCAGGAGATGGAGGGCCTGGTAACAGCCTTGCTGGTCCTGTGACTGAACACCTTCATTGACAGCCTGGAGTGCTTCCTCCTATGATTAGCACAGTGATATAGCTGGCAGGGCCTGACCAGTGGGTCACAAGTGGCTGTGTTCAACCATGAGGGTGGTCATGGATGTGACTAACTTCTACGGGGATGTAATACTGCATAGTGTAGCATTGAAATATTACCCCACTATATCTGCCCATGGTGTATTTTTCACTTTTACTCAAATCCTTCCCACCATCAGCTTCCTACCATTGCTTGTCTCTGTTTCTGTCTCTGTACTTTTGCTCCTTTATATCCCACCATTTGTGCCAGCATCTCCACTGTTGGCCTTTGCACATGTTATTGTGTTTGTTTCTCAACCCCTGCTGCCATCTCCATATCTTCTTTCCTGCCCATGCATTTTTTTAATACCTTGAAAATGTGTCCCCTCCAAAACATGTTTTCTAGACCTATGCCCCTCTTCCCTTTATGTTGTCCTTGTATGTATTCCTCTGCTTGCTCTTATCCTTTTCTGTTGGATACACCTGTTCCCTGTTCCATTCTATTTATAGTACAACAGATAGTTTGGACCTTGCTGTATAGCCATTATCAGGGCTCTCAGCAGTGCCCTAGCATTGTGTCTGACATGAGCATGCTACATGCAAACTACTGGGCTCCTGAAATCACACAAACATAGACATGCATTGCTAATCAATACACAGTATGTTGGATTTTCCCCAGTGGACTTCTTCATTAACCTGGCTAAATTTGTGCAACATCACACCTACTACATTTTGAATCAGCTCTGGGCTACATTGTGTTACTTGAACTGTGTTATTTTGTCTTTATATGAAAGCATAACATATTTTTCTGAATTCTGTACTATGATTTAACAGTGTTAAACAGTGGAATATACAACAGTGCGTTAATCTTCCAATATAGCCAGTGATGGCCACACATTTTAAAATGGATTGGAGATAAAAAAAAGTCCAAAAAAAGCCCAAGCACTGAGCAGTGAATACACAATAAATCTAAGAAAAAAACAGAATCCAGCAGTCAGTTCCAACACAAGGGCTCCTAAATTCCATGTTTATTTCAAAAAAATGCTGTAAACTTGTCAAAAACAAACAAACTATTCAACATATCACTGAATGGTTGAGTGCTTTCATATTCATGAACTGACATCATCAGGTTCTGAAGAATGGGATTCCGTATTCCTCTTTTCTGCAGAGGGCAGTAGTCTTTTCGGAAGAGCGCAGTAGTCTTTGGTGTCCATTTATGTCTCATCCCTCAACATACACCCACTCCAACCAGTGTAAATGCCAATACAATTAGAGGATTTTAGCTAGCCAGTCTAGACTGCAACTGAAATTGAGTGGTGCATGGTTCAGAATGTATCCAAAAGGTATGCATCCTTTGTTACTGACTTCCAGCATTGGCTCCCAATTTGACAATTGTACAACTGGGAATACTGAGTGCAAAACTATGGCTGGACTGGTGTTAGCATATTGGGGCCCAGGAAATGTCAAGTTAGGACTGCCCTGGAACCTTGCAATCTAAGTATCACCCTGCCACTGCCATCCCTCCTAAACAACCATTACTTCATGTTACAAAGTTTTAAGGGTGGTAAACACACACTGACCTGTATTACAATATGCTTACATTACGACAGGCCTGTGTGCCACATTATTTTGGCCTATGTCACAAAGGGACATTCGCAGTTACTCTCATTTAATTGCAACAAAGATACATTACAACAACTCTATTTATGGGGCTAGACTTGAGGGAAATGGTGCCCTAGATACTACCTATTGTCTCATCACAAAACACACATCCTCCAGTGCTGCCCTTTGCCATCTCTCCAATCTTGGGCTGTCCACACCATGCATATAACTTTTTTTCTTTCTTTTCTCACATTTTGTTTTACTCTTCAGCATTTTCAAGAGACATAACTGTCTTTATTCAATAAAGTGCATTTAAAAGTTTTTTTTTCTTTTTACACAAGCTTTTCATCCAATGACGGCATGATTAAGGAAAGAAATTCAGTGTTGCTGTTCAGCTTTCATTTTCTTTGCATCCTTTCAACATACTTTTTCCTGACCAACACAGTACAGTGATAATGTTATGGAAATTAACTAATTGAAGCTATGGTTCCCAGAAGTCATAGGGTTGTAGGTGATCTAGGATGCATTTTGGAGCATTTTCCCAGCCTTTTAATCCAGTAGTGGCCTACACAAAAATCATGAGTAAGAAAACAATTTGTCTTTTTTTTTTTCTTTAAAGGGAGACATAAGTTGTGCCCAGAGGTTAATGTTCTAAGCTGACAAAATAGTTGCTCACAATAAACTAATAAACCAGTTGCTGTGGGGATACACAGATCCTATCAGAGAATACTGCCTGCATCTCTAACCCCCAAAAAGGACAGGTATGGCCAGAGCACCTCACTGGTGTTCGATTGGGATGAATGCAGAATTTAAAAATAACATAGTCGTGTATTTCAAGTGCCTTCTGCCATACATATGCATAGCATTCCTCCTCACTCCTTACCCCTAAACCCACAAGGACAGGCATCTTTACATATGCCTGTTGTATGATTGTGAGGAAAGTGAAAAGATAATGACAATAGTATTGTGTTACACTTTGTTGCCCATAGACATCGCACTGCCGTTACATGAACTGTAGCAACCTTCTTTGTACACCTCTGATGTCTCTGAGAAAAGTAAAAGAAACATTTACCACACTGTCCCCAACCAGAACACAAGCTATAATGATCTGTGAACACCTCTAAGGTCTGACTGTGATGAAAATGAAAGCAGTAATGATCACACTGATGAATTTAGCCTGCAGAGCAGGAGGTCCAGGGAGAATGTTTAATTGGTCTGAGAGTAACATATTGATGGGAGCTAGACACAAAAAACATTGAGTGATGGTAACAAAGCTTGTCAAAAAGATCTTTCCATTTAGTCATATTTTCTTTTTAGTTACAATGCTAGTTCCTTTAGTCAAAATTAATGTATTTTCCCCTAATAATTTCTAAGTTTATACTGACAGAGCTAAAGGGTTCTGCATGGCAGCTTATTTTAAAGGGAGGTGGTTTATGGTGAAGTGGTCTGTTGAGTGGCCTGAGAACTGGAGGAAGGACACTGCATTTTTAATACTGATGGCAACCTGGATGGCTTCAATAGTTTGGCAGCATGAGTCAAAAAAGAGAAAGTTATTTTTCATTCTGGCAATTGGGTGGTGGTACAAGTTTTGCCCAAGAAGACTGTTAGGTCTGGTTTAACTCAGTTAGCGTTGAAGAAATTTGTTTTCTAAAACTTGAAAATTAATTTTAGATTCTCTGATAAACATTGGCCAGGTAGTAGTAGCCTATGGCAGCTGATAATCTGAGTAATTGCTCAGTTCCTTAGATCACATGTGCTGAGTCCAGAGGCAACAGAGCATCCACTTATTGTGCCCGATGAGATTTGGGATCTTGGCAGTTTGTAGTGGATTGACTAGTTCAGCAGTCCAGTCATGGTCTAGGGCAATGAGAACTTAAAGCTCAACTAGTGATGGTTTTGCATTGTTTGTCCAGCTGTTCCTTTGTCAGGTTAAGATTTGGTCAGTCAACTTAGTATCTAGATATGTGAATTACAGGTTGGGGCTGGGGGAGGCAGACAGCAGTCAGAGTTCACCTGGCTTCATTAAGTGCTGCAGCAAGGTTTTCAAAGCTGAATGATGTTACCAAGCATTGGTGGAGTTTGGGAATACTGAAAGATTCATCAAAATTGGATGGTTTAGGAGACTACCATTAAATAAGCATTTTATTATGGCTACTGTTAAAAAGGTTTGTATCAGGTATCACACAGTTATAACTGGTAAGTTTTATGAGTGAATTTGTATGTACCTAAGTACCAGTGTGTATTTTGCATGAGTAAATTGTTGAGCAGTTTACAGTGGCAGGACTTGCATATTTTTCATACTGTTATTGTATGCATTTATGTACCAGTGTCTATTTTGGATGAGTGAATTGTTGGGCAGTTTTCAGTGGCAGGACTTCTATGTTATTGGGACTGTCATTGGTCAGTTTGCAATGGCAGGACTTGTGTATTACTGCAACTGTAGTTTTGCTGTGGATGATGGAAGTTGAAAAGTTATAGTGAGGCAAAGGGTAGTGAGTAGTTCTGAGGTGGAATAGTGAAGTTTAGCTGTGGCCTGTGGCATTGGTGGTATTGTGGAGACAGTTGTCAGGGTATGAGTAGTCTAAGTTTTTTTTCAGTGTTAGATGGCAGGCAAGTTTTAGGCAAGTAGTTTGCTGCTATATTCAAGCCTTTTAAGTCAAGTGATTGCAGCTGTGAGTTTTTTGGCTCATTCTTTCTGGATAGTTAGGGCCTCAGGTTTGGCTGTGGATGGCAGGTATATTGAAGTAAACGAAAAACCAAAAGTAACCACAGTGTAAATTATACCTAAAAAAAGTCCAAAACATACACTGTGAATAAGAAGGAAACACTTTTAGTCAGCCAAACTCTTCAGTCCAAGCTGTTTTTATTCTTCCAACATACAAAAACATGGATTGAGTGCTTTCATCCCCTGAAACTGGGGACTTCATCAGAATCTAACTGCACTTCATAGTACAGCGTTTAAATACTGTTAAAATGAGTGATGTCAGTACCCTTCACAATTGTTTAAAGATAGAACTTCCTTAATGCTCAAAGAAAATGCACTACAAACACCTTTTGACACAAGCACGTTTTAACAAACATCATTTATAAAACAGAACTTTTCAAATTCCAAGACAGTCATCAAATGTAAATTTAAAATTTTTTAAGATGAAATATCAGCCACATTTTATCCCTTGACTTGCTTTAAAACACACACACATATATATACATATATATATATATATATATATATATATATATATATATATATATATATATATATATATATATATATATATATATATATATATATATATATATATATATGTGTAGTTGATCCCTCCCCACACAGACAGACTAAGATACACAATTCTTATGAGGTAGCTTTCCTCACTAATATTCATTTTAAGGATACCATTTCATTAAGACCTGGTGCACGGGTCACAGCTAGTTTTATTTGCCACATAATTTCCCTTTCCCCTATATAATTCCTGTAATCTCCCCCTCTAGGATTTGGTTTTACTCACTCCACAATGCCAAATAAAAACCGAACAAAATTTGCACATACTAGTGAATGTTTATATAGGGCATTATTTATATTTCATGTAGCAATCTGGTACTGGTGCTCATACATTCTGTCCCAAAGACGCCTTTCTGTCTTGCCTATGTAGAAAGCTGGACAGGTTTTACAAGCTGCTAAATATATCACCCCCAGTGTTTGACAATTTCCTTTTTCAAAGAAAACCTTAGACTTCAAAATGTTTTGCAGGGTTACCATGCTCTTAGCTTGTATGAACCTACATTGTGCACAAGCACCACATCTTGTTGTACCACTATTACCCACTACCTGACTTTTGTTAGTAAGTTCAAATGCCCCTTTTAAATTGAGCCCATTTTTGTATACATATATATTATCTACCGTAAGAAAGGAAATGTTTTCTTCCCAGAGGCTATTTTTAGCCTATCCAGGAAGTCCCAAGAATCTTTCAAAAGGTGGTCTACATTGTTGTAAACATATTTAAGCCACTTGTCTATTACCACCCCAAAAAAGTAGGTTTTAGAACCTTGTCCTGCCACTATGGACCTAAACTTAAGATGATCCAAACCTTTATGAGTTTTGGGAATCCCAAAATAGTGGCTGCCTCTGGATGTCTAACTTTCAAAAAATTATAAATCTCTGGTGAAATTCTTATATCTGTCAGATATTCTTCCAAATAATAGTAAATGCAGTGGTGTGCTATATTTATTTAATTAAGGGAGGCATTAGAATATGTTTCTGTGTCATAAAGCATCTCAAATATTTTCTGAGAATATTGCAATGCCCCATAGAACAGTCCCCCCTCCTTTATCTGGCTGCATGACTCTAATAGAATGATCATTTCTCATCTGTTGTAATAATTCTTGTTCTTTTTTGGTCTAATTATATGACATACTCTTGTCTTTCTTCTGTACTTTTCAGTGCATATACATCAATAATAGCTTTTTCTAGTTCACTTAAAGTAGGTTCTAACGGTGGATTAAAGGTATTTTTTATCTTGACTTCCTTTTCCTTTCTTCCATTTGTATTTTGGTTCTGAAAAACATATGCTAAGTTGACTTTCCTCATAAATATTTTTAACTCTAAAATAATATCAGTATAAATAAATTTTCTTGTTGGAACATATTTGAAACCTTTCATAGAAAGGGAAAAGTGCTCTTTAGTAAGCACAGTGTCAGTATAATTGTAAATATGGTATCCTTTATAACTGTTTACCATCCCTTCTTGGTGTATCTCATCTAAAACATCAGGGTGGTTCATCTTTACCAGTGTTCTCTGTCCCTGGTTCTCCACTACTGTTGAGGCCTCTCTCCATCTGTCTTGTCTCCTATTTCCCCTTCCCCCCACTGATTCCTTAAAAACATCCTCCTATATGTAGTTTGTTTAAACTGTTGCCTGTTGTTAACTGTATAAGGGTACGGGTTCCATTTTTTACTATTATGTCCTGTCTTAACTGAGCCACTATATTTTTTCTTTCCTGTATGTCTACTAATGGGTAAGGTTTCTTACCATTATAGTCTAAGTCTCTTTCTATCTTTTTACACTTTCTTTTAAAAAGCTTGTCACATTTATTTTCAATGCCTTCCATGTGTTTAACATACAACGTGTCATATTGTGGAAACAACAAATCTTGAATATCTGTGTTCAGTTAATCTGTTTCTACTATCAATGCACAAATTTTAACATCATTAACTTCAATAATTTTTGCCATCAACTCAAAACCATGTTTGTTAAACATTTCTATACATTCAGCATATACAGTGTCAGTATAATCAATACCAAAGGGAAATGTATACACCCTTAATCCCTTTGGGACAATTTTCTTATTCAGACATTCTGAAAAATAGGCATTTTCCATTTGTAAGGGTTTAACCTTGTACATTTTACTTTCAAAAGCATAAATCATTTCTGTTAAGCCACCCTTAATAGTACTAGTTTCATTATATACAGATTTTTTACCCTTATCTTCTTATATGTCATAATTTGTAAAGACAAATGGCTTTTTCACTAAACATTCATAATCCAACCTTTCAGTCTCTTTATAGTTTCCCAAAGGATTCCTACACCTCTTGCTTCAGAATCAGTCTCTTGTTGCAAACCAGTGTCTTTATTAAAAGTATAAACTACACCTGTTAGTTTAGGTCTGGTTCTAGTCCTCTGCATTTCATTTTCCTCATTTTGTCTGTTGTACTGTCCTGGGGGAATTTCTAACGAAAAGTTCACATTTCTTGTCAAGCAAGAAGCCTCCTGGTCTGTCTTCTTACTTGCAAAAGTTTCAGGACTGTCTCCATAATTATCCCTACTTTGCTCTGCCCTTATTTGCCTTCCTGGTGACAAATTACATTTCCATTTACAGGATCCAAAGTGAAACGAACCCTCTGGTTGGCTAAGAAGATCTATAAGGTGGGACAATTCCCCTTTCACAGTTGCAAGCTCAGAATGAAGTTTATAAAACTCTTCCCTGTGCTCAGAATGCAGTTTATTAAATTCATGATATATACACACTGAAAAGTAAAGACGAAAGACAGAGTATGTCACATAATTTGACCAAAAAAGAACAAGAATTATTAGAACAGATGAGAAATGATCATTCTATCCGAGTCATGCGGCCAGATAAGGGAGGGGGGACAGTGTTATATAGGGCACTGCAATATTCTCAGAAAATATTTGAGATGCTTTATGACAGAGAAATATATTCTAATGCCTCCCTTAATGAAATAAATATAGCACACCACCGCATTGACTGTTATTTGGAAGAATATTTGTTAGATGAAAGAATTTCACCAGAAATTTATAATTTTTTGAAAGTTAGATATCCAGTGACAGCCACTATTTTTGGGATTCCCAAAACTCATAAAGGATTGGAACATCTTAAGTTTAGGCCCATAGTGGCAGGACACGGTTTTAAAACCTACCCTTTTGGGGTGGTAATAGACAAGTGGCTTAAATATGTTTACAAGCTAGACCACCTTTTGAAAGATTCTTGGGACTTCCTGGGTAGGCTAAAAAATAATCTCTGGGAAGAAAACATTTCCTTTCTTATGGTGGATATAGTGGACTTATATACATCCATTCCAAAAAGTGAAGTGATAGAGCTCTTTTAAGAAAGTATGAAAAACATATGGACTTTTCTGATGACAAAATAAGTTTGATTTCTGAATTTATGGAACTTGTATTAGATTACAATTACATTTATTATAAGGGAGAATATTTTAAACAGAATAAGGGTGTAGCGATGGGGGCATCATGTGCCCCCATTTATGCTAATATGGTACTTTTAAAATGGGAAGAAACTATAATTTTCCTTAGTGAGTGGTTTAGATACATTAAAATGTATGTGCGTTTTTTGAATGATGTATTCATTTTCTGGACAGGAATGGAAGAAAATAAGAGAATTTGTGGAATTTTTGAATAATTCATCTTGTTTTTTTGAAATTCACATACACCAGAGGTGTAGAAAGCATTAACTATTTGGACAGATTTATACAAAAAAAATCAGTAAAGGATTTAAGTTCAATGTTTATAGAAAACCCACATTTAGTAATTCCTGTTTAGAGTATACTAGTTAATCACCCCCACCATCAAAAAAAAATAATATAGTCAAAGGGCAACTAGTTAGAGTTGCCTGTATGACGTCTGATGAGGGAGATGTAGATAGAGAGTTACAAAAAGTAGCACAACTGTTTTACGAAAGAGGGTCTCCAGCTAACATAGTGGAGAAAAATGTAGAATATATTAAAAGTGAGTGGGGTAAAAAATTTAAACCACTGTTAGGTGATGTGCTACATGAAAAAAAAAATTTGAAGAGGAGAAACAATTGCATAGGGCTATGGTTATTCCTTTTTGTGGACAAGTTAAACTAGCAAAATAGATTTTTTAGAACAATTGGTCCATTCTTAAAAATAACCGTATAATATTTTCAGTTTTTGGGAAGGAACCCACTTTTGTAAACAAAAATGGGCTCAATTTAAAAGAAGCATTTGAACTTACTAACAAAAGTCAGGTAGTGGGTAATAGTGGTACAACAAGATGTGGTGTTTGTGCACAATGCAGGTTCATACAAGCTAAGAACATGGTAACCCTGCAAAACATTTTGAAGTCTAAGGTTTTCTTTGAAAAAGGAAATTGTCAAACATCGGGGGTGATATATTTGGCAGCTTATAATACCTGTCCATCTTACTACATAGGCAAGACAGAAAGGTGTATTAGGGACAGAATATATGAGCACCAGTACCATATTGCTACAAGAAATATAAATAATGCCCTATATAATCATTCATTAGTATGTGCAAAATTTGTTCAGTTTTTATTTGGCATTGTGGAATGAGTAAAACCAAATCCTAGAGGGGGAGATTACAGGTATTATAAAGAGGAAAGGGAAAATAAGTGGCAAATAAAACTAACTGTGACGCATGCACCAGGTCTTAATGAAATGGTATCCTTAAAACGAATATTAGTGAGGAAAGCTACCTCATAAGTACTGTGTGTCTTTGTGTGTGTGTGGGGGGGGGTAGTGGTTCAACTACACAATATATATATTTATATATATATATATATATATATATATATATATATATATATATATATATATACATATATATATATATGTTTTAAAGCAAGGCAATGGATAAAATATGGTTGATTTTTTATCTTAAACAATTTCTAAGTTTACATTTGATGAATGTCTTGGAATTTGAAAAGTTCTTTTTTATAAATGATGTTTGTTAAAATGTTCTTGTGTTAAAAGGTGTTTGTAGTGCATTTCATTTGAGCATTAAAGTATTTGTATCTTTAAATGATTGTGAAGGGTACTGACATCACTCATTTTAACAATATTTAAAGGCTATACTATGAAGTGCAGTTAGATTCTGATGAAGTCCCCAGTTTCAGTGGATGAAAGCACTCAATCCTTGTCTTTGTATGTTGGAAGAATAAAAACAGCTTGGACTGAAGAGTTTGACTGACTGGTAGTGTTTCCTACTGCTTCACAGTGTAAGTTGGAAGAATAAAAACAGCTTGGACTGAAGAGTTTGACTGACTAAAAGTGTTTTCTACTTATTCACAGTGTATGTTTTGGACTTTTTTAGGTATATTGAAGTAATAAAGATGGTGGGAGATGGTCTTCGGATACATTGCTATCTTATATTAGCTACTTTTAATGAATGATAATTAGTTGCTATTAGCTATATTTTTTGTCTGCTTTTCAGGATGCAGTATGAGCATCATTTTTGGGCATGGTTTTATGTATTGGGCAGCCAAGCAGGCAGCAGCGAAACCTGGTGAAACCTTTCTTGGTACTGAAATTCAAAACGGGAAGGGCTATGGTATGTTTTCATGGGAATGTTCATGAACTAGGTGTTGTCTACATTAGATGGACAACAGGCAGAATTAAGGATTCCAAAAATTATTGTTATTCACTTAGACGGTAATGATTTGGGTAAGGTGCCCAAAAATAGGCTGTTATCTTGCATAATCAGGGATTAAGTTCTGGTGAAGCAAAAGATTCCTTGTAGTATAGTAGCCTGGTAATAGGTAATTCCAAGGTTAGATTGGAGGGTATGAGTGAGCTTTAAAGCCATGGATGCGGCATTTTTAAACTACAATGTAGTTAGGGCATTTAAATCACTGTGACATTGTTGACAACAAACTGCTGTGGTTTGGGGTGGAAGGTATTCACTTGAGTGACATTGGATTAGATATGTTAAACATGTACTTTTCATAATTGCTGATTGAGTTAGTGGAAATATGTTCACTAATAGGCTGCGTTGTAGGTTGTGGTTCCAAACAAGTAAGGGGAACAGGCATCTAGGTGGTAGCCTGGTTGGTGATGTTTGAGTGGTGCATTTCCTTGGAGGTAACCCATCTTCCCCTTTTCTTATTTTTATCTCTTGTCTGGTGATTTGTTTTGAGATGAGTAGTGGGGACACTGCTCCAGGTTTGATTTTGGTGAAGGTGAATAAGAGATTAGGGTAATGCTGCTTCTAACCTGTATGTTTAGTTTGTCATTGTTTCAAGTGAACATTCAGTAATGCTGCTTGACATTTTCCTGCCTGTTTATTGTTGTAATACTCTAATATTTTCGATATATTATGTGGTTACTGACTGATGTATTTAATAAAGATTTACACTGTCTTACTGGTGTAGTTATTTGTGAATTGAGAGGCAGGGATATATGGAAATATATATATATATATATATATATATATATATATATATATATATATATATATGATCTATATTATATTCTTGAAAGCCGACAATGTCGAATCTGACATTGTCGACACGCGAATAGCGAAAGTGCAGAACATCGAATGGGTAAACGGAAATCTCCTTAAGGGGAGATTTCCATTTACTTCAATGTAGTGTGGTCTCGGAGTTGGTATATTTAAGTAGCGGTGGGTGGGGGCTGCAGCTCCCCCCATGTGGACCCCCCCCTGCCTACACCCTTTAGATTTTCTTTTTTTGTTTTTAATTTATTTTTCGGAACATTCAAAAATTTAATAGTTCCATCATTAAAGGTCGATCTTTAGTGATTCGAACGATTAAACTTTTGATGTTCTAATATAGACCAGAAATATATATATATATATATGTATACAGACACACACACACACACACACACACACACACACACACACACACACACACACACATATTTATCTACCTCTCTATCTATATATATATGTGTGTGTGTGTGTGTGTGTGTGTGTGTGTGTGTGTGTGTGTGTGTGTGTGTGTATTTACATATGCACCCACATATGTATATTGATATACACACAAGTATGAGTATATTACTGTTTGTCATGCATGTAAATTGTCAAGCCATGTGCAGTATAAAAATGGTTGTACTTACCTTATTTCAAAACGGTTTACTATTGGCATTTTGAATCTGCTTTGATCGACCATTTAGAATGTCGACCCAAAATCCTGAATCCAGAATGCCAAAAAGTAAACCAAAGCAAAAATAAATACATTGACAACCATGGATTGATGTTTTCAACACAGCAGGAGGTGACATCAGTCACCTCCTACTATGCACATTAATGTACCGTTAAACTCTACAGTCAGTGGTACTTTAATTATACTATTTTGCAGGGGGCTATGCCCCCCTGCATCCTCCATGTGGGAGGCTACGACCCCACACCCCCTGCACATGAAATATACCAACTCTGAGATCACATTACAGTGAAGAAATGGGCTAATTCCCTGTTCCTCACTGAACCATGATCTCCCAGCACAATGTTGAACCCAGTTGATTGAATTACACTACCCATTCCCTATAGTGTAGTTGATACATTTTGGCTCGACAGTCTACCGAATTGAAAACTGCAAGTCAACCACATGCTGGTAGACTGATGCAGTTTCAAGGTTTTCAGTGTAAGCCTTTCAAAACATTATTTTTTCAAACTTCAAAACTGATTAAAATTGGAAAACTTTTTCCATTTCTGATCAGTGAAACAAAAACTCTTAAGCACTAGCTTCCAGACATACTCTTATCTGAATGGGAATAGGAAATTCACCCCGGGGATCACTTCTGTGGTTCTGCTCGACAGTGGCACAGGAAAATAATTTTCTTGGGTTGCGAAAGCCAGGGTACATTTGGCTAGGCTTATATAGGCCCTAGGGCCAATAGCCTAGTACCTACCTATGAACCTATGAACCTATGAATGGTGGTACTCTGTGAATGGATATTTAGTAATATAATGGGATGTGCAAGATAGGGGTTAGTTGTATAGGAAAGATTAGATTTAGCAGACATCAGTAAGGGTGAGTGGGGGGCTTTAAGAAGACACAAACATAAATACACACAGATACAAATGTGCACATAGAAACAAACGTGCACACACACGCACACTTCAGAATTTGAGAAGGTTTTCATTCAGCGTGTTTTACTGCTGATTGGATGTGGAGTCAAAAGCCCTTTAATACAACCTAACATGGGTCTATATAATATGAGTGAATTCCACAAATTGCAAACACTCATAATATTGAATGTACAGGACCTCAAAGTGCTTTTTCTGAGCTCGCGGTACAGTGAAGAATGGGATATTTGCCCTTTCCTCACTTTAGTGCGATGTCAGAGTTGGAATATATATTTAGCGGGAGGTGTGGGGCGCACAGCCCCCCACAATAGGAAGTTTGAGGTGCGGTACGTTCGATATTATGAGCATTCTCAATTTGTGTGATTCGCTCATATGATATAGACCCCTCTAACACACAACCTAAAATAAAAAGTAAAATAATATAAAGACTGAATTGCAAACAGAAAGAGCATATCACTAATATTTATTTTGCAGTATATCTACTAAGTGATATCAGAAGGATGGAAATAAGTTAACAAAATGTAATGACTTGTTTAATGTATGCCGTCTAAGACTTAAGGTTAAACAAATAGAATGCAATGCTTTTTGCAGGAGATACAAAGTGAAAGAGGAGGACATTGCTTTCAGTATCAAAGATGGAGAGACACACTGCAGAGTCAGTTTCACATATTTTACATGTGGATTCAAATGAAAATGTATCACTATTAAAAAAACGGAAGGTATTATTTGTGTACATAGCTAGTGAGATCCCATCTTGAAAACTGTGTCCAGTTTTCAAGTGCCATTCTCTTCTTAGATGCAAGTAAGGTTAAACCTGCTAATCAGGTGTCCACTATGTCAATACATGGGCTAATCAGGTGTCCACTATGTCAATACATGGTCTGCACCAGATGTCTGATGAAAAAACGTTCTGAGAATTAACCTATACACCCCAAAGAAAAAGGAAACGACAAAGGGGTATTTATGACGGAGGTTTTACATTTTGTAAGGAAATCATTAATGTCCAAATGGCAGTATCCTTCTGAAATGGAAATGACAGTACAATGTAAAACAGACAGCAGGCAACCAAGAGTGGAAGCAGTGGCCTACAGTTTTATTATGAAGTTTTTCATTGTGTACTAATTTCTCTAACAATGATGGAGAAATAAGGCAGACAGTGATTATGTGATAAATGTGGCAAACTCATGCAGTGGGAAAGGGTAGGCTTTTTAAGTTAATAATTTTGTGCTGTCTTTTTTTTTCTCTGATCTTTTTTGAAAATTTCCAGACATGTTTATTTGTTTCTGAACGTGAACTTCACTGCATACTCAGTCACGCCACTTTATAAGGAGTACGTGTGTTTGTGCATTTGTTCATGCGTGTCTGAGTTCAAGTCATATGTAACATGAAAAACATCAGCATTATCTTCTTTCAAGATGTTGCTGTTACCATTCTGACACTGAATTCTGACTGACTAGGCAAACACAAAGTATATACAGAATCATTTTCTTGAAAATGAAAAGAAAGAACTGTTAAATTCCTTTTATATGAAAAGCTACTTGCAGACAGTAACAGAGTCATACAATGTAAATGAATCATATTTTATGTATTGTACTCTTGTACTAAACAGAAAAAAATTAAATGAAGAAACTTCTTCACAGAACAGGTTTACATTAGCTTATTTTGCGCGTATTAAGTTTTATTGCACTGCTCTTATTCATTAAGGTGCAAGATTCGTTTTATCACTTAACATGACACCGCATGAGTAGGTGTGTATCAGTAATTTAACATACAAAAAGATTTTTTTTGTTTCACAGTTTGCAAGACATTTACTGTAATACAAATGGGAACAAAAGTATACAGTTAAGGAACAAACAGTTTTCTTTTACTATCTTACTTCCCATACTAAACAGATCTGTAACTAATGGATATGACTGCATGAAGTAGCTATATTAATGAATAATTTACTATCCATTTCTTTTGACTAATGGAGCTGCAGTTAAAGCTAATGCAATACTGTCAGCAATAACTTACTAAGACGCACATTTTGTGACCAAAGTTGGGTCAGCATTATTCATATAGCCAGTTATCCCTAGACATCTAAAACAGCCAGCTAAGCATTGTGGATTTTGCTACTTTGATCTGATTGAGCTATATTGGCGCAGGTGCAAGTTCCGCATCAGATAATGACATAATTGTACATTCCCCATGTACCTCTGACATAATGGAGTGGAACTGTGCCGAGCTCAGAAGGTCTTGTGGCAGATCCTGATCAGAACAAACTGAAGAGCTAACAGCATGGACACTGGACAGAAGATATCAGACGCCTACTCAAATGCTGTTATTAGTGGTTATTAAAGAACTTACCTCAGAGCTTGGGGAAACACAAAGAGGTGAGATAACAGTTAAAGACATTTATCTTAATTAAACCAGGTATAAAGTGTCTGATATATTAACATACTGACCATTTGATTCAGTCCACACACGCATTTTCTTGTATATTCCTTCAGGGTACTGCAGAGCAATTTAGAGGCAATG
Source organism: Protopterus annectens (assembly GCF_019279795.1). Lineage (NCBI taxonomy): Eukaryota > Metazoa > Chordata > Ceratodontiformes > Protopteridae > Protopterus > Protopterus annectens. The sequence goes on along the minus strand of NC_056730.1, from coordinate 221,904,084 downwards.
TAGTAAATTAAAAGCCCATGTTAAGAAGTGAGGAAGATATTGGTAGGCCTGAAATCATGGTCTGTACTGAAAGTATAATAATTTTACTATAAAACAGGCTGCTGCTGCATTACTTCTGTGTCGAATACATCAAAATACAATTGAAATACCTATTTTGTAATACTCATTTTCCCTAACTGATGATGCAAGATGCACAATCCATTTCAGAGGTGTGCATCATCTTCTTTCGGCTGTTCCCGTTAGGGGTTGCCACAGCAGATCACCTGTTTCCATTTCTTCCTGTCCTCTGCATCTTGCTCTGTCACACCAACCACCTGCATGTCCTCTCTCACCACATCCATAAACATTATCTTAGGCCTTCCTCTTTTCCTGTTACCTGGTAGCTTCATCCTTAGCATCTTTTTCCCAATATACTCAGCATCCCTCCTCAGCACATGTCCAAACCAACATAATCGTGCCTCCCTGGCTTTGTCTCCAAACCTTCCAACCTGGGCTGACCCTCTAATATACTTATTCCTAATCCTGTCCACCCTTGTCACACCCAGTGCAAATCTTAACATCTTTAATTCTGCCACATCCAGCTCAAACTCCTGCCTTTTTGTCAGTGCCACTGTCTCCATCCCATATAACATAGCTGGTCTCACTACCCTCTTGTAGACCTTCCCTTTCACTCTTACAGGAACTCGTCTGTCACAAATCACTCCTGACACTCTTCTCCACCCACTCCATCCTGCCTGTACTCTCTTCTTCACCTCTCTTCCACACTCACCGTTAGTCTGAACTGTTGACCCCAAGTACTTAAACTCATCCACCGTTGCCATCTCTACTCCTCGCATCCTCACCATTCCTCTATCCTCCCTCTCATTCACACACATATATTCTGTCTTATTCCTGCTGACCTTCATTCCTCTTCTCTCTAGAGCATATCGCCATTATTAATACTTATTGTAATGATTTCAGGACAGAGCATAATCTGCAGCAACTCATATCTACTCTAAGCTCATTTAGCTGTTTGTATATGTACATGAGGAAACAGCACAGGTAACAGATATTTTCTTCTTTAACGCAAAAATGAATTATTCTAAATGGACATGATGGTATATATCCATTTCCTTAACATATGTGGTAATTATAAGCTAGTCATTTAACATGAAAAACATAAGTATGCCATGTTCTACTTTGGCTTCCTGTGAATAGTCCCTTCTTGTTTAATTAGCATGCAACTATTCAATTCCAGAAAAGTAAAGTCTTGGTATGTCTGTACTTTATGACAGGAGATCAGGAAACATAAAAACATTTTTTACAGAGGAGCAAGATCCCTCAAACTTCTCCCCATCAATGTGGAGGCAAGGATCTCCACACCCCAGACTATAGACTTATAACTATATATCTACATCAAGCTATATATATATATATATATATATATATATATATGTGTGTGTGTGTGTGTGTGTGTGTGTGTGAAGATATATAGACACACAAACAGACACACATGTCTCTCTCTCTAGATATATATATATATATATATATATACACACACACAGTATATATGGGTGCACTCGACATGATCTAAACATCATAACGTCAAAAGACAAATTATTGAAACAAAATATCTAAAACACAAAATATGGACAAAACCGATGTTGATATTTCTCTCGAGTCAACTATGGTTTGTTAGTATATTCACTGAATTTTTAAATTAATACACAAAGTTGTGGTTCATGTTGCATTCATTATTACAGTTAACAATGTGCCTATTTACATTTTGCATCATTAGCGAATAGACTAGGTAGTTTCGTTTGCTTTAAGTTACATCAGGGTGATGTAATTATTGCCCATTTTTGATTGTATGTATTAGAGAGTGTGTCACATTCATTCACGATTTTAAGCATAGCATGATTACTGTACATTCATGGCTCTGAAGATGTCTAGATCTTAAGACGTAAGCTCTTAACCTTGAACATGTTTATACAGCTTTATCATTATTTTTTGTGTTTGAATTAAAAGACTTTGAGACTGGTTCAGGACTAGTAGCTGTCTTACTGGTTGTTTTTTTGACATTGTAGTTTTTATTCTTTCAGTATCGGGTAATTAGGAGGTTTTTTGGTTATTCATTCTTTTTTTCTCTGTTTTTTTCCCGGATATGTCAACTAGCAACTCCCAACAACTATTTCAGGATGCACCCAACAACATTTTTGCCTCTGAGCCTGGGAATTTAACCTTACTTATTCTGTTCTCCAACTGAACCGGGGCTTAAGAGATTTTAGTGGTTATCGCAATTTAACGATGTGAGAATCAACACAAGCTAACTAAGTGGATGAATTGAGAAACCATTCAGTGGGATCCTCTGATAAAGGAACTCATTACTTTTCATCCATGTTTAAGGTACATACTTGGTTAGACAAATTTGAACTTTTACATCAGAGAAACTATGTTCAATCTGATGACAGCCACTATTTAACTCTATGGGAACAGTTATCATGGGTGAGAAGTCTCTTTACAAGTTTAAATCTTTACAATTAGAAAATTATTTTTGGGAGAAAGTATTTAGAGACAGCATGTTCCCAAAAGCCTACAGATATGGAAATATCAACAGGGGATGGAAGTTAATTTGGTATTTCATAATGAACTTCTTGAATTTTTCGATCGGATGGGCTTGGAGGTCAACAAGTTACTTTTAAAAGAGAATGAAAGGTGCATGGTTAAGTATAAGCAGGATATTTCTAAATTAGCAGAGTTTATCACAATGGATTTGTACTTTCATAAGCACAAGACACAATTTAACAACATTGTTTGAGTTCATTGATGTTAAGTTGGACAATGTAAAGAACAGGGAGGACAAGAAACTTATTTGTGATGATACTGAGTTCCATAACAGGTCTGTTTATCCTGCTCCTTCAGGTGCCATATTTACAGATAACTCCAGTGATCAAATTGTCGATGGGAGTAATTATATCAACATTGAGTAAGATGCCCCTTTAGAGCAGAACACCTTGAGGTGATCCGAAAGGTTGGCAAAGAAAGGCAATATATTTGGAACACACATCCCCAGGGGAGTGTAAAGAAGAAGAAAAACAACAGAAAGAGTTTTCCCAGGTGGAGAGCACAATGGCAGTAGATGATGATACAACTTTTGAGCCTGCTATACAAATACCAGGTACTGCAAATGTTACTTCTTTTTATGGGTATAACATTTACAGTTTTACTGGTCTTGCTATTGGACTGCAATATCATAGTTTGTTTTTGAAAGGTTTAAATTTTATTCCAGCCACAAGGGCAAGGGTAGAAGATTCCCTTCTTGATTTAAAAATATTCAGAAGGAAGTTACACTTCCAGATTCTATTTGGTGACAGCAATAGTACCTGTACAGTGGATAGGTTAAGAAAAAATAGTACTGTGAATCCAATTTTACACCCTGTATTAAATGTCTGAAAATCAATGTGAAAAGGATATATGTGCCACTGGCGAGTAAAACCAAGTTCTATAATTTGTCTGCACAGGAGAATCAGTTTTTCAGTGATTTTATGTACAACAATGAAATTAGATGGATGAAGCTGGATAAGGGTGGGGGGCTTGTGATTATGGACAAAGCTGACTAATCAGGGCAGATGTTACATTTATTACTGGACAATGATGTTCATTCTATTGTATCCATGAATGAGATAAATATAGCCAATCATGGTATCAACATGGTTTTAGATGAATTGCTTTTATTCTATACCATTCCACAAGGCTTGCATGACTTTCTTCAAGTGGATTTTCCAATTATCCCAAAAAGTTTTGTCATCCCTAAAATTCACACTGATTCCAATAACCCTCCTCTTTATCTTACTGTCGCTGCAAGAGGATCAGTAACAGAGTCTTTAGCAAAATTTATTGATTGCAAGCTCAAGCATCTGTTCACCCCATTCCCATGCATATTAAAAGGTTTGTGGGATTTGTTGGATAAATTGAGGAATGTATCAGTAAAAGAACATTTTTCGTTAATTACGTGTGATGTGCAAAGTATGTTCACCATAATTCTGCAGGATGTGGGTCATTGCTGGTTTCAAGGGATTGTTTTGAAACATGGCCACTTGAGAGCAATTGAGAATGCCCTGGTCTGTGAATTTATGGATTTAGCACTGAGCAACAATTGTTTGCCTTTTGATGGCGGGTTCTGTAAACAGAACCAGGGTGTAGCAATGGGGGCTGCTTTTGTCCCATTGTTTGGCAACACAGTCATGTTAAGATGGCAATTAAACAATGTATTCCAATTTCGTTATTTCAAGTAGTGTGTGATGTATTTTAAGTTTAATGACTATCTTTTGTTCATCTGGGAAGGCACGGTAGAACAGTTTCATATTTTTTTTAGGCAGATTCAGAAAAGTACCAGTTTTCTGAAATTCACCCAGCAGATTAATCAGCAATCAATTACATATCTCAGTGTTGAACTTAGGAACGGTGACAATAAGGACTTCGGACACATATGTACAGGAAACTTATACACTGTAACACCTTCCTGTATTTCACTAGTTACCACACCCTTTCATCAGAAAAAGGGGGTGGTCAAAAGTCAACTTATACATGTATCACATTTAACATCTGAGGATGTAGATTGTTTAGAATAATTTGAGATGATTAAGCAAATATTTAGGGATCGGGGTTATCCCCCATATCTTTTGGAATCCATATGTCAGAAAATTTGGTCTGAGAGGCACAGCAAGTTTGCACCTATTATTAAATATGGACTGGATAAGATCAATAAAGATGGTACAGATAATATTCTCAACACACAAAATAATATGGTGCTGCATTACACGGTTGATATTAGGGAATAGAAGCCGTATGAAAGAAATGGACATTATTACAATGTGACAGCAATATTCAACATTTAAACTGTGAGCTTTGGCCGGTTAAGACCTGCATGATATCAACCTGAACGCATAAGTGTAGCTAAGTAACTTTTATCTGCACTTTTTAAAGTAATTTGTTTGTGTTGCATTGAGCAATATCTAGCTAGAAGTTGACTGTTTTTTCAGTAGTGCATGTGGTATTTTCAGTTAAGGCTTGTTAAAAACCTGCATAGCCAGTGATAGGTGGGGTAGTAGTTTCCTTCATTGTTATTCAGTTTCTGTCTTTTACAAGTGGTACAGTGAATTATCTTCTGTTTAAACTGTGAGCTTTGGCTGGTTAAGACCTGCATGATATCAACCTGAACGCATATGTGTAGCTAAGTAACTTTTATCTGCACTTTATAAAGTAATTTGTTTGTGTTGCATTGAGCAATATCTAGCTAGAAGTTGACTGTTTTTTCAGTAGTGCATGTGGTATTTTCAGTTAAGGCTTGTTAAAAACCTGCATAGCCAGTAATAGGTGGGGTAGTAGTTTCCTTCATTGTTATTCAGTTTCTGTCTTATACAAGTGGTACAGTGAATTATCTTCTGTTTAAACTGTGAGCTTTGGCCGGTTAAGACCTGCATGATATCAACCTGAACACATAAGTGTAGCTAAGTAACTTTTATCTGCACTTTTTAAAGTAATTTGTTTGTGTTGCATTGAGCAATATCTAGCTAGAAGTTGACTGTTTTTTCAGTAGTGCATGTGGTATTTTCAGTTAAGGCTTGTTAAAAACCTGCATAGCCAGTGATAGGTGGGGTAGTAGTTTCCTTCATTGTTATTCAGTTTCTGTCTTTTACAAGTGGTACAGTGAATTATCTTCTGTTTAAACTGTGAGCTTTGGCTGGTTAAGACCTGCATGATATCAACCTGAACGCATAAGTGTAGCTAAGTAACTTTTATCTGCACTTTTTAAAGTAATTTGTTTGTGTTGCATTGAGCAATATCTAGCTAGAAGTTGACTGTTTTTTCAGTAGTGCATGTGGTATTTTCAGTTAAGGCTTGTTAAAAACCTGCATAGCCAGTGATAGGTGGGGGTAGTAGTTTCCTTCATTGTTATTCAGTTTCTGTCTTATACAAGTGGTACAGTGAATTATCTTCTGTTTAAACTGTGAGCTTTGGCTGGCTAAGACCTGCATGATATTATCCTGAACGCATAAGTGTAGCTAAGTAACTTTTATCTGCACTTTTTAAAGTAATTTGTTTGTGTTGCATTGAGCAATATCTAGCTAGAAGTTGACTGTTTTTTCAGTAGGTCCCCAGCCACTCTCCCTGTTTTTGTCTTGGTGTTAATCTTGGTGGCTTTGAAACTGCCGGCCCGTCTTGTAAATTTACACTTGGATATTCCTCCTGGGCCCATCTCATTTGCTCACTCAAAAAAAAAAAAAAAAAATGTATCTGCTTTTACTGTATTTGTGTTTCTTCCTACTTTATTTTGCTTTTGCGTCATCTTAAAAGTACTCAATTGTATTTATTACTGCTTGGTGTAACTCACTCTAAGCCTTTTGGTTTAAGCACTTGGGCTTCAGACCAGTTGTTTTACATTAAGAAGGTTTGTGCTCTGCACTGTAGTGGCAGGACAGGTAGCTTACATCCTTCTAAGTTGGGAACTGCTGATTGAGGGCTCAGTGTTTGTTATTCTAAAAGTGTATTAATTCTCGTTTAAGCACTTGGGCTTCAGGCCAGTTATTTTACATTAAGAGGGTTCGTGGTCTGCACTCTTGTGGGAGGAGAGGCTGGACTCTGCCCTTCTGAGCTGGGAGTTTCTGGTTAAAGGTTTATAGTGCCTGCATATTTGTACTGCTTCTTACTAACTTGGTACACCTTGTTTGCTGTAGCATAGACTAGATCCAGGCCTGCTGAATCTAGTTTTGTTTGTATAACTTGAGCACTAATCCAGGCATTCTTTAAAGTATTCAATTGTATTTATTACTGCTTGGTAGTAACTTGGTTAAAGTGTAGCTATCATTCTAAGTCTTTTGCATTAAGCACTTGGGCTCAGACCAGTTGTTTTACATTAGGAAGGTTTGTGGCCTGCACTGTGGTGGCAGGACATGTAGCTTACATCCTTCTAAGTTGGGAACTGCTGATTGAGGGCTCAGTGTCTGTTATTCTAAAAGTGTATTAGTTCTGGTTTAAGCACTTGGGCTTCAGGCCAGTTATTTTACATTAAGAAGGTTCGTGGTCTGCACTCTTGTGGGAGAAGAGGCTGGACTCTGCCCTTCTGAGCTGGGAATTTCTGGTTAAAGGCTTATAGTGCCTGCATATTTGAACTGTTTCTTACTGGAATTGGTACACTTTGTTTGCTGTAGCATAGACTAGATCCAGGCCTGCTGAATCTAGCTTTGTTTGTATGCTTGTTTGCTTGTTATTTCCCTGAAACACTAATTCCAGCTAAAACGCGGCGTTTCAGTGCTTCTGTGGATCCCTAGTGACATCTGCATTGCTTACTGTACTCATTTCCTTGTTTCACTTGAAAGAAAGTTACTGTTTGTCATTTTTGCATTTAAGTTACCTGTAACACATTGCATTTAAGTTACCTGGCACTTGCTCACTAAAGCAATTATATAAGTCAGCACTAAAAAATTAAAAGCGCTACACCCTCACAAACTCCCCTTGAGTACTTTGTTTCCCATTGGCCCTTTTTTTTTCAATTATAAAGGAATTCCCAATACTATTCTAGCATGTCCAAAGGTCAGTTGTCAGTCTCCTCTCCGGTCCAGATGGTGAATCTGGGAATCTTGAGGCAATGTTACAACTGTCTCATGTACACAGACAACCCTCTCCTCCTCCCAACAAATTCCAACACATGTGAGAGATGCAACCATATAGCCAAACTGGAGGCTAAGCTCTCTCAACTAAGTACTGGTGAAACCTGTCAGGAGGAGAAGGAAACCACATTCACAACAATTCCAGTCTCACATAGACCTACCACGACAGCAAACCAAACACATAAACACACAAAAACATACTCGGAGGCTCTAAATAAAAATCTGCCTAAGCAGCAGAGACCTCCAAAGCAGACACCCAAGTAACCGCTACCCCAAAACAAAACACATGCAACACATAGCTCACAAAGCCAGTGTGCCGAACAGTCACAGCCCTTAAGGCTAAACAACACACCTGATACACTTGTAATAGGTGACTCTATTGTCAGGCACACTGACGTCCCGCTCACCAGGCTGAACAAGGAGAAGGTCACGGTGAGCTGCCTGTCGGGCGCTAGGATCCGCCACATAACACAAGCACTCAGGTCACTTCAAGGCAAGTACAAATATGACTCAGTCATTGTCCAGGCTGGTGTGAATGACCTGAGACGTACCTCCCTGGACTACATGAAAAGAGACATAGAGGAGCTCTCTGAGCATGTGGAACAGGCCGGTATGACCCTGACCTTGAGTAGCATCTTACCCTCACCAAGAATGATGCCACAATATGAAGACAAGATGATCAATTTCAACAACTGGCTTAAGTGTTGGTGTCATTCAAAGGGGATCCAATGCCTGTCAGCCTGGGATGACATGCTCGACAGGCCACGATGCTTCGCTAGGGACGGCTTGCACCTGTCACCCCTGGGCTTTCGGATATTGGCAAAGGCTCTTGCTACCCCCATAGTGCCTTTTTTAGGCAAGGCTCAAAAGACAAACCCACCTCCATAGGTATCACAAGGGATAAGAAACTAAGAGTAATGCTACTCAACACCAGAAGTCTAAACCTCAAGATGCATTTACTCGAAACTCTCCTTAGCATGGAGAACATCGATATCTGTGCAGTAACAGAAACCTGGTTCAAGGCTCCCGAGAGCACCCCAGCACTACCAGGTTATACCTCATACCATGCTTTTCGGCCCCAATACTTGGACCGAACCAGAAAAGGAGGGGGGAGTATCAATGTTCGTTAAAGATACCCACACCTCCAGGTTGGTGGCACAGCACGAAGCATCAGAGACTATCCATGTGCAACTAACAGTGGGTAAAACTGCCTTCCAGTTTATAGCCTGCTACAGACCACCCCCCCAAACCCAGGAACCCCACTCGGCCTTCCTGAGAACACTGGAAAATATGAAGGTCTCTCCAAACACCATTAAATTGGGCGACTTCAACTACCCAAACATAGACTGGGAGCATTACTCTAGCTCCAACACCCTAGCTCAAAGGTTCCTAGAATTTATAAACTCAAATGCTATGGAACAACTTGTTACCACTCCCACAAGAGGGGAAAACATACTGGACCTGATCATCACCAACATGGGGACTTTATGCTCCAGACCAGAAGTGTATCCCTCACTGGTAAGATCAGACCATAAACTAATCTCACTGGATATTCACATCCCGACCCCACCCCCTGCCCAGAAAACCACAGTGAAAAACTTCTCTAAAGCAAATTTCACACTCCTCAAAACTGAGGTGGAATCCTTCAAAGCCCCCTGGCCTGTGGAAAATACGGTCCAGACCGCAGAATCCTTTATAAACGCATTCTATGAACACCTTCAGGAATGCATGGATCATGCAATCCCAAATAAAACCAAGACCCAATCCTCCAAAGGCAGACGTCCTGTCTGGTGGACCCCAACCATAAACAAACTATACAACAGAAGGAGGAAGCTACTACATGATAGAGCAAAATCTCAAAAAGGGAAGGCATCTCTGACCAGTGTTAGCAAAAAACTACGGGCAATCATAAAATTGTCTAAGGCCAGCTTCGAGAGACAAATTGCACAGGACACTAAGGATAATCACAAGGCTTTCTTTAGTTATGTTAGGAACCTGGGTGGGAATTCCCAGATATGCTCAGAATTAGTCCAAAATGACAAAAAATACACCGAACCCACAGACATTGCCAACATCCTAGCTGACAGGTTCAGTGCAAACTTCTCCCCCCCTCCCCACCAAAAGGGCAAATATCTATCCCAGCAGAGTGCTGCCCCCCTGACATCTCAGATGCTCAGGTAAGAGCCGCCCTCTCCAAAGCAAAAAACACAGCATCAATGGGACCAGACGGTGTCCCGGGCTGCGTCCTACATGAACTCCAAGAAGAGCTAAACCCAAACATAAAACTACTGTTCAATCTCAGCCTTATGACAGGATATGTACCCAAAGAGTGGCATACAGCAACAGTGGTCCCTCTCCACAAAGGTGGTGCCTCAATGGATCCTGGAAACTATTGCCCCATAAGCCTGACTAGCTTGGTCTGCAAAGCTATGGAAAGGATCATCATGGACCTCATAAAAAAAGATATTGGGGACCTACAGACACTGGATCCTACCCAGTTCGGCTTTGTTAAAGGCAGATCCTGCCTCTTAAACCTGGTTAATTTCTTTGAAACAGTCACCAAGGCCATTGACGAGGGGACGGTGGTCCACACAGCCTACCTGGACCTCACAAAAGCCTTTGATACAATACCCCACTCGGGCATTCTAGATAAGCTCACCAGCTTAAATATAAACCCCATTGTCACTAGATGGGTTGCAAACTGTCTCAAGCACAGAACCCACATGGTTAGAATTGCTGGAGCCATGTCAGACTCCAAACCAGTTACAAGTGGCATCCCACAAGGCTCAGTCCTGGGACCTCTCCTGTTCGGTATATATTTCTCAGAGGTACATCTATGGAAGGTGAAGCACAGTTTTACCAAAAGCGTTAAGTAAAATATTCAAGTTTTTATCCGTTTCTTGTTTTTATTGGTTTCCGTTCGCTTTACAGTTTTAAAGGTTTTTTGTTGTCTTGTTCGTCTCGGAGGTACAGGCCAACACGGAAGGACTGTGGCTGACCAAGTTCGCAGATGACTGTAAACTGGGCACTGTAATCGACTCTCCAGCCGACACAAGCATCCTCCAAAAGGGCCTCATAGAAACAGACAACTGGTGCCAGAGCCATGGCCTCAAGCTAAACGCCAAAAAGTGTATAGTCATCCCCTTTGGCAAAAACAAAGTGCCCACAAATTACCACATAGGTGGTAATCCATTAAATACAGAAGAAATAATTAGGGACCTGGGGACACAAGTTGATAGCAATCTCTCATTTGACAACCATGTGGCCAAAGTGGTTAGAAGAACATTTTATATAGCCCACCTAATCATGAAGGGATTCACATCTAGATCAGGGGAGGTCATCGTGCCTCTTTACTCATCCCTCATCAGGCCCATAATTGAGTACAATGCCCCTTTTGGGATGTACCTTACCAGACACCTGCAGCAACTGGAAAGACCCCAAAAGTACCTTACCAAGAGGATCAAAGGGCTCAAACAGATGCCATCTGCTGCCCGGTTAAAGAAACTCCAGCTGTACTCAGTGGCATACCGCCTGCTCAGAGGCGATCTTTGCCTGACGTATAAAGCCATGTCCAACCCGGAATTAATGGACATGCTGCACCTCAGAAAATCCATATCCCATCGAGCTACACGCTCGAGAGACTTGATCCTCAGCACTGAAATAAATAGGACATGCTGGAGGGACAGATTCATAACCCAGAGGCTCCCTTCACTCTGGAATAAAATCCCAGTCCAGGTTAGGCAGAGTCCCTCATTGACTCTCTTCAAGAGGAATCTTGATGAGTGGATGGGGGATCGTAGGTTTACCCTGGGTATCACTTCTGTGTCACTGTTAGACAGAGGCACAGTATACTAACCTCGAAAAAGGGCATAGCAAAATTAATTTAAAATGGGTGGTGAAAGCCAAACACACTCTGGCTAGGCTTATAAATGCCCTAGGGCAGATAGCCTAGTATGAGCCTATGAACCTATGAACCTATGAACCTATTTATTTTCTGTGCTTCCTATGTTCATATATAAAAACAAGTCCAATATAAAATTTTTATTAGACAAAACAAAGAAATGCTACAAAGGGACACAGACTATGAGAAAATGTGGTCATTGCCCCCAGTGTCTATACATAAACCTGGACTACAAAGGTTCTCTATTCAACAAATTGCCTATTTTTGATGGTAATACTGCTTTTAATTGCTGCTCACAGAGGGTAGTATATTTAGCTACCTACACCACCTGCCCCAGATGTTATGTGGGAAAAAACAAGAACACTCTTAACAAACATATATATCAACATTTATATAGTATTCAGCATAAAGATATTAGGAGTACTTTGGCGGGGCATTCGGTGGTTTGCAAAGACTTCAACAGGTTTACTGCTTTTTAGTATTTGAGCAAATTAAGGTTGTTCCATGTGATGGATTTTGGGAGAATAAGCTCTTACACAGAGAAATGTGCTGGCAATTTAGATTAGATGCTGCGAACTTTCCTGGGCTGAATGAATCAAGCTCTATTGCCAGTGAATTGAGGAAGTGAGCACTTATACATTAGAAACAATATTTCTCTCGAGTCAACTGTGGTTTATTAGTGTATTTACTGAATTGTTTTACTACACAAAGTTGTGGTTCATGTTACATTCATTATTACAATTAACATGTCTATTTATGTCTTGTATCGTTAGCAAATGGACTGGGTAGTTTATTTTGCTTTAAGTTAGTTTATTTTGCTTTAAGTTACAACAGGGTGATGCAATTATTGCCCAGTTTTGACTGGATGTATTAGAGGGTGTGTCATGTTCATTCACAATTTTAAGCGTAGCGTGATTATTGTTTGTTCATTGTTCTGAAGATGTCTGGATTTTAACACCAATGTGCTGAACTTGAATGTGTTTGTATGGTTTTATTGTTTTCTTCTGTCTTTGAATTAAAAGACTTTGACACTGGTTTGGGACTAGCAGGTGACTTATTAGTTAGTTTTCATGGCAGTGTGTTTTTTTATTCTTCCAGTACCAGGTAATTTGGAACTTTTTTTTTTGGTTATTGCTTCTTCTGTGAATTAGGTAGGGATATTAATGACTATGCTAGTAAGGAAGACAGACAGCTGTCTTTATTTCCTGAAGTTATAAAATTATTACAAAAGACCTTGCTTTAATTATAGAAATATGCTTAATTTAAAAAATATATGAAATGTCATTAAAGTGATCATTCCAAGAAAAGAAGCAAAATATAAGTCGAAGGGGCATTTCCCTGCCAGAAATGCATGCTATGTAATCATATTAAAAAAAACACTACAATGTTTGAATATACAATGACAGACGATGTCAATGATTTAAGAGGGTTTATAAATAAGAAGATTAAAAGTGTTGCATTCCAGCAATGTGGCATAAAGCCTTGACTATCACTTGGGTGACCTAGGTGAGTTTAGCAGTTTTGAAATCTGTGATGTTCACAAGGGGAGGATAGGCATGCTGATCTTAGTGGGTGGGCAGTCAGTGGGCACTCAGAAGTCTAAGCCCAGCAGAAGGTAAAGGGACAGAGGTAAAATTATCCAAAAAGTGGTGGGGACATTAGTTGAGTTGTTGCAGAGGCTAGACGATATGCCAGCATACCCTAATGCATGACTGGCCCTGGACAAGCAGGTGAAGAAAAAGAGGAAGGGAAGTTATGGCATCAAAAAAAAATCAGCAGCAGCAATATCATTCTGTCTCAGATGCCTCAGTCTCTTCACCTGCATTGAGCGTGGGTTAGAGTTAGTGCAAGAGAGAAAGGAGGGCCTGGAAGACCTACTCTATAAGGAGATACTCCTAGCTGATGGCTGGATGCAAGGAGACAAAAAGAAAAAAAAATGACTACGGTTATATACTAAACTACCTACCTACCTATCTATCTGCAATGCATTCTCTGCAGCCAAATGTAATACAAAGCTTAATGTGAGAATTGGTCATTTTTTTTTTTACTTCAGAAAGAAAATTAGAAATTATACATTCTGCAAGCATACTTTATAAAAAGGTAGTAAACATATCATACTTTTGATGGCCAAGTTTTAGACTATTTTAAATTGAATGAGAAAATGAAAGGTATAGTAGGTACAAGTGAATACCAAGAAAATCAATGAATTATACTAGTAAAATGAGTGTTTTTCAGATATTAATGAATCAGTCTCAGTAAAGCTTATACTTATATAAAGGGCTTTAAGACATTCATTTTTACTTACTTTTTTTAATTTTTCCAAAACATTTGGGTTTATAATACCATGATGGGAATATACCCCATTCTTAAGTCAAAGTATGACTCAAGTTCATGAAATTAGTATTGTTTCAGTCTTTGATGTTAGCACGACTGTTCTTCGCAGCACCCGCAGTGTGCCCAGTAATGACTCCTTCTACAATTCGTATGGAGTTACATGTATAGGTAACTTATCTAAGTATGATTGTAAATTCATTTTTAGAAGACCCTTTGCTCCTACTACTTCTACTGGAACTGTCTGGGTATCCTTCGTCCACATTGCTCTCAATTCTGCCTGCAAATCCTGGTATTTTATGACTTTGTGGACTCTCTGTGTGTAAGACACTGTCTTCTTTTCATGGACTACTATATCTGGTTGTCTCGCATCTATTTTTTGAACTGTTGGTAATGGGTGATCCATGTGATATAAACTTCATAATTTTCTATAATGCTTTATGGCTCATGTTTCCAGTGTTTTTTAGTTACTACAGCATTTTAATGTTGGCACAATCCCAGTGCAACAGTCTTGCCACATTATTATGCCTTTCAGTATCTGCCATTAGCATGTCACAACCAACAGCAAGATGTGCATCTGTTTCCAATTCTGTTTTACAAAACCCACATTTGTCTGTTTCTCCCACATGTTCATTGGACTTTGTAAACCAGTGTGTATGCAATCCACTTGCTTGGGCTACCTATAATTAACCTTACATCTTTTGGTTTAAAGTCATCTCTCCTTAACAATTTCTGCATTTGATCCTGATCATCATGAGGTTGTTCCAAGAGTTTTCTGTGCTTGCAACTACATATATTTATGGATTTTCCAAATTTCTTGCTATCTCATCTGATCCTTCTCCTTATATTCCTTCTTTTGTTTTTTGGCACATTCAGTTGCTGCCTGATTTTTAGCCTCTTCTGGTTTGATTTCCATTCCTGCTTGACGCCAGTATGCTTCTACTAAAAAAAGCAGGGAAGGCATCTTAGACTTATTCTCTTCATGTTTTAAAACTTTCACTACCTATGGGTCTTGTGAGATCAGCAGATATGTATGCACTGCCATAATTTCAGATTTATACATGTAATCAATTTCGAGGAGGCCCATACCTCCATCAGAACAGGCAATATGTAGTCTTGGTATACACTAGTTTGTATAAATCATGTGATAATTATGAAACATGCTTCTTGTTTTCCTGTCCAACACCTTTTGGGGCCAGTAAAACTGTAAATTAGGACAGGAATAGCAAACCAGTTTATAGCTTGGACTTTGTTCCTCAATGTCAGTGCTGTTTTCAGTATTAATTTTAGTCTTCTAAAATATTTCTTACTAAGTTTTGTTTGCATTTGTTCTTGTTTTATTGTTGATTCTTCATCAATTCCCAAATATTTATATACTACCTCTTGCTCGAGTTCTTTTATATCACATTCCTGTCCCAAACTGATGTTATTTTGGTGCTGCAGCTTTCCTGCTTTAAAGGTTGCTTTTGCACATTTATCAAGACCAAATGATATTGTTATATCATCTGAAAAAGTTTTGACCACTTGCAGTTGTGCTTTCAGTTATTCATCCGATGAATTATACAGTTTTAAATCACCTACAAAAAGAAGGTGAGAAGTCCTTATACTTTGTTGTTTTCTGGATGCCAAATTGTAGCCATGATCTAATCTATTAAGTAGACAGCTTAATGGCTTAAGGGCAAGAGAAAAGAGCAGCGGTAACAGAGAGTCATCCTGAAATATCCCGCTTTCAATTTTTATCCCTGTAATAATAATTTGTCTTTTATCATGGCTTAACTGCAAAATGATTTGCACCTGTTTTCTGGTCACTATAATGTAATCAATCAGTGTAGGGTGCATCATACACATTTTTAAGCACTCTTTCATGCATGAATGTGCAATACTGTCAAATGCGTTTTTGTAGTCTATCCATACCATACTTAGATTTTTTTCATTTTTACAGTTCAACGTTATGACATTATTTAACAACAACTGATTCTTTGTTCCATATGACTTTCTTTTGTTACGCTTGTTCTATTGCCATGATTGAGTTTTCTTCTAAATAACTATAAACTCTTCCAGCATTAATTCTAGTGTATAGTTTATATGTCATCTGAAGGCAAGTTATTGGTCTATAGTTTTTAGGATAGCTTGCAGGTGCGCTCTTAAGTAGGAGTAGTGTTTTTACTGTTGTTAACAGGCTCATGTCTGTTCAGGGTGCTCATACAAATCGTTCTTACTCATTGCTAAATCTTCGCGCAAATATGTTAATACTTTTAGCCAGAAGTTAGGTACTGCATTTGGGCCTGCAATTTTCCAGTTAGGAGCTTTTCTTAACTTTGTTTCACTCTCTCTGGCTGTTACTTCATAACATTTAATATCCTATACATTTGAACTTCTTATTCTTTCTTTTACTTCTTCTATCCATTTAGCACCTTTGCTGTGTCCCACAGGCTCTTCATAGATATTTCTCCAAAATATATAAATTTCTTCCTTTTTGGTGATGTTTCAATTCATTTTGCCTTATTTCCTAATTCTCTGTAAAACTTTTTTGGATCATCAATAAATTGCTTATTTTGTACTTTTCCTTTATATTTGTCTATATATCTTCTATGTTTTCTGCATGTGCTGATATTTTTAGTTTATTATTTGAGACAGTGCATGATAGATCCTGATCTGTTCTAGTATTGCACATTGTTTTAATCATATCTAAGTATTTTTGTTGATCTGGTCCCTCTTCTATACGCTTCTAACAGTGACACCATGTCTTAATTGCTTTATAGTTTTCTCTATTTGATACTTCCTTGATGGCATTCAATTTCTCCCTTTCCTTTTCCTCACTACCCTGTGTTTTGTTGTAAGACTTTATCTGTTATTAATTTAGCTGCATAGTAATATATTCTATTTACTTCCGTTATATCACATGAATCTCTATGAACAGTCCTAACTACTATGTTCATTTGTTTTATCAAACTTCTAACTTTTTGATTTTTACCAATTTTCTGTAGTCGATTTCTTTCACTGATCTTAAGATGTCGGTCTATTTCTACTAAATCAAGCATCTTATATCATTTTCTTATAAAATGAGGACACATTCTGTGTACTCCATTTCCTGTGGACATTCTATAGAAAGTTCTAAAGGATCTTCCTGTGCCTCATTCTCTTCAGGCAGAGGGTATACATTTTATGTCTGGCCACACCCATATCTGCAGCAGGTCTCCAAGGTAAACAGCCTCTGGCATATTAGAAAAATGTAGGTACAGGAAGTAAGCAAGCCAGATCCATAACTTCAGGATAAGGAATGGCTCCAAGCATACCTCTCAACTTGCAGACATCGAAAATCTGGACAAAGGCACTTGAAAAATAGGTAAATCAGGCAAAAAGTCTGGACAGCTAATTTGCATGAAATATGCATACCAACCATCACAGTTACTTCCACTTTTGGTAGGATTGTGGGGTACCACTGCAAAGAAACTCGTGTAAAATAAGAAAAAAAAACATGCAAAATTGCATTAGACACCTGATTTTTGGATACATGTTACATATAATATATCAACCAATTGATGCATTTCAGAAAGAAAGCAAAAATGAATAAGTAAACAAATGCGCATCAGTGTCTTTGGTATTATCTTACATTCAAATCATAATCACACTAGCCAGTGTGCTGGCACAAACCAAAGAATGACCTTCATAGACAGATGTCTCAAATCCCTTGTTTTCCTACATGCTTTCTGCTTGGTCACCCATTTGCCATCTTAACAAAAACCCTATCAATTCTTTATAAACAAGATGATTGTAAGCAAACTCATCCACAGTGCATCACAGAAAATGGCCCAAATAAACCCCCAAGAAATATTAATGTCATTAAATTCAGTATTCAGAAACTGTACATTGTAGAAGTAGTGCAATCTAGGTACCTAATAATATAACTAAAACAAAAGATAAATAAATCAAATCATGCATTTGAAAACCCCTAACCACTCCTTTTTTGACATTGTTTCTATGGCACTCTAAAAGCAAAGCACACTTTACCATAGGATCATATGATCATAGGAGGTTACTAGACTAATGGAATGGCCCTTGGGCCCTTACAAGTCTAGCCAAGAGTTTATCCTCAAAAAAGAAACCTCAGTCAGCACCTGTTGCCTCTGCCATTGAGGGACAAAGGTGTAAACACTGGGTCAAGTTTGTGGTTTCCCATCCACTCATCAAGGTTGTGCTTGAAGAAGGTCAGCAAGGTACTCTGTTTGATATGTATGGGAGGTCTAATCCAGACACAGGCAGCCTCTGGGAGACAAATCTGTCTCTTCCGGAGGTTTTTTTGATGTTGCATATTAGATTTAGGCCTATCGAGTGGGTAATCTGCAATAAGTTAGACTTACAGATATGGAACATCTCTAGTAGGGCAGGGTCTGATATTGCCTTGTAGGTGAGACACAGATCACCTCTGAGCAATATGTATGATACCAAGTAGAGTGATAGTGATTTGAGCCTGTCTGCATAGGACAGGTGTTGGAAACCATGAATTCTCTTTGTGAGGTATTTCTGTGGCCTTTCCAGTTGGTGCAGGTGTTTGGAGAAGTACATACCAAACGGGGCATTATACTCAATTACAGGCCTAATGAGGGAGGAGTACAGAAAGGTAATTAACCTCCTTTTTCTGGATGCACTCCCTTTAACTATGAGATGAACCAAGTAAAAGGATTTTCTGACCACTGCCGCCACATGATAGTAGAATTTGAGATTTTTGTGAACCTGAGTATCCAGGTCTCTCACAACAGGTTTTGTGCTTAGGGGGTTGCAATTGATGTGGTAATCAGTAGGGGCTGTATTTTTGCTGAAGGGTATGATAATACATTTTTTTTTTGCATTTTACTTAAGGCCATTACTTTGGCATCAGTTATTTGTAGCTGTGAGACCCTCTTGCAGTATGTTAACATCATTTGGGGAGAAAATGACAGCACCCAACTTAGATTCATTGGCAAACTTGGTCAGCCACAGGCCCTTTGTCTTTGCCTGGACTTCTGAAAAATAGATGCCAAACAGTAGGGTTCCCAGGACAGATCCCTGGGGGGCCACCACTAGTGACAGGTCTGCTGCTGCAGGTGGTAGCACCTATATTGACCTTGTGGGTCCTATTGGTGAGCCAGCTGGCCACCCGTCTGATGAGACAGGGATTAACACAAAGTTGTGTTAGCTTTTCGATGATGCCTGAATGGGGGATTGTGTCAAAGGCCTTGGCCAAGTCAAGGTAAGCTGTATGCACTGACTTTCCCTCACCCAGGTCCTTGGTGACAGTCTGAATAAAGTCAACCATGTTCACTAGGCAAGATCTGTCCCTGAAGAATCCAAATTGGATGAGGTCAAGGGCTGGGAGATTGCCTAAGTCCTTGTTTATGATATTCATAATAATATGCTCCATGGCTTTACAGAATAGACTTGTCAAGCTAAAGGGGCAATAGTTTCTTGGGTCAGTAATGGCACCATGTTTTTGCAAGAGGATGACAATGGCAGTTCTCCAGTCTGCTGGAATGAAGCCTGTAATTAGGCTGTGGTTGAATAGGGTGCTCAATGGAGAAGCTAGTTGTTGCTGGAGATGGTGCAGAATGCAGTCTGGGATACTATCAGGTCCCATGGAAGATGTGTTCTTTACCTTGGATAGGGCCTTTAACACTTGATCTATGGAGATATGAGGTGTAGGATAAGTACTGGAGATGTCAACTGAGCCTTTGGGGGGGCGATAGGAGGGTGACGTTTGCACTGAACTTTTCAGCTAGCAGGTTGGCTAAGACAACAGGATCAGTGTAAGTGGCACCATTAAGTACTAATTCGGAACAAACTTGGGCTTTGGCATGGAGGTTCCTAACATAACTGAAGAAGGACTTGTGCTTTCCCTTTGTTTTGGAGGTTAGTTTCAACTCATAATTGGCTTTGGAGGTTTTTACTGTTGATGTAATTTGCTTGTTGAGGTGGAGGAGGGAGTTTTTCCGATTTGTAGTTTGTTCCATTTTACCCTTGTACAACAGTTTCTTCCTTTTGTTGTAAAGCCTGTTGATAGAGGATGTCCACCAGATAGGTGTGTGTTTCCTTGAGGAGTAGGTTTTAGTTCTGTTGGGTATGGTCAAGTCCTCGCAGTTGTACAGGTGCTTATATATTGCACTGGCATATTGTTTAGCATAGTTATCTGCATACTCTGAAGGGGTCGGTGGTGTGAAGTTGCTGACACCTTCCCTTAGGAGGTTGTAGTCAGCTTTTAAGAAGTGTTTTTAGCCTGGTTACGACTGAGGAGGGGTTGGGTGGGATAGAAACTTCGAATGAGACAAACCAATGATCTGATCTCACCAGGGAAGAACATGCTATGGGAGTGGTGCAGCGGTCACCCATGTTGGTGAGAACCAAGTTCAGTATGTTATCTCCCCTTGTGGAGGATGAGACCAGCTGGTCTAGTGGGTTAGAATTGTTGGGTGAGTGCATTATTGCAGGAATAGTTCACACAGTCTATGGTGGGGTTGTTAAAAGTTACGTGGAAGTGCCCTTTATTATGCCGTATACACTGCTATACAATTCTGCAAATAAAGTGTGAATAATTAGCACAAATCCATATCAGAGACTGGCTACTGTGTCTTACAGTTATGAGTAACTTACCTTATAATCCTCACCTGGAACATCATAGATACAAGTAAGAGTTGAAAAAAAACATCCTCCTTGCATTCTTCTAATGTTTGCAATGTATTTGCCCGAGTTATGTATTGTAATTTGACTCGCACATCACTTCCCTATTGCACAGAATAAAAGTTAAATGGCACTAATTATACACACATATACATACACAAACACATATTTTAATCTGACATTGCTTCTATTTTATTATTGAAGCACCAACACACTGACAGAAATTGGGGTAAATTGTAGTACTCAAACCAATAAAGAAACCATAGAGTTCAAATGTTGAGATTATTGATTTCAAAAGGCCATATTAACTAAGTATTTAACATTTATCTTCACAGCTTTTTTTACAAACTCCCTTTCCATTATTCTTAACCCATCTAACCACAGTATTATAACAATCATTTATAACAGTAGGGAAAAAGTCAAGCTTCTCAGCAAAACATGTAAAGCCACCAATACATTTAAGATATGTACTATTTAGTTAACAGTTTTCCAAAATATCTAATCTGGTTAAATAATCCATTTTACATCCAATACTATTCAAAACACATATTTTAAGTACATATTTTATTACAGTTTGAAATTAACATACCTCACATTTTTCTTCAAAAAAATTCTTTAAGCTCCAGACTATAAAGAAATACACAAAATAAGTATTCCATCATACATCTCTTTCCCTGAAATTTCAGTTGTATCTGGGAACGTGTAACCTTTAATTTAGAACTGCATTCACACTTCACCCTATTTCAAAAGGGCAGCTACAGTGTGTGGGTCAAACCAAGGTAATAACAGATGTGGGAGGTAGAGCCTTGACCATAAATGGTCTGTTCTAAGCTTTAAGGCAGCAAAATATTGCAAAACACTTCTGCACAGCCATAGTATAAATGGTTTGTCACCACAGTATGTGTGCACAAGTCTTTATAAACAAACATTTGTCAGTGGACTTGCAGATTTGAATAAGAAATTGAAACAAACGTCTGAAACTTGGGGAAAAAGGAAGAGCAAAAAACTACAGCGTTAAATTGGGGAATTACAACTAAATCAGGACAGTTGAGAGGTATGGCCCTAATGGTGGGGTTGGTCGGGCTTGGGTGAGAAGCAGGGCTGGCTTGAGCCATGGCTGGATGAAGCATTGCCCCCTGCTTGCGGACCCCCTCCCAGGTGGGCCGGTGGGACAGTGGCAGTGACTCTGGAGACATGCTGAGCCCTTCCTGTGGATTGCTCCAGCTGTGTCAGGTGCAGGTCCTGATAGGAGTCCCGTATCATCCAGTAGCTAGCAGTTGACTTAGAACTGGACCAGGGAAATCTGACTGTTTAATTAAAACAAAGCATTGCAAAGGGCCAAGATGGATGTTGACGTGATGTGGTTTCTATCCAGCGCTCTGAATGCCAAAGTGATGAAATTCAATGAAGCATGAGTAAACAGCAAGAGTAACTATGGCTCTCTTAAGGTCACCAAATGCCTTGTCATCTAATTAGTTACTTGCATGAATGGAAGAATGAGATTCCCACTGTCCCTATCTACTATCTAGTGAAGCCACAGCTAAGAGAATGGGCTTGGCAGAATCAGTAGGGGAAAGAGGTGAGTTTGACTCTAGTCTGGCACTGTGAAGAGACATGAGAGGTGTAGAATAAACTGGAGGACTCAGCCACTACTGAAATAGCACTACTCTTATCATTTTTTTCACTTACCTGGTAAGGCAGGTGGGTGAGCCTGACCAGTGCTCCCGCTTCAGGCTCCAAGCACCAGACATCCAGACCCTACCTACTCTGGTGTCAGTGTCAGGTAAGGAGTTTGACTGGGACAATACACCTGTCAAAGAGTAGATGTCCTAAGGCAAGCTCAAGGAGGACAGATACCGCCCATGGTGCCAAAGTGCAAAAGCTCGCTTGATCTTAATTTTCAATATGAATACAGACCATGAAAGTGGGGCCTCACAATCCTTCTGGCTTTCTGAGTTTTAAACAGGAAGTGTCAGAAAAGTTACCACAGGGATAACTGGCTTGTGGTGGCCAACTGATCACACGATGTGAGAATAAAAATGTGTCTGTATTTCAGTGTTCATAGGTGTATACTAGGCTAATGAAAACTAGCCTAGCCATGCAATGCAAATGTATCCAGATAGTTCTACTGCCCTAGCAGTTATTTTAAGGGGTGTATGTTAGTTAGGGCTTGATTAAACAGCTGCCTCTGTACATCAGGGACATGGGTGCAAGATCAGGGATGGATTTCCAATTTCCCATCCACTGCTCCAGGTTATAATTGAGCAGGGTAAGGGGAGGACTCTGCTTCACATGGATGAGAAGGCTATGCCACAGAATATGAATTTTCTGAGTTATATACATGTCTGTCCAGCATGTCTTATTTAAGGTACATGCAAAATTTAAATCTTTAGATCTGATAGTTTTGATGCTGTTTGTCTTGTGGATATGTAAAAGGTCCATCACAGTGGGGCACAATGATGCCTTGTATGCTAGGCATATATTGCACCTCAGTAGTCTATGAGAAACTAGCTGCATTTTCCTGTTCAGGTACATACCAAAAATACATTATACTCAGTAGTCGGTCTGAAGAGGGATGAGTACAGTGGCACTATTACTTCCCTGAACCTAGATGCCATGGCATTACTTATAAGTTATATGACAAAGAATGATTTTCTTAGCACCTTGGACATATGCTGGTCAAAAGCCAGAATACTGTCTACATGAGTCCCCAAATCCCTGATACCTGGATGTTCTTTTAGGAGTGTTTTATTAATGAGGCAATTGCCTATGGTGATCAACCTCTCAAACAGTGCTATCATGCATTTTGTGGCATTGAGTTTTAAGTCATGGCTTTTGCACCAGTCACTTGTCAGTCTTGGACCTTTCTGTAAGATGTTACTATCTTGACGGGTTTCTATGATTGTTTCTGGTTTACAATCATCTGCAAACTTTGACAGACAGAGACCCTTGACATTGGCCTTGACCTCCATCCAAGAAGGAGATGTCATAGATGAAAGAAGCCAGCAGAGAGTCCTGATGGACTCCACTGGTCAACAACCTGCCTGCGGAGGAAGTTTCTCTAGTCTTGAATTCCTGGGTCCTGTCTGTGAGTCAGCTGGCTATTCATTATGTTACAGTGGGGCGTGTGCCTAATTCTTTGAGTTGTTTGTGAAGACCAAGTGGCATATTGTATCAAATGCTCGGCCAGTTTAAGATAGGCAGTATGCACAATTTTTCTCTTATCCATTGCCTTGATGACCTTCTTAAGGAACTCCAACAGGAATAGTAGCCATGGCTTGTCCTTTATAAAGCCAAATCAGATTGGGTCTAGTGAATGAAGGTTATCTATGTCATTTTATATGTCATTTTATCATTTCCATGATAATTTTATCATGGCTTTGCATATGAGACTAGTCAGACTTTGGGGCCTGTAGCTCCCAGGATCCACTGATCATCCAACATTGTACAGAGGGATGACTGTTGCAGTTCTCCATTCTTGTGAGACAATGTCTGTTTGGAGGCTAAGAATGAATAGGGACTAAAGTCACCCTGATAGCTCATATTTCTGGCTATTTAGGAGGCATCCTAGAATATTATTGGAACTCATCAAAGCTGTGCTGTTAGCCTTGAAGACTGCATCTGGGATTTTTCCCTGTTGATCATCGGTGGGGTTATGTTTGATGGTATATCATGGGGTGGCTGCAGGGCTGGGGGGAGAAATTGGAGCTGAATTTGTCAGCCAGTAGATTTGTTATGTCTCCCAGCTCTGTTAACATGGTTTCCCTTACTACCAGTTAGGCACACTGAAGGACTTATGGTTGTTCGTAGCCTGGGAAGTTATTTTGTCGAGACTCATTATTGTTAATTTGTTTTTATTTTTATTTGCTAAATCTATAAGGATCAGAAGTCTTATTATATTGTCTTGAACTTAACTATGTGTAATAAAACCTGTCTGATCGTCTTCTATTAGTCTAGGTATAATGTAATTAATTCTGTTTGATATTATGCTCATGAAAATCTTGTAATCTATGTTTAATAGTGAGATGGGTCTATAGGAGGAACAAGAGGTAGGATCTTTATCAGCTTTAACTATGGGTGAGATGAGTGAATATTTCCATGATGGTGGGATATTAAATGTATTTATAATTTCATGAAGTGTATTAGTAATATTTTTAAGATATTGTCAGGGAAGTTATTTTTGTCTTATAAGTGAATTTGTTGGTCTTAATTAGCCCTTTTAGTTGTCTGGTTCAATGAGAGAGTTTTTATCTTTTGAGATGCCGCACTTCCTAATTTTAGCTATTTGTTTTACCTTTTTGTTGTGCAGCCTGTTAAATTTCAGATTCAACCAGGGTGGTCTGTTTATTTATTTTTTTTAGTTTGATTTGGGCATACTTCTGTCAGGCACAGCAGCCTCTGTCTAACTGATGACATCATCATACAGGGTTTCTTTGAACAAATCCACATAGTCCACTGTGTTATCTTGGTTTGGAAATGCGTGGAATTTTGACAGGTTATCATGTAAAAAAATGTAGTTTGCTTTGGAGTAGTTCATCACTGTTACAGGGGTTACTGGGGTTACAGAATTTAATTTTATTTTGGTGAAGACAGATTTGTGGTTTAACTTTAGTGCAGAATACATGACACTGGGGCTGGGGGATAACGTTCTCCTATATCTGTGAGTACTAGGTCTGATATGTTTGTACCTCTAGTGAGCATATGCACTACCTGTTCTTGGGTGCTTGTGTTTACAAAGTCCAGGAACCTCTGTGCCTGCATATTATGGGTCATGTAGGATTCCTAGTCTATAGAGAGTTAGTTAAGGTTCTCCATGAGTATAGTATTTGGTTGAATGGAGAATGTCTCAGTAGGTCTAAATGTGAGACATGGGTTTCCTCGGATATAGAGGATGACCTGTAGCTTGTTAGGATATGGTATGGGGCTTTGTGTATGTTAGTCTGGACATTGAGAAACTCTATCATGTTGTCCTGTTTAACCAACCTAGAGGGATACTTATTATAGATGCGGACTGAAATACCTCCAGCTATAGTCCCTGTCTGTGCAGTTTCTGGTTTAAGTGTGTGGAAGGCACTGAAGCCTTCCACTGCCTGGGTACTCTCTGTGGTTTTAAACCATGTCTCAGTAAATGCACAGATGACTGCATTATACAGAGTGAAGAGAGCTAGGTGGGAATTTAATTTCTTGCTTAGACTCCTGTCATTAAGCAGTGACCTCTTTGGATTCCATTGGGTTGATTTTGCAGTGTTGGTAGGGTTGACAATTTGGTATTGCCTAAAAATGTCTTTGTGCCACAGAACAATGTTTTTTGCCAATACTTGAAATCATAGAGGGGGGCAGGTGCAGGCATCCTTGGCTAAGCAGCATTGTTTGTTGACCATGTCTTCCCATGCTGGCAATTATTGCATCCCCTTAGAATGACACCAGAAACAAAGCAAATTATTAAAATCAATAATTTTCTCATATTGTGGCATTATCCTTGGTGAAGGTAGAATGCTGTCCAAGGATAGGCACATACCAGCCTGTGACCCATAGTGTGAGAGCTTCATGATGGCTCTGTTCATGTTGTTAAGGGAGGTATGTCTTACATTATTTACACCGACGTGGACTATGACTGAATCATACTGGTGCCTGTGGTGCAATGACCTGAGTGTGTGCATAACTCAGTGGATCCTGGCACTCGATAGACAGCTTATCAGTATTGTTTCCTTATTCAGCATGGTGAGTGAGGCATCAGTTGGTCACATGCTAAACAAACTAAACCAATATCATCTATCAAATTCCATTCTTACCTGGTTCCAAAGCTACTTAACTGACAGGTACCAAGCTGTGAAATGGGAAAATT
This sequence comes from Protopterus annectens, assembly GCF_019279795.1. Taxonomy (NCBI): domain Eukaryota; kingdom Metazoa; phylum Chordata; order Ceratodontiformes; family Protopteridae; genus Protopterus; species Protopterus annectens. The sequence goes on along the minus strand of NC_056730.1, from coordinate 221,877,707 downwards.
CTCTCTCTCCTCAGCTGCCCATAACTATAGGGGTCCCACAGGGTTCTATCTTAGCACCACTACTATTCACAGTCTTCACAAATGACCTCCATACCTCCACACAGCATGCATCTATAATTCAGTATGCAGATGACACTACCTTAATCTGTGCTGCACAAAACATTCCCACCCTCTTGCAAACAACTCAACTAGCATTCTCTGACGTTGAAAACTACCTTACCAAAGCCCAACTTATCCTCAAGCCAAAGAAAGCTCAGCTTATGATTATAACCAGTTCTAACAAAAACACTCAGTTCACTATCTACTCCACAAATGCTACTCCAGTTGCTCCAGTGGCACAGGCTAAGCTACTGGGAATAACCATAGACTCCCACCTAAAATTTGATAGTCATCTCAACTTAACTATTAAAAAAGTACATGCCAAACTGGGGTCACTCTACCGTATCAAACCATTTCTTACCAACAATACAAGATCAGCCATTGATCGCTCCCAACTTCTATCCACCCTACTGTATGAATCTCCCATGCTGAATAATCTCAACAAAACTGAACTAAGCAAAATGGAAGCCTGCTATAACAGAATTGCCCACTTTGCTGAAAATTGCTCATATGGAACACATCACTGTACTGCTTTGAGACAGCTCCACTGGCTTGAACTGCCCAACCTCCTAACCTACAGTCAGCTCTGCCTCTGTCATTGTATCTATTACCTCCCCAATAAGTCTCCTGCCCTCAAAAACCTAGTACAACATCACTCAGCCAAAAGGCCTCTTAGATCATCAAGCAAACTACTACTAGAAGTCACCAACAGCTACAATAGCTTTTGAGATGCACTATATAGTAGTTCAGTGGCTACAAAATGGAACTCTGTCTCTACTAGCATTCAAAACCCATCATCCAAAGCCTCCTTTAAAGACCTCATCAGGCAACATCTCAAGCAAAGTTGGCAGTGCCATGATTGTTCCCCAGGCTAGTGAAAGCGGATAACATATACATACTAAATCTAGAGCACTTGATAATAGTTTTCAATCTTACTCACAAACACTGGCTAATCTACAATGTATGTACTGTACCTGTGTATTATGTATGTATTCGACCTATGTTCCAAATTTCAGCTGTACACCACAAATCTATTAATTACCTTTATTTTTTAAATTAATATTTTTTTGTTTGTTCTCTCCACTGTAACTGTTTATGTGCCGTATACCACTGTTGAAACATGTCTCTTGTAATTTGTGTGTATACTGATCATGTCTAAATAACTAAATGTGTCTGTAATTTTTATTTGTGGAGCTTTTCTCCCTGGGCCTCTGCTGAAAATGGGCCTTTTCGGCCCCAGTCAGACATCCCCAGTTAACACATGTAAAATAAATAAATTATGGAGGCCTCTATGACTTAAATCTTGGATACTGTATTTTCTTCCCTTATAGGCTTTGGAGTTAAGGCTCCACAGGATGTGGCTGTATGTGTAGACTTAGGTGTTGGTTATGTTGAGTGCTTTTGGGTTTGCTGAGGACAATTTTTGCAAGAAGGGTGTTTGGGAGGTCTTTGGAGTTTGGGAAGATCACATTTAAGAGGCTCAGTGTAATTAAGTCTGGTATAGGGTGTGTACTATGTGTGGAGGGAGTAGCTTCTCTGTTTCTGACAATCTGATTGCTATTTTGATTAATTGTACCTAAGAGTTCTGCCTCCAGTGACATTGTGCATATTCATCTCTCACATACTGTATTTGTTTCTTTAAGAATTAATTGACTGTCAGTGAATATGAGACAATTACTACATTGTCTCAAGGTGCACAAATCCACCAACCTGGCTAAGGAAAAATTGGTAAAATGCATATCCATGAAGTCTGCACAACAATTTGGTCATCTACAAGAGTGTGGCGCATGATGGTTTAGGACTGGACTAACCAGTGGTGCTTTTGGGACTGAATAGGGTAGGCTTATATAATATTGAATTAAGGGGGCAGTACCCTTCATAATGCTAGCTAACTGCTATTATGCATCTTAATCCTCAAAGCAGTTGTTCTGCACTCACCTGGATACTGGTTGCAGTTTCAGACGTGGTTTTATAGGGAAAATTTAGTTCTAAGTGCTTGTGTCTGCACAGGCACTACTAACCACCCTTGTGCGATGGACAGTGGAGTGCAAATGTGCCAAATATATACTAGCACTGAAAACACAGAAACTGGCTACTTAGCGTTATTATAAATACTCCAAATGTTTTTTGAATAAAAGGTTATGTTTTGTTGCATGTTTTAGAGCTTTTCTATGTGTTATTTTATTTTTTAGAAGTTATGAATTGCTTTCTTTCTTTTTTTAATTGTGTTCTTTTGTATGTGGTTTGCCCCTCTAATTTTGATGCATTATTCATCTGGGTCTGCTACTAGTACTTACAATATATTAGCTACAGCTGACTTTCTCATTGTCACTTGCTTGAGACAGAAACTGCTTAACACCTCCAATAGCCTAATCCTAATAAACGACATAGCTCTCCCAGAACTCAGTCCTCCTTAATTATGTATCCTCTCTGATTCCTAACTCTAACCATAAAATTCCTACCTGGTCCCTAGCCTTAAATTTCCCACTTGTCCCATAAACCTATATTCTCAGATTGTGCCCTAAACCTAAATTTGCAGATTACACCCTATCCATAAACTCTGCTCCTACTCTCTGAAACTCCCACTACTCCCTAATCTTAAATTGCCCTCTCACTCTTTAAACCTAATACAAAACACCCTGTCATATCCCTTACCCTGAATCCCCCAGTTGCCCTGTAAACCTAATACCTAACCTCCCAACATCTCCTGCTCTATCATAGCTGCCTCACATAACTACATGAATTTAGCTGTGTTTGAATGGCAACCAGTAAGTTGGTCCTTTCTCAATGGCTGATGCCTGACTGGCATCCAATGAGCTGCCTGACAGAGAAGATCACAGCTATGAGACTGTGATCTGTGAACAGCCAGGACTTGTGTAGATAAAATGCATCTGGTTTAATCTTATTTTTTAATGATTCCACATAATTTTGCTTTTCTATTTTAGTAGTGTAGAGAAGCTTATGATTGGATAGCTAATTTTATATTTTAATTATGTTATTAATGCTAAGCTTAGTATAGCTTTTCTGTTATGGATCCTATTTGCCTGAAAGATCTCTTCTAAGCAGCTAATTATATATTTTTTATTCTTTTATGTTATTATTTTTAGTACTCTTAAATTGCATTTGTAAGGATCTGATTTCTGAATTCTGTGACAAAAATGCAAAAAAAAAAATAAATGTATAGAGTGTCATACAGAAGTTCTCGTCATCAAAATAATCATGAATGCCTTGTTAAATGTAATTTATGCTTAGAAGTATAACAGCAATCATACTGAACAGATTAATGATACACTCATTCAATTATTTGAAATGAACACAAGAAGGGAAGATGAAAAGTAGTAAAAAAAGGGTAAGACTAAAAGATGAAGAATGACTCAGTGCCAGAAGTCGAGAGAGTGTGACTAAAATTTCTAAATTGTTTTGAAACCTACAATATTTGTGGTATTCACTAAAACTAATGCAAAAGTTCACATATTAAACATAGAAAATATAGATACATACCTAGCACCAACACCTAAAAGACTCCAAAACCTAAGTGTGCACTTACTTTTAAAATAAAAAATAAGAATAAAGTAAACAGAAAAACATTTTGCACTTCCCTCCCTTTTACTTTACATTCAAAGCATATACAAACATAGACTCACAAGCACACAGATGCACACACACACACACACACACACACACACACACACACACACACGCACACACACGCACACACACACACACACACACACACACACACACACACACACACACATACATACATACACACGTGCGTGCTGCATAACACTCTATAAATTTGTTCTCTTTGCATTTTTTGACACAGAATTCAGAAATCAGATCCCTAGAAATGTGATTAGTATATGTTTCAATAGACCAGTGATGGCAAACCTTTTGGGCTTGACATGTCAAAAAATCAGGAAATGCATATCTTGACTCTGCTGGTGTGTCACCCCCCACTCAACAAAAGAGAAACAATTCTTTACAAGTTTACATACTCATTTATTTAAAGAAATTACAGCCCAATCATGTATGGTATTATAAAAGTAAAAGCACAATTAGTGACTTACAATAAAGAAAATGATTTCAGCACTGATAATTGGGCTTAAAATAGTGCACTAATGAATTAACCTACTTTTAATAGTAACGTTGAACTGAACTGAAAAAATATGGAACATATTGCATTTGATTTGATATCAATTAATAATTTTTTTGTTGCTGAGTTTTCATAGATAACTGAACTGAACTGAAAAAATATGGAACATATTGCATTTGATATTGAAGGTAGGTACTTCGTGCACTTCAAGCCCAAGCAAGCAGCACTAACCTCATCTGTCAGTCGGTTTCTTTTGTCGGTTTTAATGTTGCCTAATGGTGAAAATAAGGTCTCAAAAAAGTATGTAGAGGAAAAAATTGTGAGTAAAGCTCTTGCTAGATTTTTAAGGGTGCTAAAAGCTTCCAGTATTCAGTTCCAAGCATTCAAAATGTATTGTTAGTAGGGGCAGTCTTCATTCTGCAGGCAATTTCTTTCCAGATCCTCAAATGTAGACCTCAGGTTAACAAACACTTGAGTCCAGATACTAGCCTGGAAGTCTGCTAACCGCAGCTCTAATCCTTCAGTTTCTAGCCACTGGAAAGCATTTAATTCCATAGTACTGTAGATGACTACATCCGGATACCTAATTATTTTTTTTCCAAAAATGCTTTTTTATTTTTTAACAAGAGCAATAACAGTAATAACATAGTTACAATCAAAATTGAAACAGATTATTTACAAAGTCCATAACAAGAATACACTTCCATATACATTCAGGAAATCGTCTAAAACTTTTTTCAGTAATGATTGTAACTTTTGATTGTGTTAAATTCTTTTTTTTTTATTTTTAAACTAGATATTTCTTTTTTACATAGATTTGTGGCTAAATAAATAAATTAATTTCTAAAAGATATAGGAGAGTTAGTTTTCCATTTTTTTTCACAACCTTTCTTGCAACTGCAAGTATTGACCAAAGAAGGTGTGTTTGAGATCGGGGTATGACTTCTGGTATTGGTACATTAAATAAAATGAGAGAGTTTGAAATTTCACAATTATAATTCCATAAGGCCTTACAGAAACATTCAAATTCCTTCCAAAATTGAGATAACATAGTACATGCAACAATCATATGGAACAAATCAGCTTCTGCTGCTTTATACCTCAACACTTCATATCATTTTTTTTTTACATACTTGCAATTTTTTGAGGTATATAATAACTTCTGTGAAGAAATTTCCAGGTGTATATTTTCCAGTAAGAAGAGAATGTTGTTTATTTTGTATTGATTTCAGAAGGAGTTTCTTGTTAGTAGTAAAATCTCCATTATTTATTTTGGTGGAATATTCCCAAGAAGCATTTGTAAAACTACAATCAGATCTAATAGCTTAATGTATTAAGGATATAAATGAGGTGCCTTTCAAAAAAAACACTAATTATATTAGTTAGTAATTCTTATGTTTTTGGTAAGTTGTTTCCATGAGTTTGTAAAGAAAATATAGTTTTGTGAAGTATAAATTATCTGCAAGTTTGTATATCTATCCAGTTGTTATTATGTAAACTGTTTCTAGTAATTAGATGGTTAGCTGGGTGAATTTTATTTGTGGATAAGAATTGGTTCCAGTATACTAAGTTGTTATTCTTAAATTCAAGCATTTTATTTTTATCAAAGGAGATTAAGCACTCATTTGTATAAGCAAAAGGAAAAATGGATATTAATAAGGTTTTAATTAATTGGTTAGAATGGGTGATTTTCATGAAATTTGCCATTATTAGATTAATAAAGAACAAGATTTTAATTTCTGCTTATCTTGCGTATATATTTTTAAAGACCAAATAAAGGCATTTTTTATGTATTGTAATAAGAGGATCAGTTAGTATTCTATTATTGGTTAACAAATTTATTTTGTGCATTAGTTTGCAATATGACTTGTATGAAGAATTTAGCCATAAAAGAATTATATTAAAGATGGTAGCATTTATATAAAATTCAATATTAGGAAAGCTAATACCTCCTTCTTCCCAGCTTGCCACAAGTCTTGGTAAGAATATTCTGGGTTTTTGGGGATACCAAAGACATTTTAATAAATTATTATTAATTTTTTTACATTTTCTTAGTTGGGGGAATGATTAAAGACTGATTTATATAAAGAATTTAGGTAGCACTATCATTTTAATTAGCATTAGTCTGTCTTCAAAAGAAAAATAAAGTTTATTCAAAGTGTCTGTGAGACTGATAATTAGATTCGTTAAAATATTATAATTCATAATAATTGTATTTTTAAGAGTCAACTTAATTTGAACACCCAAATATTTATTTTGTGTATTTTCCCAGTTAAAGCATTTGTAACTCTTCATTTTCATAGTTGCCTTTTTTTTTTTTAATAACAGAGTCTGTGTTTTGTTAAGATTAAATTTTAGTCCTGACAAATCTTATAATAAATATAAAGTGTTGAGTAATTGATCCAAAGATGTTTCACTGTCTCCACTAGTTAATAATAAATCATCAGCAAATAACTGAATCTTTGGGAATAAGTCACTATTTAAATTATAACCTTTAATTTGGACATTATTCCTAATATAATTAGCTAGTGATTCTACAGCTAGGGTGAAAATTAATGGGGAAAGAGGGCAACCTTGTTTTGTACCTTTTGTAAGTTTAAAGGAAGGGGGTAAGAAGGAACCTATATTTACAAAAGAGAGAGTCTTCATATAGGTTTCTAATTAGCTTTATAAAGTTTGGGGAAAATGTATATCGTTGTAGTGCTTTAAATAAATAAGACAAACTAAGTGAGTCAAAAGCTTTATTTATGTCAAGACTTATTATTGTTAATTTGTTTTTATTTTTATTTGCTAAATCTATAAGGATCAGAAGCCTTATTATATTCTCTTGAACTTAACTATGTGTAATAAAACCTGTCTGATCTTCTTCTTTTAGGCTAGGTATAATAGAATTAATTCTGTTTGATATTATGCTCATGAAAATCTATGTTTAATAGTGAGATGGGTCTATAGGAGGAACAAGAGGTAAGATCTTTATCAGCTTTAAGTATAGGTGAGATGAGTGAATATTTCCATGATGGTGGGATATTAAATGTATTTTTAATTTCATGAAATGTATTAGTAATATTTTTTAAGATATTGTCAGGGAAATGTTTATATATTTCAGGAATCAGACAATCTAACCCGGGTGCTTTATTAGTTTTTAAAATGTTTATTTGATCTTTTAGTTCTTTAAATGTGAAATGTCTATCATTGTTTCAATATTTCCAGGAGAATTTATCTAGATTTCTATTTTTATTTATTGGTTTGAGAGTATTTATATTCTCATAATGTTTCTTGAAACCTTGTAGTATGCAGTTTAAATTAGTAGCTTTTATTTTCCTCTTATTTTCAACATATATCATTTCTTTTATGTGATTTCTTTCATTTAAATATTTTGATCGTACTGCAATTGTATGTAGACTTTTAGGACTGATTTTGAGCATAATTTGATTTTTCTCTAAATTTATATATATTTTGTGTTGCAAAACATTTTGATATTCTTTGTTTAATTTATTTATATTATCTAAGACTTTCTTATCATTTGTTATAAGATTGCGCTTTAAGTTATCTAATTCTGTTTCGATATCTTGCAATCTTTTATGCCATTCTTTTCTTTTCTTTTTTGTGTATACCAAATTTTAACTTTTCCATACAATACAGCTTTTAGGGTGTCCCATAGAATTGTATCTGATACTTCCCCGTTATTATTTATTTCTAAAAACTGATTAATTTCTGATAACATCCATTCTTGAAAGCCTTTTATTTTTATAATATAATCTGGTATTCTTTGACAATGTATTAAGGGTTCAGTGTAAAAAGTTATATTAAAGGTAATGGCATTATGATCAGAAAGGGGGCAGGATATTAGTAATACATTATCTATGTTTGATTGTAAAGAATTCAACACTAAGACTTTATCTATGTTGGTTTGTGTCCCAAACCTATATGAGTAATGAGAAAACTTTTGGATGGATGGAAGTTTTATATGGTATATATCGTTTAGATTTCTTGTATTGATATAATTATGCAATGTTTTGCTACAGGAGAGATCTTAAAGGGTTTATAATATGTTGTTTCATTAGAAAAATGAATACAATTAAAATCTCCTGCAATTATCATCTTCCCTCTAGAATGTAAGGTTATAAAGTTTAAGTATTTCTTTACTGACTTTGTACCAATTCTGGGAATCCAGAAGAATGTATAAGTGTATAGTATTTTCTTTCAAGTTTAATTACTACTAATGTTAACATACCATATTTGTCTATATATGAGTTTACAATTTCAGGGAGTCTTAGACTTTTTTTCCCAAAGAATTGGTATACCTCTTCTTTTTTTTTTCCAAATATTTTATTAAGTTTTCCAAGAAAAGTAAAAGACAACAAATGACAAACAGTATTCTCATTCTAAGACAAATTATTAACAAAGAAGGTAAAAACTATTTACAATAAACACATAGACCTGAAACAAAACTGCAGATCACAACACCTCTTCTTTTGTGGTGAAATTGGGAGCTAGTCAATGTTTTATAATCTTTTAGTGTGAGCTTATTTAAATCTTGGGATATTAAATGTGTCTCTTGAAAAAATACTATGTCTGCCTTATGTAAGAAAAGATACTTATTAATAGTTGCTCTTTCAATATGGCTATTTAGCCCATTTACATTCAATGATAAACATTTATATGTTAAGACTATTTAGAATATATAATAGTTTCAAATAATCATAGTGATTTCCTAGAGGGTTTACAGTGCAAGTTATAACAAAATGTGTTATGGACTGGGTTTCTGAAACAAATAAAAAGGTAAAATAGTATTTACAATAACATCTTTCTTCATGGAACCTAGTGTTCCTGGCTTAATATGTATTACATATAAGCCACAGATCTGCCAACTCATATCGCTTAAAAGAGGGTCACTGCAACTGCATACTTTATTAATATTAAAAAAGGAAAGGATGGTTATATATTATAGAGTCTATTTAAACTAGCATTTTAGTTAAAGTTATATATAAGTAATGTATAATACCTTAAGATTCTTATGGTCAAACATTTGAAAAAGATAACAAACGTTTTAAATTATGAATGCATAAAATAATCTATCTATAAACTGAAGTATATGTTTCATTGCAACCTATATTTTTTCAAAAACTCAAAGACTGTTTAAATAAACTAGGTCATACAGGTATTTATAAAATTCAGTAAGTTACTACAAATGTTATGTGTCATAAAGATGTCAAGACAAGTTGGGCGAGTAATTGTAATATTAGTAGTCTGTAATAATACATATATTTTGTCCTTCATAGGTTCATAGGTTCATAGGTTTATACTAGGCTATCTGCCCTAAGGCATTTATAAGCCTAGCCCAAAGTTTTGTGGCTTACGCCACCCCTTGTTAAAAAATACTGTGCCCATTAGTTTGTTGTGCCTCTGTCCAGCAGTGACACAGAGATGATTCCCGGGGTAAACCTACGATCTCCCATCCACCGGTCAAGATTTCTCTTGAACAGAGCCAGCGAGGTGCTCTGCCTCACATGGACCGGGATTTTATTCCACAGCATAGGGAGTCTCTGGGTGACAAATCTATCCCTCCAGCATGTCCTATTTATATCTGTGCTAAGGTTTAAGTCGCTTGCTCTAGTGGATCTGGTAGATTTGGATTTTTTGAGGTGGAGCATGTCCATTAATGGACTAACGTTGGACATGGCCTTGTATGTCAGGCACAGGTCACCTCTGAGCAGGCGGTATGCGACTGAATAGAGCTGGAGTTTCTTCAGTCTGGCAGCATATGACAGATTTTGGAGTCCCTTTATCCTTTTGGTGAGGAACTTTTGGGGTCTCTCCAATTGCTGCAGGTGTCGGGTGAGATACATCCCGAATGGGGCATTGTACTCGATCATTGGTCTGATAAGTGAAGAGTACAGGGGAACAATGACCTCACTTGATCTGGATGTGAATCCCTTCATGATCAGGTGGGCAATGTAGAAGGTCTTTCTAACCACTTTAGCAATGTGAGTGTCAAAAGAAAGGCCACTGCCAACCTGGGTCCCCAGGTCCCTGATAACCTCTTCTGTGCTTAATGGATTGCCACCTATATGGTAGCTTGGGGTTACCTTGTTTTTCCCGAAGGGTATGACTATACATTTTTTGGCATTTAACTTCAGGCCATGGCTCTGGCACCAGTTTTCAGTTTCCGTGAGACCCCTCTGGAGGATATCTGTGTCCGATGTACTTTCCACTATGGCACCCAGTTTGCAGTCATCTGCAAACTTTGTCAGCCATAGTCCTCCTATGTTTGCCTGTACTTCTGAGAAGTAGATGCCGAACAACAGGGGGCCAAGGACTGAGCCCTGTGGGACACCACTTGTGACCGGCTTGGAGTCTGACATGGCGCCAGCAACTCTAACCCTGTGGGTTCTGTCCTTTAGCCAGTTTGCAACCCATCTTGTGACATATGGGTTTACATTTAAGCTGGTAAGTTTCTCTATAATACCCGAGTGGGGTATTGTGTCGAAAGCTTTTGCAAGGTCAAGGTAGGCTGTATGGACTGCCTTTCCCTCATCAATGGCCTTGGTGACTGTTTCGAAGAAGTCGACCAAGTTCAAAAGGCATGATCTGCCCTTGACAAAGCCAAACTGGGTCGGGTCTAATGTCTGCAAGTCCCCTATGTCTTTGTTTTTGAGTTCCATTATGATCCTCTTCACCTGCATCATCTTGACATTTAGTATTTGGTTAATCACTCTATTTGTCCAGAATGTGGCTTGTAAGGCATCAGATCAAAAGAAAAAACTTAATCAATTCTAAGTCAAACTTTATCATATCATAGAGTTAACAGAGTATATCAACAGTACACCACAGTATCTCTTTGTGTGTTCCTGTGATGTATGTATATATATATTTCTCTCTCTCTCTATATATATATGTATATAAATATATATATATATATATATATATATATATATATATATATATATATATATATATACATAAGTTTCTCACAGCAGTATTAAAATTGTGACCTATTTAATTCTGATAGATGTATCAAATGTATGTAGTTATAGTCGATCTTCTTTAGTCCTATCTGTTGTTAAAATACATTTTTCTAATTTCCATAGCATAATACATTATCCCTGTAAAATTGTTTCACTAGTAATTATCTGTTGTTTGTGTTATTATCACCTAGACAGTGACTAGGCTGCTGAGATATAAAAGAAGGAATAAATAGAAGAATAACTTATGCATACGATGTAAAATTTGTAATTATCAGGGTCAGTATATACATCTATGTAGGGGGTTGTTAGGATCAGTATTTGATTTACTTTAGTTACATTTCACACGGCAGCTGAACAGAAAGGCACTGCCAATAGTAGAATGACAGTATTGACAAATATTATTTTAATATATATCAAGATTTCATATACTGCTTTCTCATCTAAAAGTCTGTGAAATAGAGTCTAAGAGTTTAGAAACATTGCTTAATTATAGGAATCCAGATATATCATAAGTATCCTGTAACATATATAGAGTAAGCTCCATTATAAATGTAATGAAAATAGTGCAAAACCTGAGAATGAAATATTTTAATATTGACATATTTAACCATTACTTATCTAATGTGTAATGTATTTATGCACCACCACTGCCCACAACCAATATTCAAAAAATGCATTTTATGGCAGAAATAGCAAGTCTGCCTCTGACATGTATGGGATGGAAGCCTAATAGCGGCATAAAATCTCTGCTCTGCAGCTTTTCAACTTTTCTGACAGGAATTATTTCTAAAAATAGGTTCATAGGTTCATAGGTTGGTACTAGGCTATCAACCCTAGTGCCTATACAAGCCTAGCCATAAGAATTCCCTGGCTATTTCTTCCCACACTATTTACTTCCCTGGACCCTTGTCTAGCAGGGCTACTGATGTGATCCCTGGGGTGAATTTCCTTTCTCCCATCCAATCGTCAAGGTTCATAGGTTCATAGGTTCATAGGGTCATACTAGGCTATCTGCCCTAGGGCATTTATAAACCTAGCCAGAGTGTGTTTGGCTTTCGCCACCCATTTTAAATTAATTTTGCTATGCCCTTTTTCGAGGTTAGTATACTGTGCCTCTGTCTAACAGTGACACAGAAGTGATACCCGGGGTAAACCAACGATCTCCCATCCACTCATCAAGATTCCTCTTGAAGAGAGTCAATGAGGGACTCTGCCTAACCTAGACTGGGATTTTATTTCAGAGTGAAGGGAGCCTCTGGGTTATGAATCTGTCCTTCCAGCATGTCCTATTTATTTCAGTGCTGAGGTTCAAGTCTCTCGAGCGCATAGCTCGATGGGATTTGGATTTTCTGAGGTGCAGCATGTCCATTAATTCCGGGTTGGACATGGCTTTATACGTCAGGCACAGATCGCCTCTGAGCAGGTGGTATGCCACTGAGTAGAGCTGGAGATTCTTTAACCGGGCAGCATATGGCATCTGTTTGAGCCCTTTGATCCTCTTGGTGAGGTACTTTTGGGGTCTTTCCAGTTGCTGCAGGTGTCTGGTAAGATACATCCCAAAAGGGGCATTGTACTCAATTATGGGCCTGATGAGGGATGAGTAAAGAGGCACGATGACCTCCCCTGATCTAGATGTGAATCCCTTCATGATTAGGTGGGCTATATAAAATGTTTTTCTAACCACTTTGGATACGTGGTTGTCAAATGAGAGATTGCTATCAACTTGGGTCCCCAGGTCCCTAATTACTTCTTCTGTACTTAATGGATTACCACCTATGTGGTAATTTGTGGGCACTTTGTTTTTGCCAAAGGGGATGACTATACACATTTTGGCATTTAGCTTGAGGCCATGGCTCTGGCACCAGTTGTCTGTTTCTATGAGGCCCTTTTGGAGGATGCTTGTGTTGGCTGGAGACTTGATTATGGCGCCCAGTTTGCAGTCGTCTGCAAACTTGGTCAGCCACAGTCCTTCCATGTTGGCCTGTACCTCTGAGAAATATATACCGAACAAGAGAGGTCCCAGGACTGAGCCTTGTGGGACACCACTTGTAACTGGTTTGGAGTCTGACATGGCTCCAGCAATTCTAACCATGTGGGTTCTGTCCTTGAGCCAGTTTGTAACCCAACTAGTGACATAAGGGTTTATATGTAAGCTGGTGAGCTTATCTATAATGCCCGAGTGGGGCATTGTATCGAAGGCTTTTGCGAGGTCCAGGTAGGCTGTGTGGACCACCCTCCCCTTGTCAATGGCCTTGGTTACTGTTTCAAAGAAATCAACCAGGTTTAAGAGGCAGGATCTGCCCTTAACAAAGCCGAACTGGGTAGGATCCAGTGTCTGTAGGTCCCCAATATCTTTATTTATGAGGTCCATGATGATTCTTTCCATAGCTTTGCAGACCAAGCTAGTCAGGCTTATGGGGTGATAGTTTCCAGGATCCATTGAGGCACCACCTTTGTGGAGAGGGACCAATGTTGCTGTACGCCACTCTTTGGGTACATATCCTGTAGTAAGGCTGAGATTGAACAGTAGTTTTATGTTTGGGTTTAGCTCTTCTTGGAGTTCATGTAGGACGCAGCCTGGGACACCGTCTGGTCCCATTGATGCTGTGTTTTTTGCTTTGGAGAGGGCAGCTCTTACCTGAGCATCTGAGATGTCAGGGGGGCAGCACTCTGCTGGGATAGATATTTGCCCTTTTGGTGGGGAGGGGGGAGAAGTTTGCACTGAACCTGGCAGCTAGGATGTTGGCAACATCTGTGGGTTTGGTGTATTTTTTGTCATTTTGGACTAATTCTGAGCATATCTGGGAATTCCCACCCAGGTTCCTAACATAACTAAAGAAAGCCTTGTGATTATCCTTAGTGTCCTGTACAATTTTTCTCTCAGAGCTGGCCTTAGACGATTTTATGAGTGCCCGTAGTTTTTTGCTAATACTGATCAGAGATGCCTTCCCTTTTTGGGATTTTTCTCTATCATGTAGTAGCTTCCTCCTTCTATTGTATAGTTTGTTTATGGCTGAGGTCCACCAGACAGGATGCCTGCCTTTGGAGGATTGGGTCTTGGTTTTATTTGGGATTGCATGATCCATGCATTCATGAAGGTGTTCATAGAATGCGTTTATAAAGGATTCTGCGGTCTGGGCCGTATTTTCCACAGGCCCGGGGGCTTTGAAGGATTCCACCTCGGTTTTGAGGAGTGTGAAATTTGCTTTAGAGAAGTTTTTCACTGTGGTTTTCAGGGCAGGGGGTGGAGTCGGGATGTGAATATCCAGTGAGAGTAGTTTATGGTCTGATCTTACCAGTGAAGGATACACTTCTGGTCTCCAGTCCCCATGTTGGTGATGATCAGGTCCAGTATGTTTTCCCCTCCTGTGGGAGTGGTAACAAGTTGTTCCATAGCATTTGAGTTTATAAATTCTAGGAACCTTTGGGCTAGGGTGTTGGAGCTAGAGTAATGTTCCCGGTCTATGTTTGGGTAGTTGAAGTCACCCAATATAATGGTGTTTGGAGAGACCTTCATATTTTCCAGTGTTCTCAGGAAGGCCGAGTGGGGTTCCTGAGTTTGGGAGGGTGGTCTGTAGCAGGCTATAATCTGGAAGGCAGTTTTACCCACTGTTAGTTGCACATGGATAGTCTCTGATGCTTCGTGCTGTGCCACCAACCTGGAGGTGTGGGTATCTTTGACGAATATTGATACTCTCCCTCCTTTTGTGGTTCGGTCCAAGGTTTGGGGCCGAAAAGCATGGTATGAGGTATAACCTGGTAGTGCTTGGGTGCTCTCGGGAGTCTTGAACCAGGTTTCTGTTACTGCACAGATATCGATGTTCTCCATGCTAAGGAGAGTTTCGAGTGCATGCATCTTGAGGTTTAGACTTCTGGCGTTGAGTAGCATTACTCTTAGTTTCTTATCCCTTGTGATACCTATGGAGGTGGGTTTGTCTTTTGATCCTTGCCTAAAAAAGGCACTATGGGGGTAGCAAGAGCATTTGCCAATATCCGAAAGCCCAGGGGTGACAGGTGCAAGCCGTCCCTAGCGAAGCATCGTGGCTTGTCGAGCATTTCATCCCAGGCTGACAGGCATTGGATCCCCTTTGAATGACACCAATACTTAAGCCAATTGTTGAAATTGATCATCTTGTCTTCATATTGTCGCATCATTCTTGGTGAGGGTAAGATGCTACTCAAGGTCAGGGTCATACCGGCCTGGGCTACATGCTCAGAGAGCTCCTCTATGTCTCTTTTCATGTAGTCCAGGGAGGTACGTCTCAGGTCATTCACACCAGCATGGACAGTGACTGAGTCATATTTGTACTTGCCTTGGAGTGACCTGAGTGCTTGTGTTATGTGGCGTATCCTAGCGCCCGACAGGCAGCTCACCATGACCTTCTCCTTGTTCAGCCTGGTGAGTGGGACGTCAGTGTGCCTGACGATAGAGTCACCTATTACAAGTGTATCAGGTGTGTTGTTCTGCACACTGGCTTTGTGAGCTATGTGTTGCATGTGTTTTGTTTTCGGGTAGCGTTTGCTTGGGTGTCTGCTTTGGAGGTCTCTGCTGCTTAGACAGATTTTTATTTAGAGCCTCCGAATATGTTTTTGTGTGTTTATGTGTTCCTTTTGAAAAGGGCCGAAGAGGCACTCTACTTGACATGTATGGGCAATCTATTCCAGGGTCTGGGGAGTCTCTGGGTCAGGAACCTATCCCTCCAGCATGTTTTGTTTATTGTGATGACAAGGTTTAGATCCCTCGAGCGTGTGGCTCTGAGGGATTGGGATTTCTTTAAGTGTAGCATGTCCAACAGCTCTGGGTTTGACATGGCCTTGTATGTTAAGCAGAGATCGCCTCTGAGTAGAAGATATGCGACATAGTATAGCTGGAGTTTTTTAAGGCGGTCAGCGTAGGGCATCTGCTTTAGGCCTGTGATTCTTTTAGTGAGGTATTTCTGCGGCCTTTCCAGTTGTTGCAGATGTCTTGAGAGGCACATACCAAATGGGGCATTGTATTCTACAATGGGTCCAATGAGGGATGAGTACAGTGGGACAATGACCTCCTTTTTTTCTGGATGAAAAGCCCTTAGTGATGAGGTGTGCCACATAGAAGGATTTCCTGACTGTTGTGGCGATGTGGTTATCGAAGGTGAGACCACTGTCCACCTGTGTCCCTAAGTGTCTTGTCACACTTTCCGTGTTTAGTGTATTGCCACCTATATAGTAATTCACGGATGCATGTTTTTTACCAAAGGGGATAACTATACATTTCTTGGCATTGAGCTTGAGCCCATGGCTCTGGCACCAAAAATCTGTTTCTGTAAGGCCTTTTTGTAGAGTATCCACATAATTTGGGGATTCAATAATGACTCCCAGTTTGCAGTTATTTGTGAACTTTGTAAACCAGAGTCCCTTAGTGTTGGCCTGTACTTCAGAGAAATAGATGCCAAACAAGAGCAGTCCCAGGACTGAACCCTGAGGTACTCCACTTGTCACTTGTCTGGAGCTGGATTTGGAGTCAGCTACTTTTACAGTGTGGGTTCTATCAGTAAACCAGTTAGCAACCCATTGGGTGAAGTAGGGATTAATGCCCAGCTTAGTAAGGTTATCTATGATTCCAGAGTGGGGGATGGTGTCAAAGGTCTTGGCAAGGTCTAGATAAGCTGTGTGGACCACCTTACCCTTGTCCATGGCTCTGTAGACTGATTCGAAGAAGTCATTCAGGTTCAGGAGACAAGATCAGCCCTTGACAAACCCAAACTGGGTGGGGTCCAGTGTTTGAAGGTTGCCAATGTTTTTGTTTATAAGTTCCATGATAATACGCTCCATGGCCTTGCAGATAAGGCTTGTCAGACTGATGGGACAGTAGTTTCCAGGATCCAAGGTGGATCCCCCCTTGTGGAGTGGGATAACTGTAGCTCTGTGCCACTCAGTGGGCATGAAACCTGAGGTGAGGCTATGATTAAACATGACACTTAGGTGAGGTGCCAGTTCATATTGTAGTTCATGTAGTACACAGCCCAGGATGTCATCTAGTCCCATGGACGCTGTATTCTTAACTTTGGAGAGTACATTTTTTACTTGTGTGGCTGTTATTACTAGAATTTGGCAATCTTTCAGTATTGAGAATGGCCATTTAGTGGGTGAGAGGGGGGTGAAGTTGGCACTGAATCGATCTACCAGGATATTGGCAATATCCTTGGGATCAGTATATTTAATGCCATTGTATTTTAGCTCAGAGCAGATCTGAGCATTGCCATTTAGATTCTTGACATAGTTATAGAATGCCTTGTGGTTCTCTTTGGACTCTTTGGCAATTGTATTTTCTTAACTAGCTTTGGAGGATTTTATGAGGGATCTCAGCTTCTTACTGATGCTGGTAAGGGAGCTTTTTGCATCCTGGGATTTTCCTCTTTTCTGCAACAGTTTCTTCCTTTTGTTCTAAAGTTTATTTATGGCAGGAGACCACCAGATAGGCTTCCTTTTTTTGGATGAGAGCATCTTGGTTCTATTTGGGATAGCACGATTCATGCATGAGTGGATGTGCTCATACCGTGCCTTAGTGTAGGATTCAGCAGTTGAACTTTCAGTTCCCGTTTGCATGGGTATCATGAAGTTTGTCACTTCTGACTTGTGTAGCATGAAGTTGGCTTTGGAGAAGTTTTTTATGGAGGTTTCCTTACTGGCGGGTGGGATGTGGATGTTAAGGGTGATTAGCTTATGGTCAGACCTGACTAACGAGGGGGTGACCATAGGTGTAGAGCATCGATTTCCCATATTGGTAATGACCAGGTCTAGGATACTGGAACCCCTGGTGGGACTATGGATTAGTTGATCTAGGGTGTTGGAATTTATGAATTCCAAGAACCATTGTGCAAAGGTGTTGGTACATGAGTAGTTTTCCCAGTTAATGGCAGGGTAGTTAAAATCTCCCAGTATTAAGGTGTTTGGTTCTAACTTAATATTTTCCAGTATGTTTAGAAAGGTGTCGTGAGAATCTTGGGATATGGTGGGGGATCTGTAGCAAGCTACAGTTTGGATTGCAGTCTTACCTTGTGTTAGTTGCACCTGGAAAATTTCAGATGCATTGTGTTGGGCAACTAGCCTGGTGGTGTATATATCCTTGGTGAATATTGACACTTCTCCACCTGTGTTTCGGTCCTAGTTTGGTGGCCGAAAAGTGTGGTAAGAGTTGTAGCCTGGTATTGCAGGGGTGCTCTCTGGAGCCTTGAACCAGGTCTCAATTACTGCACAGATATCAATGTTCTCCATTTTTAGGAGTGCCTCGAGAGTGCATTTTGAGGTTTAGACTTCTAGCATTGAGTAGCATTACCTTCAGATTTTGCATGCTTGTACCAAAGACAACTTCAAATTAACTGATCTGTAAACTAGAGCTCAAAAGTTTTCTTTTGGTGTATTTTTCAACTAAGAAACTTCATATTTTCCTGTCAAAATCAACAAGAGGAAGGGAGGAAAAACAACACATGAATCTTCGTAAATCTGCACAACAGGACAGCTCTCTGAAGAAAGAGATACACTCCATTCTGACAAATATCCAGGACTTAATAACAAAAATGGACAAACTAGATACAAAAGTTGACAAAATGAAAGCAGATTCAAATAAACAAATTGAAATACTGAATGACATCCTAAAA